>NC_091437.1:49483706-49834894 GCF_964237555.1 Oryctolagus cuniculus
ACTCTGGTGTGGGGAGCAACTGGGAGCAACTCGGACTAGACTAAGTTACTGGAATTAAGACTTATTCTATGCATCTGCTCTCCCACAATATGGCGCTGGGAGAGGAGGAAACAGCTTCTACGCAGCTGCCTCTTGCCAACTTGAGTGATGACCTCCAGGAGCTGATCCTGCTCCTGATTGGAGGAGAGCAGCGTACTTGGCGTGTGGGCAGCCGAGTTGGGATTGGCGGAAGAGGACTATAAAGGAGGAGAGAGACAACATGCACCAGGAACATCTGAAGGAACACCTGTGCAGCCCCCGAGAGAGCCGGCCGGCAGTGTGCCGCTCCCCCGCGGAAGTGGTGAAAGTGGCTAGGGGGAACCGCCCTTCCATGGAGGTGGAAGGGACGGTAGCCAACCCGGGAAGAACCAGCAGCAAACCCGGGGAGGGCCGAGCAGACGAGAGAACAGCGCAGGGTCCTGTGTCGTTCCTCCACGAAGACGGGGAGCGACACTCTGGGAGTTCAACGTCAATGTGTCTATATTTGGTATTTAATAAAAATTAGTAACCCCTCAAAACCAAGAAGATATTACTAGCAGCTTAATAAGTTATTCTGACCTAGTGTAGCTTGTTTTCTTCCTCTTCAACACTTCTCAGGTATGTACATGCATTTTTTATATTTCCCAAGAGTAGATAGCTCCTTAATTTTGTTCTTATGGCATCAAAATTACTTCATAACTAGAAGTTCTAAGTTTGGAGCCTTGGATAACTGAATTACAATGAGCAGACATTTCGAAGCATTCACCAAGGCACTATAACTCTTAGAAAAACTGAAAACTTGAAAGATCTGGCCTGCTTATGGAGAGAAATGCAACAGGAGTGGCATATTTTCTTTGTGCTTTAAAAAAAAACACAGAATTTGATTTTCAAGATTCCAAAATACAAAAAAGGGTGTCATTCTTTTGATTGTGAGGATAGAGCAATTAGATAGTGAAAACACATCAACATTTCACAAGGCGGGGCATGGCAGATCCACCTACAAGTTCTGATAGGACAGGCAATGCATACAAAACCTGGGGCAAATAACAAATGAGTTAGAGTGTCTGAAAAAATATTGCAAACTACAGAAAACTTGAAAGAAAACAGTTATTTCTTTAATTTTTGCAATTAAGTACAGTGACTGTCATTAAACTTAACCATCAAAGTAAGCTTGTAGAGCAGAGCTTGGGGTGCTGTTCCTTGAGGTGCTTCTCCACTACTCATGACTGAACACCACCCTCAGCCAAATCACAATAGAAGTCCCATCTGCTTTGTCAGTGTAAACTGAAAATATTAATGGTGTGGAGGAGTAGCATTGCCTTTGGACAGATACCCATCATGTACTTTTATATTTTATTATCCAGAGAATTAATATACTCCAATATTGAAATGACAAACAGTAGATGAGGAAACTACATTTCCATGCCTTTCTGGTCCACAGAGACCTTTCTTCTACCATAGGCTTTGTTGCCAGTTAAATTTGAGTAAAAATGTTACCATTCTCTCATATATTGATTTAATATTTTATTCAACTGTCAATATGCAACACTCTCAAAAATACTATCAAAAATAAAAAGATCACTGAAAATGTACAATGATATAATAGTTAAACCTGTACCATCCACTATTTTATCTAGCTTCACAAAATATTAAACCTTTGTGTGATAGGCACTACACTGACTAATGAGGAAAGAGAAGCACAGTAAGTATGGTTTAAGATCCTTGTTTAAAACCTCAGAACAAGTGCTTCCACACTAGGAACTTAAAACGGCAATGTGAGAACTAATGACCACATGCTACAATTGCCTTTTATACTTTCCTTATATGGTATAAAATAATTCAGAGTGAGGAAATCTAATAATCCCCAAGGGAAATGAAATCAGTCTGTCAAAGAAATATCTGTAGTCCCATGTTTGTGGCAGCACTATTCACAAGAAATGGAAACAACCTGAGTGTCTATTTGCTGATGAATGGATAAAGAAAATTTGGTACACATACCCAACGGAATACTACTCAGCCATTTAAAAGGATAAAATCCTGTCACTCACAACCTAGATGGGTCAGTATGCTAAGTCATTGACACCAAGAATTATATGATATTACTCAGACATGGAGTCTTTGAAAAGTGAGCTCACAAAAATTAAAAGTATAAAGGTTGTATACAGAGGCTGGGGAGAAATTGGAGGTCTTGGGAAAGGTTGATTAATTAGTACTAAATTATAAGTAGACAGATGAAGTTCTGAGGGTCTATTGCCTAAGTAGAGTAAGATAATGGTAATGTGAAGTATATTTCTCTATTTTAAAAAAAGCTAGAAGATAGTTTTTCTGATGTTTGCACCATAAAGGAAAGTTAAATATTTTATGATATTGACTTTTTAAAAGCCATACTTATTTTGAAAGAGTTAAGAGAGAGAGGGAGAGACAGATAGACAGATACACACACACAGAGACACATAGAAGGGCAAGGGAGAGAGAATATCTTCTACCTGCTGGTTCACTCTCCAGGTGGGTGCAATGGTCTGTGTTGGGCCAAAGGAGCCTGGAGCTTCATTCATGTCTCCCATGTGGGTGGCAGGGTCCCAACATTTGGCCCATCTTCTACTGCTTTTTCAGGCCAGGTGGTAGCTTCACCCAATACACCACAATGCCTGCCCATCTCCTTATCTTAATATGGTCGGTAGCCACAGCTTTTAAAACCATATCAATCAACTATATTCTACTTTTATATACTTCCAATTCTTTTTTTTTAACTAGGCATTCTCTCCACTTAATGTTCCACATCTGTTTAGCATCTTTACTATTTAGATTACCTCTATCAACTGTTTATTTGATCATTTGAAACTATTTACATAATTTACAGAGACAGTAATTTATGGTTTTTTTTTTTTTTTGACAGGTAGATTTAGACAGTGAGAGAGAGAGAGAGAGAAAGGTCTTCCTTCCGTTGGTTCGTCCCCACAATGGCCACTATGGCTGGTGCGTTGCAGCTGGCACGCTGTGCTGATCTGAAGCCAGGAGCTTCCTCCCGATCTCCCATGTGGGTGCAGGGCCCAAGGACCTGGGCCATCCTCCACTGCCTTCCCGGGCCATAGCAGAGAGCTGGACTGGAAGAGGAGCAACCGAGACAGAATCCAGCTCCCCAACCGGGACTAGAACCCAGGGTATCAGCACCGCAGGCGGAGGATTAGCCAAGTGAGCCACGGCGCTGGCCAGTAATTTATGTTTAAATATAAATGAGAAAAATATCTGTCAATTTTTAAATATACAAGGAAATACAATATTTAAAAATATTTTTTAGCTTCTCATAAGGTTGCAATTTCTATTTTTAGGATTTTAAAAGTAATGAGTTTTCCTGTCATACTAAGTCCTGAAATCCTTAGAAATGTGAATTTTGGAAAATAAGATTTTGTATTTTACATTTTGTTGAAATCTCTTTCTTTTTGGACAAGCTGATATCACACTTATTCAGGAAGAAGCCTACTGTTAGCATTGCCCATGTATATACAACTGGCTTTCCTTTGTTCAAGCACATAAAGAAGTCCACTGTTTCAGAAGGAATGATGAGGAATAACTTGGTGGTTCTATGATTTGTGCTTTATAAAGAAATTACAAAGGCATGGAAAATGAAAATTAAAGTCAGAGATAAGTCTACACCGAATCTTCAATATATTAATTAATTAAAAAATGTTTGTGATGTTGAACATATGTATAACATTGTACATACTTGTGGGGGGTCTATGATGTTTTGATTCATGTGTATATTGTATAATATCCAGTCAGGGTAAACATTTCTATCTCAGGACCAATATTGTGGTGCAGTGGGTAAAGTCAGAGACTGTGATGCTGGCATCTCATATGGATGCTGGTTTGTGTCCTGGCTGCTCCACTTCCAATCCAGCTCTCTGCTAATGGCCTGGGAAAAGCAGTAGAAGATGGCCCCAGTATTCAAACGTGTTATGCACATGAGAGAAGTGTATGAGGCTCTGGGCTCCTGGATTTAGCCTGACCCAGCCCTGTCCATTACAACCATCTGAGGAGTAAACCAGTAGATGGAATATTTTTCTGTCTCTCCCTCTCTCTCTAACTCTTTTTTAAAAATTTTTAAAAATATTTATTTATTCATATGACGGGCAGAGTTAACACACCGAGCAGAGGCAGAGCGAGAGAGAGGTCTTTCATCCACTGGTTCAGCCCCCAATTTGCCCGAACGGCTGGAGCCGCACTGATCTGAAGCCAGGAGCCAGGAGCCTCTTCCAAGTCTCCCACACAGGTGCAGGAGCCCAAGAACTTGGGTCATCTTCTACTGTTTTCCCAGGCCATAACAGAGAGCTGGTTCAGAAGTGGAGCAGCCAGGACTTGAACTGGCGCCCATATGGGATGCCAGCACCACAGGCGGCAGCTTTACCCACTATGCCACAGCGCCAGCCCCCTGTAACTCTTTCAAAATCAATAAATAAGTGTTAAAAAAAAAGAGAGAGAGAGAAAGAGATAAATTTCTGCAAAGTTCCTTTAGACCACTTTTTGCTCCATCTGCCTCTTCCCCACACCCGTCTATCTCTGTCCATCTGTTTCTCCCTTTCTTTCTCTTTATCTGTCCCCAACATGGATAAACTCCTGACAACTGAAACAATAACTTTTTGGTTTAGTTTCAGAAGATAAACTATATTTCCATAAAATTAGTCACTCTGGTATGATCCCAAAATCTGCACATCAACTAAAATGGTTGATCAGTGCCTTTTATTTTCATGATGAATTGGGAAAAGACCATAAATAGAGGTATTTGCTGCAGACAATTATACACTGGTTTATTTAAAACAAGCACATAACTTGACATATGTGCCACTGAAATAAACTTTATGACCACATAATTTCCTGAGACAATAAATATATCACCAATAAAAACTGGCATGGCCCCAGAGTAAGTACAGTATTGCCTTATTCAGTTATATCTCTAGCATTGTTAAACGAGGTTTCCTAGTCCTTCTCAGTGAATTTATCCCTTGGAAATATCCGGGTACCAGAAGTTACTCACCAGCTCCCCATTTCAACTCACCTTTCCTTTCTCTATAATATCTGAGCTCTTTTGACTCTTGTCCTCATAATCTGTGAAACTTAATACTTGTTATTATAGGTAAGAAACACTCCACGGTCCACTTCCTGTCTTCAGTACTCATCCTGATCATACCACTTCAACTCAACTTCTTGCCAACCACAGGGGATGGGATCAATAGCTGTTTCTCAAGAAAACTAGTCAGGTATGTTTGTGGGGGATGACATACAGATTTTTGGGAAAAGGCTTTTCAGAAGAAAAGAAAAACATAACTTACGGGATTACTTCTATAAATCGAAGATGAAATAGAAAAAGTACTAATTTTGTGTAAACATCATAGGAGCTCCTGGTTGCTGCAATTTTCACCTTTCACAACACATGATGTCTCTTACTGTGGTCACAGCTCACCTGCTAGCCAATAAGCCTGAAATGCTTCCTACCTATGATGGCCATTCTCCCACAGAAATTCCATTATTTACAGGTTTGGGAAAACCCACTCAAAATATGTAACCCTTATGCCAGTACAATCTGTGCACTGCACATACAGCCTATGCGTTCACACCAGAGTCCTGGTTCTATTTTCTTTTCTCAGTCTCTGATTTCCAAGTCAGTAATTTTCCTCATCTGATTCCAAGAGAAAGAACAAAATTTGAAAATCAAATGTAACAGTATCTCTATTGATGAATGTGCATTATACATAATAAGATTATGGCTTTTTCTCTTTCAGAATACCAGCTGCCAGAGGTCAGGTCATATGAGTTAGGTTCTGCAGGAAATTCTCAATTCTTTTTCTGGTACATATATATTCATCCCAGATAGGTGCTTGTTTAAAACATCTTGCTAGAATCATGTACTTTATGTGTGTAGATTCATACCTCCCTGTTCCCAAAGAGGAATAAGTATAACTCCGGGTTTAGCAGCTAGCTAAGAGCACATTGTGGCATGTTTCCAACAGAGTATCCCTAGAAAACAATCCTTGGGGGTTGTAAATAATGGCACCAAACCACCACCACTTGAGAAAAAGGGTAACACAGGAGTTTTTTTTTTTTTTTCTTAAAATGACCAAGAGAATGGCTGTCTACTTTTGTGACAGTTAAATACAAATTGCAAGCTTCCAGTCTATTCTCTGCTCTTAGAAAGAATTAACGTTTTCTTATCTTTCAGTACCCTATTTGATGTATCTTAACCTTGCAAGGCTTTTTTATGTCTTAGTTTATTAAAATAAATGTTGTACTTTGTTAGTGTGACCAAAAATAAACTATGGCTCATATTGTGCGTAGGTTCTTGCTCATGACAGTCCAGACTGCTAACAGATTGCTAATATGTTAACAACTCTATTATAAGACTCTCACAATGCAATTCTTAATGCCATTTGTGAAGTTGATTTCTCCATGTTAAAGAAATATTTTACAGGAATGTTGAGGACCCCATACACTTTCTACATGCAGATGTTTACAGACGTGTAAGAGATTCTAAGGGTTTAGTCTTTTAACATTCTTGCTCCAATTTTACCATTTGGGGAACCAGATTACTGATTAAAATAGACAGGATCTCTGTCTCCTTGCCCAGATCTACATATAATAAAATTAAAGGTACTCTAAATGCAGAAGTTTCTTGAAATGATGTAGGCTTCAAAAATTAAATATGACTGAACTCAAATACTGAAATTTGACTTTTATTTAGTTCCTCTTTCCAAGGACACTGGTGAAAACTTTCAGTTAGATGAGACTCAGAGTTTTTTTACTCCTAATACAGTCCAGATTTTACACAGGATGTTACATTAGGGATTTTCAAAAAGTCCATATAAAAATGCATTGCATCAATTTCAAAATTTCTGAAAATTTTAAATCATTTAAATTCATCTTATTCAAACTGAATTTTTACAAATTAACAGATATTTTTAATTGTACATATTTTTGAGGTACCATGTGATGTTTCAATACATGTATACATTGTATAATGTCCAATAAGGGAAATATATGTCTCTTCAAACATGTAACATTTCTTTTTGGTGAAAAGCCAGAAGTTAAAAGTATAATGCTGGTTACCAGAGGCTGGGGAGGCAAAGATAAAAGAAAGGCTGATGAATGAGTACTATGTTATAGCTAGATTGGAATAAGAAGTTACGGAATTCTATTGCATAACAGGCTGTATATTTCTGTATTTCTGCACTGTATATTTCTCTATTAAAAACAAAACAACAAGGAGATGGGATTTTGGATATTTTCACAAATATTTTGAAAGTCTCTTGTATATTATATATGGTATTATTCTTTAATGAATTCTATTATTGTTTGTTTCACAGAGCCTTGATTCTGTTTTGTAAAAGAGGAGGCTGGCTTTAGCTAGAAGGATGGATGGTACTTAATAGGATGAATATATGATAGTGACACCTTCTGATAAATGCATAATTAATTTTGTCATTGTGCTAACATCAGAGAATATACTTACACAAATATCATAGAGATGGTTACTACATCACTAGGTGATAAAAGCCTATGGCACCACTGCCATATATACAATCTTTCATCAATACATTGTTACGTGATGCATGACTGTGCATTCAATATAAGAACAGTTCTCCATAGATATATCCCAGTAAAGTTTCATAAAATGAGTCCTAACTTTTTAAAAATCATCTGTTCTTTTTCTAAAATGCCTTCATTAAGTTAAGAAAATATTCTGTAGAATATTGTCATGCTGTCATCTTCAAATTTCAGATGGGTATCATTAGTGAGGATCAGACAATGACTCAGATCGATCTACAGGATTTACTGAGCATTTAATTGTCCAACACTGTGACAGACACTATGTATAAATAAATTTTCTATAATAAGTATCTAATATTCTAGTTTTTCTTTTAAAAGCACTCTTTCTGCACAATAAATACAGATTATTTGTTCATAAGATGAAAATTTTTAGAGTGATTTAGATTCAGGCACAGTAAGATTCAAGTGTTCATACAATATTTCATAGACACTTTCATTCTCTCTATTCAACCTCTGAATTCACCAAAGATTATTAGCACCAGTTGAGACAAAGGCATTGAATCCAAGGAAGGCATAGATTCCAAAGGAAATTGAAGGAGTTGTTATCAGAAGTGAATTGAATGGATGCTCTAGTACATGTTCACTATTCCCTCACCCCAAAAATATTTACCTTGGAGTCTAAATAAGACCAAAAGTCACACTCAATTCTATTAAGCTCTCTTTGCTCTTTAAAAATTTACCAAACTATTAATACCAATTGGATGACCTCTGATATCATACACATGGATTGTCTATTCTGATCCAATATGTAGAACTCAGATCACAGCAATTCAACAATTGAAATTTAAGTGTTCCTTCCACAATTTTTAAAATCTATTTTTCCTTGTTAAAATTAAGGCTTGTGCGTTCATATCAAGCACTTCAGAGACATACCGCATTAAAAGCCTGCCCTCGACCTGCGCTGCAGCTCACTAGGCTAATCCTCTGCCTGTGGTGCTGGCACCCTGGTTTCTAGTCCTGGTTGCCCCTCTTCCAGTCCAGCTCTCTGCTGTGGCCCGGGAGGGCATTGGAGGATGGCCCAAGTTCTTGGGCCCTGCACCCGAATGGGAGACTAGGAGGAAGCACCTGGCTTCTGGCTTTGGATCAGTGCAGTGCACTGTCCACAGTGCGCAGGCCGTAGCGGCCACTTGGGGGGTGAACCAACGAAAAAGGAAGAACTTTCTCTCTGTTTCTCTCTCTCTCACTGTCCACTGTCCACTCTGCCTGTCCAAAAAAAAAAAAAAAAAAAAGCCTGCCCTCTGAAGGGCATAGTATAAAGGGTTTCAAATTCTCAGCAAAGAAGGCAGCTAGTTGAATACATTATTAGTATTTTGTTGTAGACTTCAGTTTTTTTAATATTTTAAGCATAAGTAATTAATTCTAAGCTGAATTTCTATAAGTACAGTTCTGCAATATGACAAAGCAAATAGCTAAGGAAAACTGGAGAGTGATTCAAAGATTTTATCCAGTATTCCTTTTAAAATTTATGCCATTACTCAACATTTTTGATCAATGACAATTATTTGAAAAAGTCTTCTTTCTGAAGCAAGAAAACAGGTTAAGATCCACAGAACTGAATGTAACTGTTCACATAGGACAGTAGCCCACAATCCAAATCCTATATGTCTTATGCTTTAAGTTAGCAAACTAGCTTCTCATCATGACTTCACATAAAAAATCCTCATTACGCCACAATGTGCTTGGAAGAGCTCATACTGATCTACATAAAACATCTTTAAAAGCAAGGAAGAAAATATCCATTGCCTGACACTGGAGTCAAGTTGACTATGACATTATCATTTTCAGGATGAGAAGACATAGAGAGGTTAAGTGACTGAAGAAGGTCACACATTTCCTCTGTCTAAAGGAGGGTGACAGTTTTGTTTTAAAAATTTGGAGAACTAGAAACAGTATTATCGATGCAGTCACAGATCGACAAGCACCGTACCCTCTGGCTGTAGCATGCTATTAGTAATGTGCAGATCCTCATATATCATGTGTCATTGCTGTTTTTCTCCTGTGTGAGTAATTAATCACTACAATGATGCTGAAGTTCCAAGATTTTTTTCAGCTTTGTATTTATTTTAGCATAAAAGCTTACCGATTTATTTATAGTTTCCTAAATCTCATGAAATATAGCTATTTTGCTATATTAGATAACTGAAACTCAATAACCTCTGTATTTCAGTAATATAGCATATCAGAAAACATGGAGGAAAGACACACATCTCTAGATGATTCAATATTTGGTTCCCTTCAAATTGCTTTATATGTTTTCACTAATTTTCCTAATAATATGTCAGACTGACATCACACCAGACCATTCAGTGTGGCCCAATTTCCCCAATATCCAATGACAATTTCTACCTTAAAAACAATGCTCAGGATTACTAACCATCAGGGAAATGCAAATCAAAACCGAAATGAGATTTCACCTCCCTTCAGTTTGAACAGCTCTTCTACAGAAATCAACAAGCAACAAACACTGCTGAGGATATGGGGGAAAAGGGTACCCTAATCCACTGTTGGTGGGGATGTAAACTGGTGCAGCCACTGTGGAAGACAGCATAGAGATACTTTAGAAATCTGAATATCGACCTACCATATGATCCAGCCATCCCACTCCTGGGAATTTATCCAAACCAAAAGAAATCGGCATCTGAAAGAGGTATCTGTACACTCATATTCACTGCAGCACAAGTCACAATAGGTAAGAAATGGAATCAACCTAGATCTGTTGACTGGATCAAGAAATTATTGTAAATATATACTATGGAGTACTACTCATCTGTTAAAAATCATTAAATCCTGTTGTTTGCAACATGATGGACACAACTAGAAATCATTACACTTAGTGAAATAATCAAGTTACAAAAAGACAGATATCATATGCTTTTCCTGATGTTATGTAACAAATACAGTACCCAAAATGTAATGTATTAGGGTGAAAAGGACATTTTGAGATTCAATTATTGTTTATAGCCCCTGTCTCTTCTGTTGAGGAACAGTGGTTTTTTTTTCATACCATCTATTGAACTCTTCTACTTAGTGCAGGGTTAACTTTATGATCATTAAGTAAACTGAAAGTAGATTTTTGTAAAAAATTAAGAGTGGGAATGAGAAAGGAGGGAGGAAGAAAGATTGGAGCATGTGCGAGAGGGAGGGTAGAGTGGGAAGTATCACTGTATTCCTCAATCTGTATATATTAAATACATGAAACTTATATAACCTAAATAAGTTTAAAACACACTAAGTTTTCTAATAGGGCTAGGTCCTTTTATCCTTAAATCAATTGATTAGTAAGTAGTACAAAAATAGTTCCTAAATTAATCAGTCTGTTACAAAGCATACAAAAGCAGAATAAAATATAAGCAAAAGGAATAAATGAAAAGAGAAGCAAAGTAAATGGTCACTTTCAGATGGGATTATATGGAAAGACAAACAGGTATGACTACAGAATAGAATACATTTAAAGAGATCCTTCGGGGATGTCACAATTTTAACACTGTAATCCTTGAGAGAAGACACAGAAATGGAAAGTCACACATATTTTCATAATTCCATTTGAACAAAACACATTATGATTTGAATAGAGTACCATAGCATTATAATATATCAGAGAAATCCAGTTTTAGCTGTTTTTCCCTGCCCACATATCCCGATTTTTTTTTTTTTTAGCATCTACTTAGACCAGAATCCTAGAGAAGTATGGATCACATAAAACATGACATTGGCCACAACTGGGTCAGACACAAGATTGCAGCTTTCCTTATGGCAATCAAATTTGTTTTGGAAAGAGATTCAAGATAGTCTCTGGGTCTTTGCATTTGAATAGTACTTTGAGCAAGGATTAAAGTAGACAATTTGGGGACAGATGCCTTGGAATCAGAAAAAGCCAGTCTAAAGAAAGAGGATAACATTCTGTAGAAACAGAGAAAATAGACTGAGTGACTCTAGAAAGAGATGATAGAAGGAAGAACTGTTGATGCTCTAATTCTAGTTTCAAGACTCATCAACATGCTTTGTCCTGTCTTGTATCAGCCCCACCTGTCCTTCTCTGTCAGTCATGACTGATTGCAAGTAACAGAGAAAAGTTTGATATCCTAAGCCAAACCTGAAAATACCAGAGAGAAATCAGATAGTTTAGCTGAGTTCTGAAGGATGTCTCATCACCAGGAAAGAAACTGGGACCAGGATTAAAACAAAAGACAGGATATTTTGGCACATCTAAGCTGCTAAAGACATGGACCATATAAAAATGGGTGTTGCAGGGCCGGTGCCATGGCTCACTTGGCTAATCCTCTGCCTGTGGTGCCAGCATCCCATATGGGCACCGGGTTCTAGTCCTGGTTGCTCCTCTTCCAGTCCAGCTCTCTGCTGTGGCCTGGGAGGGCAGTGGAGGATGGCCCAGGTGCTTAGGCCCCTGCATCCGCATGGGAGACCAGGAAAAAGCACCTACCTTCTGGCTTCAGGCTGGTTCAGCACCGGCTGTAGCAGCCATCTGGGGAGTCAACCAATGGAAGGAAGACCTTTCTCTCTCTCTCTCTCTCTCTCTCTCTCTCTCACTCTCACTGTCTATAACTCCACCTGTCAAAATAAAAACAAATGGGTATTGCTACTCAAGTTAACTAGCTCTATTTTATCTTTCTTTCAGCTCTCTTCTCAAGACTCAAAATCCTAACACAAAACCTGCACTCAGTTTGTACATGAACATTGGTCAGTAGGGCATTTTGATGAGAAGTCTACAACAAGGCTAATCATAATGAGACAAAGAAAATTTCTCCAAATAAATTAGAAATTGGGCTGGGTAGAAACTGGTTCAAAGTGCAAGTGTTCAAAGTACAATAGCCTTCTGGCAAAATTTCCTATACACATATTTTAACAACTTAAACTAAGGTGAGTGAGGCCTTATTTTCTGCAGTATAAGGAACTGTGAATATGATATCAGGATGAACATTTTTAATTTATTTTGCTAGTCAATGAAGACACATTGAATATTTTTCATCAGAACTCTGTTTCTAGGTGGGACAAATGGAGGCAATTTAAGACTCTCAATACTTAAGAGGAGAGTAACTGCAATAGTCTAAGAGAAGGATACTGGAGAAACTCAACCGAGGAAATATTAGAAGACTTCAAAAAGATCATGGAAGAAAAGGAATGATGAGATAAATTTATTTGGGCACAGAAACTTTGAAATCCCTGCAGTGTTTCTGTTACTATTTATTTTTCATCTTCAGCTTTTTAAAGATACCTCCTAAAAGAGCAAGAGTGGATATGTGAGCAATTGTTCAGGGGAAAATGGATAAAGTGTTCTATTTGACTGATAAAGGGGAAATAGAAGAGAGAAATGTAAGAAATAAAGCATCAGTGATGATGAGAGGAAGTTGTCACACACACAGTTTCTACTAAGCTCCAAGTAGAGAAAGAATTCATTCACAGCTTCTCAGTGCCACCACAGAAAACATAAGACTCAAACATAAGAACTAAAACACTAAGGATAGAAAAATACTACTTACTTAACACAGGACATATTATTTTACTTCAGATACAAACATATTTTGGAGATACATGTGTTAATTATTCCAGCATCAAAGGATGCAGAAAATCTATAGAGATATTACCTGTGGGAGACTGAAATAGAAAAGTATTTCAGGCATGGAAAGCCAAGACACTGTGGCAAAAAAAAAAAAAAAAAAAAAAAAAAAAACAAAAAAAAAAACACCTAAATGAAAGATCTCTGTGAGTGAGATCCCAGTGGAAAGAACAGGTCATCAAAGAAGGAGGTACCTTTCTCTGAAGGGAGGAGAGAACTTCCACTTTGACCATGACCTTGTCTAAATGAGATCAGAGTTGGTGAACTCAAAGGGCCTCCATAGCCTTGGCAACTCATGACTAGAGCCTAGGGTGATTACTGATGCCATAAACAAGAGTGTCAATTGTTAAATCAACAACAGGAGTCACTGTGCACTTACTCCTCATGTAGGATCTCTGGCCTTAATGTGTTGTACAATGTGAATTAACGGTATAACTAGTACTCAAACAGTACTTTACACTTTGTGTTTCTGTGTGGGTGCAAACTGATGAAATCTTTACTTAATTGATCTTCTGTATATAAAGATAATTGAAAATGAATCTTGATGTGAATGGGATGGGAGAGGGAGTGGGAGATGGGAGCGTTGCAGGTGGGAGGGAGGTTATAGGGAGGGGGGGAGCAACTGTAATCCAAAAGCTGTACTTTGGAAATTTATATTTATTAAAAAAAAGTTAAAAAATAAAAGAAAACTACTTATTCTTACTCTTATAAATAAAAATTTTCCTTACCTTATTTTTCTTCATTTCAAACAAGGAACAAATCATGATGAAGATCTTGTTGAAACACAATCTTCAAAAAGATTGTGTATTAATAGGATTAAAAGGTAATGCATACTTTCCATGAACTTTTTGAAGTCCCCTTGCATGAGCTGCTACTCAAGATTACAGAATGTCAGGGCCGGCGCCATGGCGCAGTAGGTTAATCCTCTGCCTGCAACGCTGGTATTCCATATGGGCACCGGTTCTAATCCTGGCTACTCCTCTTCGAATCCAGCTCTCCTCTATGGCCTGGGAAAGCAGTAGAAGATGCCCAGGTGCTTGGGGTCCCTGCACCCACATGGAAGACCAGAAAGAAGCACCTGGCTCCTGACTTTGGATTGGTGCAGCTCTGGCCATTGCAGCCATTTGGGAAGTGAACCAGCGAAGGAAGACCTTTCTTTCTATCTCTCCCTCTCACTGTCCGTAACTCTACCTCTCAAATAAATAAATAAAATCTTAAAAAAAGATTACAGAATATATGACAGATGCATGATAGACACTAAAAGTCAATATTTTTGTGGAGGGCAGCATTGTTTGTGCTGTGGGAAGGAATGCAATAGTGAGGAAATGAATGTTGGAGGAATCACAGGTCATTGGGAGAGGGAGCAACTACAGAATTAGGAGTCACAACAAGAAAACTAAATTTCTGTTTCATAAACCCAGAAAATCAATTCAAGAACATGAAAAATGTTTGCCTTAATTTCTGCTTACATTAATGAAGGTTAGCTTGCTACTGATCTATCTACATCTCCAGTAGAACGAGCATGGTCAAAATATAAAAAAGGCCCTGGAAAGGATCCAAGGCAGTGAGGATTTGAGAGCTAAGATCCCGGAGAGAAAGCAAGCACAGAAAATTGAGCTACTTCTGCACGCCCCTCTGGAATCTATAAATTCCAAAGCATCAGTTGAGAATATGATCAAAAAAAAAAAAAAGGTACCTTAGAGACTAAGAAGACAAATACACCGTTAAGCCCTTGCAAAGAGCTTGAGCAACAAACACTGGAGTTCATAAAACACAACACAAAAGTATAATCTGTATGATGCTATTTGTATAAAAACAACTACTATACAAAATATAAGATACTTATGATATTGAAGGTAAGAATAGATTTTTATCCTTGGTGGATGGGGAAGGAGATATACAAGTCATTGAATAGCTTTCCATGTGCTGGAAAATTCTACCTTTTGATCTGTATAGTAAGTTAGTGAAGTGGTTCATGCTGTGATAACTCACTAAGTTGTATGTTTATGATTTGTATACCTCTATATAAATAATTTAAACTTATTAAAGCTATTCAAAATAAGATAAATAATATAAAAATTGTTTAAACCTGGCCTTGATTTTATTAACGTCTTAGTCCATTTTCTGCTGTTACAATACAATCTCACAGACTGGGTAATTTAAAGAAACGCATCTTTCACAGTTGTGGAGCCTTAGAAGTCTGAAGAGCATGGCCCCGGCATCTGACAAGATCCTCTAAACTTGATCGGCTCATGGCAGAAGGGCAAAAAGCATCCAGGAGACTGAGAAAAATCAGACCAACTCACTTAAAAATATTTTTGTAAGGCAGAGGGATAGAGAGACACAGACAGAGACAGATAGAGGCAGACTGCTCACGTGACATTGTTTCACCTCCCAAACGCCCAGAATAGCTAGAGCTGAGCTAGTCCAAGCCAGGGACCAGGAACTTAATCTGGGTCTCCCACATGTGTGGCAGGGATGGAACGCTTAAGACATTTGCTTAGCCTGCTGCCTCCAAGAGTCTGCATTAACAGGAAGCTAAAATCAGGAGCCACAGCAGGAACTTGCGCCCAGGTACCCTGATATGGGACACAGGTGTCTTAAATGGTGGCTTAACTTTTCAGCTGAATATCTACCTCATGACTCAATTTCACAACAAATCCACTTTCATGACAACAATCCCATTCCTGTAATAATTTCAGTCCATTCATGAGAGTGGAGCCCTCATGACCTAATCACCCATCTCAAAGATCTGAGTAATTTTTACTATTCTTTTTTAATGATTTTATTTATTTATTTGAAAATCAGAGTTACACAGAGAGAAAAGGAGAGGCACAGAAAGAGAGAAAGGTCTTCCATCCACTGGTTCACTCTCCAATTGGCCGCAACAGCCAGAGCTGCGTCAATCCAAAGCCAGGAACCAGGAGCCTCCTCTGGATCTCTCACGAGGGTGCAGTGGCCCAAACACTTGGGCCATCCTCCACTGCTTTCCCAAGCCATAGTACAGAGCTGGATCGGAAGTGGAGCAGCTGGGACTTGAACCAGTACCCATATGGGATGCCAGCACTACAGGCGGCAGCTTTACCTGCACCACAGCACCAGCCCTTATTTTTACTATTTTTAAAAAATCTTTAACTGACACATAATTGTACACATTTGTGGAGTACATGTATACATTGTGTAAGGACTCAATTCTTTACAGTTACAATGGCAATACATTTCAACATGAGTTTGAGATAAAATACTCAAATCTTGTGCAGCAGGATGCTTAAATTCATGTCCTTCTCAGAGAGCACTTCTTGGAAAGTGGAATTACAAAATACATTTATTCTGATAGGAAAATATTTGAAATTAATGCCAACGAGGGGTTTTCAAAAAAATCACGAAAATGTATATTACCAAAAATCATCTATGAATTTGAACATTTTTGCACCAAAATAAACTTACCTTTTATTTTTTTCTATGGCCTTTCTGAGGTACCTCATACTAAATACATTGATTATCTTCTTAGCACTACCTATGAAGTATATGAAATATCATCTCTTTATATTAACTAAAATAAGAACATATTAAAATACATTGATTCCATCTGAATAGTGCCTAAAGTCTTAAATTTTTTCCAATATCAAATCAAAGCCCAAAGTTCAAAGTCTCTTACAAGAAACAGGTGGTATGGTACAGCTGATTAAGCTGCCAACACTCACATCCCATATGGATATGCTGGTTCTTGAGCTAAGTACTCCACTTTAATCCAGCTCTCTGCTAATAAGTCTGGAAAGTGGATGATGGCTTAAATATTTGAGCCCCTGCTATCCAAGAGAGAGAACAAGACAATGTTTCTGATTCCTGGCTTAGGTCTGGCCCAGCCCCGGACAATCTGTGCCATAAAACTTAAATTCTCTTTCTCTTTCTCTTTCTCTCAATCTCTCTCTCTCTCTCTGTCTCTCTCTGTCTCTCTCTTTCTGTGTGAGTGTGTATCTCCATCTCTACCTCTAATAACTGAAAAATATTTTTAAACTCTCATGTAAATCAAATAGAGGTGAGTGTAAAGATATGATTAATCCTGAAGCAAATTACTTCCAGTTTTAAGTCTGTGAAATCTAAACAATATATTTATTTATTTCCAAGATGCAATGGTGGGGTAGGCAGTGGGTAGACACTACAATTCTGTAAGGGAAAAACAGACAAGAAGAAAGAGAAAGAAGATCTGAAATAAATAGTAAATATAAAAACATACAAAGAGGAAAGATTAAATGTGAAAGATCCAATGCAACCTTTCACTCCAAATGCTGCCTTTGGGAAAAACTAGAAATTTGGGGCCTCAAAGCTTCAGACAGTTCCAGTAACAGCTGTGCTGGGCTTAACCCAAACAACTGTCCTTTTTTTTAAAAGATTTATTTATTTTACTTGAAATTCAGAGTTACAGAGAAGGAGAGGCAGAAAGAGAGGGGGGCGGGTCTTCCATCTGCTGTTTCACTCCCACAAAGGCTGGAGCTGCGCCAATCTGAAGCCAGGAGCCAGGAGCTTCTTCCAGGTCCCCCTTGCAGGTGAGAGGCCCAAGGGCTTGGACCATCTTCTACTGCTTTCCCAGGCCATAGTAGAGAGCTGGATAGGAAGTGGAGCATCCAGGACTAGAACCAGTGTCCATAGAGGTTGCCAGCACTGCAGACGGCAGCTTTACCTGCTACGCCACAACGCTGGCCCCAGCAACAGTCCTTATGGGTTGAAAAAGCATGCCTATGTCTTCTAGCTGGTATTGCACACCAACAGCTAAGCAGTTCTGGACACTCAGAGGCAGCCCCATTTTCAAGCCTTCACTAGGCATTGAAATGATGGATTTCTACAGGTGTTGTCTCCACAAAGTCTACCTGGACCCCCAAGCAGTATGGGACATTCTCCGAAATCTGGGGGAGGAAGCCCTCTTCTCAAAGGTTTCACATTCTGCAGGCTTGCAGAATTCACACACAGGGGCAGCACTGAGGCTGACTACTACCTGCATTCTCCCAAGCAGCAGATTGAACATACTACCTGGGGTATTTGGTGCACCTGAGAACTACTGTGCATGAAACGTGGAGATTAGAAACACAAGGCAGTGAGTGCTGACATCCTGGTACCACCTCCTAAATGCGTTCTTCCTTCCTAGAATACTGGGCCTATGATAGGAGGAGCCAGCAAGAAGATGTCTGATAAGCCTTGATAATATTTCTCCCATTGTGTGGACTGGAAAAGCCTGGCTCCCTTCTATCCATGTGGACCTCTTTAGCATAACATAGCTTAGGCATACCTTTGGTATTCTCATTTAACTACCCTTTTCTAGTCTTTACAGAGCCAGTTTGTGAATTTTCCAAATCTTTTCACTCTATTTCTATTTTATGTATAAATCCGATCTTTAAGTCATTTCTTTGCTCCCATGTCTCATATGTTGCAGATAGTAATATAGCCTAATGATTTGCTACTTAGATATTTCTTCTGCATAATACTCCAGGTGACTGCAGTTAAGTATTGCCTTTCATAATACCCTAGAGCTGGGACACATTGCAACCAAGTCCTTGGCAATTATACAACAAAGACAGAATTTAATTCAGTTTACATTACTTTATTTTTTCTTTCTGATACCTAATCAGAATGGCAGTGTGGACAAAATCACTTACGTAATTTCTAAGAAGATTCAGACTTTTTCTAAAGTTCTCTTTTCCTCCTGAGCTCTCATTAGAATAGCACTCACTGCTCCATTTGAAGAAATACAGGTTTCTTTTTTTTATGTTCATAACAGAGGTTTCTTTTTTTTTTAACTTTTGTTTAATGAATATAAATTTCCAAAGTACAGCTTATGGATTACAATGGCTTCTCCCCCCATAACTTCCCTCCCACCCGCAACCCTCCCCTTTCCCTCTCCCTCCCCACTTCCATTCACATCAAGATTCATTTTTGATTCTCTTTATATACAGAAGATCAGTTTAGCATATATTAAGTAAAGATTTCAGCAGTTTGCACCCACATAGAAACACAAAGTGAAAAATACTGTTTGAGTACTAGTTATAGCATTAAATCACAATGTACAGCACATTAAGGACAGAGATCCTACATGAGGAGAATTGCACAGTGACTCCTGTTGTTGACTTAACAAATTGACACTCTTGTTTATTGCCTCAGTAATCACCCTAGGCTCTTGTCATGAGTTGCCAAGGCTATGGAAGCCTTTTGGGTTCACTGACTCTGATCATATTTAGACAAGGTCGTAGTCAAAGTGGAAGTTCTCTCCTCCCTTCAGAGAAAGGCACCTCCTTCTTTGATGGCCCAGTTCTTGCCACTGGGATCTCACTCGCAGAGATCTTTCATTTAGGGTTTTGTTGTTTTTTTTTTTTTTTTTTTTTTTTTTTTGCCACTGTGTTTTATCAATTGCATAGTTTGCAAATGTTTTTTCCCATTCTGTCGGTTGCCTCTTCACTTTCCTGACGTTTCTTTTGCAGTTCAGAACCTTCCAATTTGATGCAATCCCAAATGTTAATTTTGGCTTTGACTGCCTGTGCTTCTGGGGTCTTTTCCAAGAAGTCTTTGCCGGTACCTATATCTTGCAGGGTTTTTCCAATGCTCTCTAGTACCTTGATGGTGTCGGGTCATAGATTTAAGTCTTTAATCCATGTTGAGTGGATTTTTGTGTAAGGTGAAAGGTAGGGGTCTTGCTTCATGATTCTGCATGTGGAAATCCAATTTTCCCAGCACCATTTATTGAATAGACTGTCCTTACTCCAGGGATTGGTTTTGGATCCTTGATCAAATATGAGTTTGGCTGTAGATGTTTGAATTGATTTCTGGTGTTTCAATTCTGTTCCATTGGTCTATCCATCTGTTTCTGTACCAGTACCATGCTGTTTTGATTACAACTGCCCTGTAGTATGTCCTGAAATCTGGTATTGTGTTGCCTCCGGCTTTGTTTTTATTTACAAGCTTGCTTTAGCTATTCGAGGTCTCCTGTGTCTCCATATGAACTTCAGCATCATTTTTTCCAGATCTGAGAAGGTCTTCGGTATTTTGATTGGTATTGCATTGAATCTATAAATTGCTTTTGGGAGAAAATATCATTTTGATGATATTGATTCTTCCAATCCATGAGCATGGAAGATTTTTCCATTTTTTGGTATCCTCTTCTATTTCTTTCTTTAACGTTTTATAATTCTCATCGTAGAGATCTTTGACATCCTTGGTTAAGTTTATTCCAAGGTATTTATTGTTTTTGTAGCTATTGTGAATGGGATTGATCTTAGAAGTTCTTCCTCAGCCATGGCATTGTCTGTGTATACAAAGGCTGTGGATTTTTGTGCATTGACTTTATATCCTGCTACTTTACCAAACTCTTCTATGAGTTCCAATAGTCTCTTAGTAGAGTTCTTTGGGTCCCCTAAATAAAGAATCATATCATCTGCAAAGAGGGATAGTTTGAGTTCTTCCTTCCTAATTTGTATCCCTTTAATTTCTTTTTCTTGCCTAATAGCTCTGGCTAGAACTTCCAGAACTATATTGAATAGCAGTGGTGAGAGTGGGCATCCCTGTCTGGTACCAGATCTCAGTGGAAATGCTTCCAACTTTTCCCCATTCAATATGATGTTGGCTGTGGGTTTTTCATAGATTGCTTTGATTGTATTGAGGAATGTTCCTTCCATACCCAGTTTGCTTAGCATTTTCATCCTGAAAGGGTGTTGTAATAAATACAGGTTTCTTCTCAACTGTTTTTCCAGTTTTCCAACCTTGGTCCATCACTTGTTTCCAAAGCCATTTCTGCATTTTTAGGTATATACCATAGCAACAGCCCCAATTCTCAGTACCATTTTTTTTTGTCTTACACTACTTTGTGTGGTACTATAGAATAATGTACTGGGAAATTATAAGCAGTAAAAGTTTATTTGGCTCAAGATTCTAGAAGCTGGTAAGTGCCAGCCTGAGGGGAAGTATCTGGTGAGGCTCCTCTTGTTGTGTCATAATGCAGTAGAAGGGCAAGACAACACAGTAAGAAACAGAGGAAATTTGATATTATTTTCTGTTATCTTTTTTTATTTGACAGTTATAAACAGTGAGAGAGAGAGAGAAATAGAGAGAGAGAGAAAGAACGGTCTTCCTTCCATTGGTTCAACCCCCTAAATGGCCACTATGGCTGGCGCTGCCCCAATCCGAAGCCAGGAGCCAGGTCCCATTTCCCGATCTCCCATGTGGGTGCAGGGGCCCAAGCACTTGGGCCATCCTCCACTGCCCTCCTGGGCCACAGCAGAGAGATGGACTTGAAGTGGAGCAACCATGACTAGAACCCGGTGCTCATATGGGATGCTGGCACCGCAGGTGGAGGATTAACCAAGTGAGCCATGGTGCTGGCCCCTGTTATCTTTTTCTCTAGGGAACCACTCCCCTAACAAATCATTATTCTATTCATGAAGGCTCTATGCTCACCACTTAAATGTCTTACCTGTTAATATGCTACAATGCCAATTAAATTAGAAAATAAGTTTAGGAGGAAATATTCAAACCATGACAATTAACATAATTTGTATAGTCTAGTAACATTTGTAATATTTGGGCAATATGGTCTAGTAATTATAGTAATATTTGGACAATATATTTAAGTAATATTTTAATATTTTTCTCTCATCTTTAATGCAAAACACTTTGTAATCTATACACAGATACAAGTCTTAAAAGGGGTGTATCCACAATAAATATAGAAAATATAAAGTACAGAAACTGAATAAAATTCTACATAACAAAGGTTAGATTAATTATTTGTGGTAACTATGCATAACAAAGAAATAATTCCAACATATTTCTAGTTGACGAAATGGCAATATTTAGAAAATTATAATACTTCTGATAATTTTATTATAGTCATTTTTATTGGCTACATAAAACAAAAAGCTACAAGGTTTGAAATGGACATTTACTGTCAGTTGGGCAGTGTGTTATTTTATTCTAATAACTGGAGTATTCATTCTTTAAAAAGAAATAAACCTACTATTTTGGAAGAAAGCATCAGACTCTTGCAGCTTATGGCATTGTCCCTTTATGCTGCAACTAACTTCCTTTACTCATGAAAAACCTTTGTTTTGTACTTGATTTATTAAGTGGTCCTACCCGTATAGAGTGTTGCCCTTTGTTAATGACTAATTTGTTCCAAATATCAATATTTGCCAAACATTAAATTAACAAACTGACATTGTAGATTATTAATTATTATTCCATGAGTGAATATTGATCTTGTTAGTCTGGCTGTGGATAAAATTAGGTATTTTAAGCACCCCAAATTGCAGCTAGTATAGTAATGTTACACAGTTAATGCTTATTGTAATATAAACAAGAACTAAATATAACCTCATAGAAACTTGCTGACTAGTATTGCATTAGTATGTAATAGGAGGACACTTCTTAGTCTTTGAAATACATTAGGATATCTATGTCATGTAAATAAAAAAACCTAATATCTCTTAATCATAATCATAGTAACAAGAATTATTATTCTTTCCATATTTTACAAATGTTTATTGACTGTGCTTCCTGTGCTGGATGAGGAAAATCGATGAAGATTAAATCAAATATAATTCTTGTTCCATCAAGTTCAGTTTAAAAGGGAGCACATTATTCAATTATAGGTGCAATATGTGCTACAAAGTATTTTGTTAACCTATATGACAAAGAATTCATATTCTCAACCTGAATATGCCAAGGATATGCCAATATGAAGGATGAGAATAACATGGCCAAGCTAACAGTGACATATTATTTTTTCCAGGCAAAGAGAACACCATATGCAAAATTATAATAGAGGGGTCAATGGGACTCATTGGAGGAGGAGATATCAGAGGAGACTTGAGAAGTTGTAGGGGAGAAAATGCAACAAAACGTATTCTAAAAGTAATATGCAATATATAATATGCAATATTTATATTAACAAAATAATATGCAATATTTAGGAAATACACTAAAATAATTCACTGCCTATCTGAATGTAATTATGAAGTAAGTGTTTTATCATCTGCCACACTTGATAATCCCAGTTGTCCTGTAATTCAAGAGTAGAAAGGGTTTCAAGAAAGAAATCACATGAGTTTAGCATGGGTTATTTAATTTTCTATCCCATCTTTGCCAATTCTGGTTGACACAGGTGGATATACTCATATCCTAACTTGAAGTTCCTGAACAGTTTTCCCTGGACAACATTCAAACAAATCAAAGCAACTTCTACCCCACTGGGTACTACCCACTTGGGGTACTGAAATGAAATTCCACCTTAAACAACCTTGAAATCTGCAGTGTTGAGGGTTTGATGTAGGTGCCAGAATAAACCCACTGATACAATCTCTCTCTATTTCACTCACAATGCCCCACTCCCATATGGCCTAGTGTCTTTGTGTGGTCTATACTCTGCTAGCAGCAGAATTATATGAGAAACTCCATGTCCTTCTTGAACTAAACTTTCTGTACAAACAAATATTAATTCTTTCCTGAATAATAGAGCTTAATTCATCATATTTGTGGGGAGCAACTCGGACTAGACTAAGTTACTGGAATTAAGACTTATTCTATGCATCTGCTCTCCCACAATATGGCGCTGAGAAGGGAGTAACAACTTCTACGCAGCTGCCTCTCGCCAACTTGAGTGATGACCTGCAGGAGCTGATCCTGCTCCTGATTGGAGGAGAGCAGCATACTCGGCGTGTGGGTAGCAGAGTTAGGATTGGTGGAAGAGGACTATAAAGGAGGAGAGAGACAACATGCACCGGGAACATCTGGATAACATCTGAGCAGCCCCCGAGAGAGCCGGCCGGCGGTGTGACGCTCCCCTGCATAAGTGGGGAAAGTGGCAGGGGGAGCCGTCCCTCCACGGAGGTGGAGGGATCGGCAACCAACCCAGGAAGGACCAGCAGCAAACCCGGGAAGGACCGAGCAGACAAAAGAACAGCGCAGGGTCCTGTGTTGTTCCTCCACGAAATGGAGGGGGAGGGGGGGGCGACAATATTCTCTTTTTTTAGCTTATGAAAATTATTTATTTATTTTCCCCTAGAAACCTTTTATTTAAGGTATACAAATGTCACATGCATTTCATAAATACTACTTTAGCAATATAGTGATTCTTCTTACCCTATCCACTCTCCCTCTCCTTTTCTTATTCTTATTTTTTTTATTAAGATCTATTTTCAATTAACTTGGCAGAATAGGATGGGAGCCTACTGCTCTAGTCAAGGGGAGGACAGTTAAAGATAAAAAAGTGGAGACAGTGAAATCTCAGGAAAGAGTTAGAAAATTGCAGAACAAAGTCCACACAAATTAGAAGGACACTGTGGATTTACATGGAGGGTTTGGATGCACACAACTCAGAACCCCAGCAGCTGAAAGCCTCAGCACCAGTTTGGAGAGTGAGGTGAGACCAAACTGCAGCAGCCCAAGCCACTAGAGATACAGCTGTGAGTTGAGTGTGGCTTGAGTCCAGCTTGAAACCCAGTGAGGGACAGTGCACCTGCCAAACTAGAGGGGGAAAAAAAGGGAGTGGGGAACAAATTTCTCTCTCCTCAATTACCTGGCACTGGCATCCTGTAACTAGTTGAGAGAGGGTGGGTGCCATTTTGGGCATATGTAACAGCTGCTCCAGCTTACGTCCTTATGCCCAGCAACTGAGAGGAGATGTCTGAGTCTGGCTGGGAAAATTGACAGTGGCTGGGAGCTCATGACTGTGAGACCCTTGTGTGCTAGGATGGATGGTGAAAACACAGTGGCTTTGTGAGAGGGCACAGGGTGTGTATGGGTCTCTGAGAACTCACTGTGCATAGCACCACACTCTAAGGGCTCTCTGATTGCCTAGTTCGAGTCATTGCTGCAGGATCTGTGCTCACAGTGAGGGCTGCATGGATCCTTTGTGTGGTTCATGTGGCAGCATGAATGAATTCTGCACCTACTGGGGCTAGTGCCCAGGCATTGGTCTCCTTGGAGGAGAGGTGGTAAATGCAAAACTCACCAACAAAGCTGATCAAAACCTCGCCTTTGATAAAAAAAAAAAGGGGGGGGGGATTTTTTTTCCCTGCTGAACAGGTGTCACCTTGGACATTCCCCTCACCCTGGAGCACTAAATAGAGCTCCAGGGCCACACCCAGTGCATGCCTCTGGGTATTCACTGAAAGAGTGGATACTCCACTAAGCCACAGAGGAATAGTCCAAAGATAAAAGCCATTACAGGGATAAGAAAACAACAAGTATCTCCACAAATCCCTAATAATAAAAGCAGAAAGTCAAGAAACAAGAATAAGGCAGACAACATGATACCCTCAAAGGACACTTCAATACTAGAATGTGAAGATGAAGAGACTGAAAAAATCCCAGAAAAATTCAAAAAATGGATCACAGGGTTACTTAGAAGAAAGCAGAAGCAAATCCACAAATTAAAGAAATCTATATATGACTTGACTAAAAATTTTTCCCAAGAAACTGAGATTTTAAAGAGAAATCAAAATGAAATATTGGTAATGAAGAATTCAATAGATCAAATAAAAATACAGTGGAAAGCTTTAAAAATAGACTCAGTGAGGCATAAGAAAGAATATCTGAATTAGAAAACATATCTGGAAATTTTAGAGTCAGACCAAAAAGAAAAAAAGAAGAAATTAGAAAACCAAAAAACAGTGTTAGAGATTTATGGGATATATCAAACAACCCAACATATGGGTCTTAGGAGTTCCTGAAGGCATAGTCTCTTAATTCTCAGAATCCTGAATCACAATTTACTGTCATCATCTTAATGATAATCATTAAAATATTTACTGAGTTATTTTCATATATCAAGTACTCAGAGATTTATATGAATTATCACACTGCATTTCACAATAGCCTAAAAGTATTGACATCATCCACTACACTTGAATAAACTGATACTCTACTAAACAATTGGCTAGGATGAAATAGCTGAGACTCCTAAGTTACTTGTTCAAGTTCAAAGTGAAGTCTGTTAACCAAGATCACTCAGCTAGTACATTGTGCTTTAAGATTTAATTTGAATTCATCCAAGCCTAGTCTCTTAGTAAATATCCTGTTTATTCTCTAGCTCCCCACCTTCTTCCTACCAATTGACACATCCCTGTATTTTCAAAGCCTGGCTTTCGTCTGCTGATTTGGTCATTTGCCCAAATGTCACTTTAAGAAACAAGGACTAGATCTTCTTGACAAGGCAGTATTTGCGTCAGAGTGTTCTTTATCATCTCCTCACTTCAGAAAGCCTTGTGCCCATATCAATTCCCCTTACTCAGACTTAACTCCACTGTACTTCTGAAATATCCACATAAAGGTTGGATTCAGGCTGTTCCTTAATATATGACAAACTGTGTGGAATTAAGGGAAATGAGAAGATTTATATATCTGGTAAGATATTATAAACATAGAAAATTGGCTTGTTTCATTTATTTTTTATTCATATAAGGTGAACAAAGTTCATATAATTTATAGATTTAAGAACATAATGATACTTCTCACCCTTCCCTCCCTCCCATTCAAAATTCCACCCTCCTTTCTGCTTCCTTTCTTATTTTTTCTTTTAATTTCAACAGTGGAATATAATTTCATTTAAACCTTGAATATAATATGGCAGCCCTTTGATTTTCTCTAAATGTTTATAAACTTTAAGTATAGACTGTATCTCACTAAACACCTCATTTTCATGTTATTCTTTGTTCTAGTTAGTTGATCAGATCAATAATGCAAAAATAATGCTGACTATGTAAATGTAACTATTTGAAATGGCAGATCAAATAGCACATGAGACTTAAGGGAGATTATATAGGCTCCAGGCAATCATATGAGGGAGCTAAATCTCCATTGGCTTTGGAAAGTTGCAAACCTTGCTTGACATTCTAGAATTTCAGTTGAAGAACATAACAATTTTTGGAGAATAACCAAAAAAGATAATGCTAAAAATAAAATATCTACTGTAGCATAAGTGGCTTAAAATGAAATTTTTCCTCAGCAAGAAATTTAACAATGATGTCAAAGATTTTACCACTTATGATTTCTAGATAGAGATGGGATATTAATACGTGATATGCATATTGTACTCTGAAGGTAATACTAGTTACAGAAAGAAAAAAGGTCAGGAAAGTTAATAAATGGAATATTTTTCTGTTGCAACTTTTAAAAATAGGTATAATACAATGACAAATTCTCAACTTTGTTCATTATGACCAAAAATGTCTGTGATATACTCTTATATGTTTGCAACAAATCTGAAAAGCCCCAGAAATGTTGATGTTTTCTATTCAGGCTAAGAAAATTTCTCTATTTTAAACTTTATATTATTTATAATGTTTTTACGGCAAAAACAGAAAAACGACCCAAGCTTACTTTATGCTAAAAGGGAATTTATTGATTTATGTAATTCAAAGACCCAACGCTTGTATGTGATTGGGCCAACAGAGCCAAACAATGTCTTACTATGGTAGTAATTTTCTCACTGTTTTAAGTCTCTGTTTTCATCACCTATTGGATTTGGCCTTCATCATACCACCCTTACATGTTTTCAACTCCATTTGCATTTCAAAGTAAGATATCCTCCATCCAAAAGCTGGAGTAAATTTTCTGGAACTGATAATCTGATTGGGTAATATGTTAAACTTGAAACCAATCACAGTGGCCCAGCAGTTATAATTATCAGAATGGCAGGCATACTTAGAGCCAGGATAGGTCTAAGTTCTCACCAAACCAGCTAGGCTAAAGAAAAGGGAGGAACACAAAGAAGCACCACTGCTAGGTAAAACAATAATTAGGGCTGGAGAGGCCAAACCAACATTGTTCTCTATACACCTGCAGCATTTTTCCTTTTCCTTTCTCTTGTTTTTTTCCTCTAATAAAACAAATATTTTATGTCCTTATTTCTTTTCCCTCCATATTTATACTTCACTGTAGCCCATGCAAGTAAATGGATCATAATGTCTCAATCCTCTGTGTCTTTGCCCTTAGCTGGCCACACTGCTTGAAATGTTTGCCTCTCCCTTATTCAACTAGGGTGCTCTTTGTCCTTCTTGTTTTGGCACTATGAATTCTACTATGCTCAGTTTCAATGTCAGTGCCCCAAAGAAGACCTGCAGTAAAGATCCTGAAACTTTAATCTGCCTGGTGCCCTGTTAAATTAAGAGTTAGATGAAAGAATTTGGCCCACTGCTCATGAGAAAGCCTCTACATAACTGGAGACCAGCATCAGAGACCTCATGTACTGCTGCATTGCAAGGTGGCAAATATTGAAGGAGAGCAGATAGAGCTAAAAATCGAAATGCACATAGAGGAATACAGTCTGACAAGACTAAATCATGATGGCTGGAAGTCAATAAACAGAATAGTTTGTTGCAGAGTGGAAATATAGAAAAGCAATGGTTCCACATTAGGTAGGGACTCTGTATATTTTATTGTATTCTATGGCCAAATGTAAACTGACATTGAAAAATAAAAAAAGCAATAAAGCCATGAAAACAAATATGACCATAGGATTGAAAAACAAAAATAAAAATTAAATTAAAACAGCATTCTTATGACTCTAAAATATCTCATGTTCTTCTTGGACAATTAAATTAAAAATGGACCTCTTTTATTAGGATGTTCTAAACCAGCATTCTTAGTTGAGCAATAAAATCTTAAAATTAGCATAATGTTCAGTGAACACAAAGACATGTGCTAAAGACTTTTTGGGGAGATGGGACTGTTTGGAGTGCAAAGCTCTTTGAATAAAATCAAAAGAATCTTGTTTTTTTATTTTTAGTTTAGTTTTTTTGTTTGTTTGTTTGTTTTTACTTTTCACTTACTGGCATGCTTATCTTTCTGTCTTTGCTTAGTTAAACTCTACTGAAATTAAGGTGTTATTTCAAATATGATTCCTTCAAAAAGGGGTTATTTTTCCCTGATCAATTTATAAAAAAATTTGATCCATCTGCAATGTTCTTTAATTGTATTTTCCTCATTGCATTTAATTGTATTTAAATTAAATTAAATTAAAATGCATTTAATTGTATTTTCCTCATTGCTAACATATTTTACTTGGAGATTATTTATGTCTACCCCCTTGCAGGATGTAAATTCCAAAAGAGTTGTGTTCTTATTTGTTTGTGACCCTGTAATATATAAAGTCATATCCATATAAAGTCATGTCCAGAGTAGGTACTCTACAAATATTTGTGGAATGAATGCATGCAACTCAATTCCCAAGATTCAACACAGGTACCTGTAACTCCAGGTAGCCTTCTTCTCTGTGTCAGAGCCATATGCATATATCACAATCCTAGCACATATCATATTGTCCAGTATCTATCATTATTACTTCTCACTCACTTGCCTGAGAGGGCCAAGAACACTACATGGACTACAAAGGTACTACAGTGGATATAATTGAGGGAATAAAAGCATAAATCAAGAAGGATGAGCATGCTCCATACCCACAAGTATGACAGCTTGGCTGGGGTGCCCAGAAAACCCTATGCTGAACACTTCTGAAACATACTTTTCAAGTCAAAAGCCAGAAAGGATATAGTCAAAATAGCCTTATCTTAAAATATATTTTAAAGGTAAGATTTCAGAATCCTCACCACCTTAAACAATGAGACAATATTTTTAGCCACTTGATTCTAAAATTTTTCAGTGTGAAAATATAACAGTGCCATTAACTCCAACTTTCCATCATGTGAATGAGAAGTAAATAGTTGACACGTTCCTCACAGGGCAACGTGATTCCAGCATGAATCACCTACATTGTGCATTTAGTGAGAGCTGAGAGCCTTCACAACACCTGAGGAACAATGTGACTCCTCTTAAGAAATGCTAATAGAAAATCCAAACCAAGGCCTCTAGGTCACTTTTAAATGGAAAGGATGCAGCTTTGTATTTGCCTACAAAATTTCCTTTTTGTTTGCGATTTGGGGGAGACTCAAAAGTCTTTGAGGATAAGAAAAATTTCTTGGCAAATGAAATGTACTTGTATTAGCAGCTTTAAATTACACTTGCATTATCTGTATGCGTGTGGGTGGGAAAATGTGTGAATGATTGGGTAACATGCCAATCTCATTTACAAATACATGGTTGTGGTGTATAATCCTCACAAAAATAGCATATATGTGTTTTGTGCTCATCTACCTATATGACAGATATGTGCTGAACACCAACTATGTGGTTGTGTTCCAGGCCCTGGGAGTAAAATGTTGAATACTGTACACAGAATTCTTATCTTCTTGGATATCTTCTTAACATTCTCATGGGGAAAATGTAACAAATAATTAAAACATAACAAAAAGTTGTATAAAGGATTGAACACTATAATATGCTAACTGTGGAGGCAGGGTCATGTTAGATATCTTGTTTGTATGCTTATATATCTAAGTAATAGGAAAACTTACCAAATATCTCAATGGAAATGTAGCACCTTTTCAAATCAGTACAACATTCTAATCTACTAAACTAACCTTTCAGCAGCTAACACATTTAATTAAAAAAAAAAAGTGTATGATTCTTAAGAACCTGTAAATAATTAAAAGTTGTTTATACACATTTAAGTAGTCAGCACAAGTTCTTTATTTGTGATATATTATGCAATCAGTAGATTAACAGGTTTAGAATTTTATAAAATTGCAGAATATTAAAGACGATATTGCTATTAATATTTATAACATCATTTCTAAATGTAGTTCTAATCAGAATTATATAGGATGCTCCTCAAAATATGAATTCTGGGGTCAGAGTCGTGGTACAGCAGGTTAAGCTGCTGCTAGTAACACTGGCATCCCACTTAGGAGTACCAGTTTGAGTCCTGAATGCTTCACTTCTGATTCAATGCCCTGCTAACATGCCTGGGAATGCAGTGCAAGACAGACCAGGTACCTAGACCCCTGCCACCCATTTGGGAAACCAGAATGGAGTTCCAGACTTCTGGCTTTGGCCTGTCTGGTTCAGTTCCAGCCACTGAAATCGTTTGCAGAGTGAACTAGCAGGTGGAATTCTCCCCACCAGCCCTCTACTATAACCTCTTTTTCTTCTCTTTTACTATCACTCTGCCTGCCAAATAAATATTTAAAATAATTAAAAATATGAATTTTGGTTAACCATCTTCAGATCTACAGTATGACCATGTTTTTTGGGTGGGACCTGTCTAAATAAGCATTTTAAAAGTTTCCAAACTGTCTGGCTCTGCCAGCATCCAATATTGGCACTGGTTGGAGTCCCAGATACGCCATCTCTGATCCAACTCCTGCTAATGTGCCTGGAAAAGCACTGGAAGATGACCCAAGTGCTTGAGTCCCTGTATCCATCTAGAAGACGCAGAAGAAGCTCCTGGCTCCTGGCTTCAGATTGGTCCAGCTCTGGCCATTGCAGCAATCTGGAGACTGAACCAGCAAATGGAGGACCTCTCTCTAGGTCGACCCTCTCTTCCCCAATAACTCTTTTTTATAAATAAATAAATATTTTTCTAAATAAAAGCTCTCACAAAGATTTTAGTAAGTGGACAGGTTTAAGATCTATCCATCTGAGATGTTCAGTAGGGACATATCAAGAAAATGCTTAGAGATTCCAAGATAGCTGAATAGGGAAAATCTATACTCATTCTAACTGGAGAAGACAGAAGAGAAGTAGAGAAAGTGTACTCTCAGGGGTGAGTTCGAGAGAAGTTTGCATGGAAACTCTACAGAAAGAAGAGGAACACTGTGGAGCAGCATGAGCAGAGCGCAGATACACCACACACAACTCCCGTAGATGGGAGCTGGGGGAGACAACAGGTTGAGAGCAAGATGAGGGAAGCCTGCAGAAGCATGTGCCGCTGGTGATACTGCATGGAGGAGAACTTTGAAGAACACATTGATTTTGATTCCCGCCTGGAGCCCTAGCAGTTACCCCCCTCCCCCGCCCCAAATCTGGCAAAGGAAAAGCACATTTCTTTCTACCTATCCCCCTGAAAAGGTACCTGGGAACTGGAAGCAGAAGACACCATCTTGACACAAGTCAAAGCCATAGTGGCTCGTGCACATGCGACCAGAAGATTTCAGCACAAAGTAAAAATTTGTTTTTACCATTGACTGGGTCTGGCTTGGAAGGCTGACAGGGGGCTGGGCACCCACAGACTCTGGGGCTCAAACTGCCAAGGTAGAGCACCCAGACACAGCTGGCTCTGAGAATGTGTCTACTCTATCTGGATTGGCAGGTTTTGGGGGTCAAATGCATTAAGTACACCTCATGACTATAGGACCTTTTGTGCTATGACTGTGGGAAACCTATGACTGCACAATAGGTTGTGGTATGTAACTGAGTCTCTGGACAATCACTGTGTATAGTGCCAGAGGCTCAGAGATCCCTGACTGCCTGGGGTGGGTCACTGTTGAGGATTCCATGCCTATATGAGGAATGCATAGTTCTTTTCTACAGTTCATGTGCCCTCATGGATGAAGGTTGCACACACTATTGGGCATTGATCACCTTCAAAGACAGGAGGTGAGGTTGCAATCACATCAACAGGCAAGATCATACCCTTCCCCATGCTGACAATGTGGAGATCTATCACACCCAACTTCAGTGTCACTCTGGATCCTCTCCCCACCCTTGACCACCAACCAGAGTTCCAAAGCCCCACTCAGCATGTGTCTCCGGGTACTGACTGAAGGAGCAGAGATTCCACTAAGCCTAGAGGCATAGTTCAAGGATAAAACCCATCAGTGAAGAAAATGAACATGTATTTTCACAAATGCCTAAAAATGAATGCAGAAATATAAGAATCAAAAGCAACAAAGACAACATGACTCTCCAAATGGAACACAACACTTCTATATTAGAATGTGAAGATGAAGAGATTGATTAAATGCCTGAAAGAATTTAAAAAGAATTATCATAGGATTACTGAGAGGCAATGAGAAGCACCTCAATGAGTTAAAGAAATCTATACATGACATGGATGAAAAATGATCCCATGAGATAGATATTTTGAAGGGAAATCAAAATGAAATATTAGAAACGAAGAACTCAATATGTCAATTAAAAAATACAGTGTGTAGCCGGTGCTGTGCCTTAGCTGGTAAAGCTGCTACCTGTAGTGCTGGCATCCCATATGGGCACCAGTTCATGTCCCAGCTACTCCATTTCCGATCCAGCTCTCTGTTGTGGCCTGGGAAAGCAGTAGAAGATGGCTCAAGGAGACTCCGTGGGAGACTCGGAGGATGCTCCTGGTTTCAGATCAGCACAGCTCTGGCCATTGCAGCCAACTGGGAAGTGAACCAGCAGATGGAAGACCTCTCTTTCTCTGCCTCTGTGTAACTCTGACTTTCAAATAAATAAATCTTAAAAAAATATAATGTAAAGTCCCAGCAACAGACTTGGTGAGGCAGAAGAAAAGCTGTTCAAGCTAGAAAATAAACCTTTGGAAATACCTCAAGTCAGACCAAAAATAAAAAATTAGGAAAATTAAAAATAATATTTGAGATTTATGGAATCCTATCAAATGATTCAACATATGGGTTATAGGAGTTCCTGAAGGTGTGGAAACAGAGAATGGACTATAAGGCTTGTTCAGAAAAATATTACAGATACCTTCCCTAATTCAGAGAAAAAAGGAACTTCTAAGTACAGGAAGCACATAGAACTCCTAATGGACTTGACAAGAAAAGATCTTTACCACAACACACTGTGACCAAACCTTCAACAGTAAAACATATAGAAAAGATTCAAAAATGTACATTAAGAGAAATGTCAGATTACTTTCAGAGGAGCTCCAATTGGACTCACAGATGACTTCTTATCACAAATTCTACAGGCCAGGAAAGAATAGAGAGAAACTACATTCCAGGTCTTAAAAGAAAAAAAAAAAAAAAGAAAGAAAGAAAAAAAAAAGGCTGTCAATCCAGAATCTTGTACCCTGAAGAATTCTCATTTTAGAATGAGGTTGAAATAAAGACCTTCAATAACAAACAGGAATAGAAGGAATTTGTCACTACTTGTCCAGCCTTACAAATGATAATTAAGGATGTATTACACATAGAAACACAGAAAGATATTTATTGCTATGAAAGAATGTGAAAACAGAAAATTTCCTAGGAAAAGTACAAAGGGAATCCAAAGCAAACAATAGGAATATTTACAGATGGCTGGCGCTGAAGCTCAATAGGCTAATCCTCCACCTAGCAGCGCTGGCACACTGGGTTCTAGTCCCGGTTGGGGCGCCGAATTCTGTCCCGGTTGCCCCTCTTCCAGGCCAGCTTTCTGCTGTGGCCAGGGAGTGCAGTGGAGGATGGCCCAAGTGCTTGGGCCCTGCACCCCATGGGAGACCAGGAGAAGCACCTGGCTCCTGCCTTCGGATCAGCGTGGTGCACCGGCCGCAGCGCGCCAGCTGCAGCGCACCAGCCGTGGCAGCCATTGGAGGGTGAACCAACGGCAAAAGGAAGACCTTTCTCTCTGTCTCTCTCTCTCACTGTCCACTCTGCCTGTCAAAAAAAAAAAAAAAAAAAAGGAATATTTACAGAAAAACAGCAGGGCCAAGTCCTTATTTATCCATAGTAATCTTGAATGTAAATGGCATATTTTTTCAAAGATACAGAATGGCAGAATGTATTCATCAAGACCCATCTATTTGCTGCCTAGAAGAAACACACCTTACAGATACACACAGACAAAAGTGAAAGCATAGAAAAAGATATCCCAAGGTAACAGAAAGCAAAAACTAGATGGGGAGCCATGCCAATATCAGTAAAATAGAGTTTAATAGAAATACTAATGAAAGGGACAAAGAAGGGCATTACGCAATGATTAAGCGATCAATTCAACAGGAACCTGTGACTATAAAAAATGTATATGAACCCAATGCCAGGGCTCCTAGTATTTAAAACAAATGTTAATGGATCTAAAAGGAGACAAAGACTCTGATAGAGTCATAATGGGGGAATTAAACAACTAAAAAGTAAATTCAAGAAAGAAAGAACAAAGCTAACCCACACTATGGATCAAATGGACCTAAATTATATCTATAGAGCAATTCATCCCACACTGAATAAACATTATTTTTATCAGTACATTGAGCTTTCTCTAGGATATACCATATGCTAGTCTATAAAGCAATTCTCAGCAAAGTAAAAAAAAAAACTGTAATCATACAATGTATCTTTTCTGACCACAATGAAATTAAGCTGGAAACCAACACCATAGAAAACTATAGAAAATATGCAAACTCATGGAGCCTGAACAACATGCTCCTAAATGAACAGTTAGTTATAGATGAAAGCAAAAGGGAAGCCTGACAATTCTTGGAGGTGAATGAAGATGACAACACAATGTATCAAAGCTTCCAGGATATAGCAAAAGCAGTGTTTAGAGGGACATTTACAGAAATTAGTGCCTACATTAAGAAATTAGAAAGGCATCAAATAAATGATCTATCAATGTATGTCATATACCCAGAATAGCAACAAACTCAAAATTACTAGGAGGAAAGAAAAGACATTAGAAAATAAATAAACAAAATTGTAAGCAATAAAGGTACACAAGATCAGTAATATAACCATCCATTTTTTGAAAAAAATAAACAAACACTTGATACGTCATTGACCCAATTAATCAAAAAAAAAAAAAGGAGGAAACCCAAATCAAAAAAGTCACAGATGAAAAAGGAGATGTAATAAATAATACCACAGAAATAAAAAGAATCATCAGCAATCATCACAAGCAGTTATATGCCAACAAAACTGGAAAATCTAAAAGAAATGGAAAGATTACCATACATACACAATCCACCAAAATTGAAAACACAAAGACATTGAAAACCTAAACAGACCAATAACCAAGGTGTGGACTGAATCGATAGTAAAACCCTCCCAACAAAGTAAAGCCCTGGACTGGATGGTTTCACAGCTGAATTTTACCAGACATTTAAAGAAGAACCAATTCCAATTCTATCAAAATACTCAAAATAAGTAAAAGGGAGGGAATCTTTCCAAATTCCTTCTACAAAGCCAATATCACCTTAATTCCAAATAAGTATTAGATATAAAAAAGAAATAGAACTATAGACTAATATACCTGATGAACATAAATGCAAAAACCCTCAACAAAATACAAGATAACTGAATCCAACAGTACATTAGAAAAATTATTCAGCTGGACCACATGGGATAAACCCTGGTACACAGGGATAGTTCAACATACGCAAATCAATAAATGTGATATATCACATTAAGAAACTGAAGAATTAAAAATTGTGATTATCTAATAGATGCAAAGAAATCATTTGATAAAATACAACATCACTTCATGAAAAGATCCTTAACCAAATTAGGTACAGAAGGAACATTCTTCAACACAATCAGAGCAATATACAACAAACCCACAGTCAGCATTGTACTGGATGGGGAAAATGTGGAAGCATTTCCACTAAGATGCAGAACCGACAAGGACACCCACTTTCACCAATGGTATTCAATATAGTCCTAGAAGTTTTAGCCAGATCCACTGGGCAAGAGAAAGAAATCAAAGGGATACAAATTGGAAAGAAAGAAGTAAAATGATCCCTGTTTGCAGACAACATAATTCTATATAAAGAGGAATTAAAAAGACTCCAATAAGAGATTACCAAAACCCATAAAAGCATTTGGTAAAGTGGCAGGACATAAAATTAACACGAAAAATAAATAGATTTTGTATAGAAAGAAAATTTCATGCCTGATAAAAACTTGTAAAATCAGTCCCATTCACAATAGGTACAAAAAATAGATACTTTGGAATAAATTTAACCAAAGAGGTGAAAGATCTCTATGATTAAAGTTACAAAATATTAAAGAAAAAGAAGATGACATGAAAAAATAGAAAATTCTTCCATGTTTGTGGATTGGAAGAACTAGAACTGCTATCAAAATGTCTATAATACCAAAAGCAATTTACAAATTCAATGTGATCCTAATCAAAATGTCAATGAAATTCTTCTCAGATCTAGAAAAAACAAGATGCTAAGTTTCATATGGAAACACAAGACCCAGAATAACTAAAGCATTCTTAAACAACAAAATAAAGCTGGAGGCATCATTAGATTTCAAGCCATATTACAGGGAAGTTATTTTTTTTTTATTTTTGACAGGCAGAGTGGACAGTGAGAGAGAGAGAGACAGAGAGAAAGGTCTTCCTTTGCCGTTGGTTCACCCTCCAATGGCCGCCGCTGCAGCCGGCGCACCGCGCTGATCCGATGGCAGGAGCCAGGATCCAGGTGCTTTTCCTGGTCTCCCATGGGGTGCAGGGCCCAAGCACCTGGGCCATCCTCCACTGCACTCCCTGGCCATAGCAGAGAGCTGGCCTGGAAGAGGGGCAACCGGGACAGAATCCGGCGCCCCGACCGGGACTAGAACCCGGTGTGCCGGCGCCGCAAGGTGGAGGATTAGCCTATTGAGCCACGGCGCCGGCTCGACAGGGAAGTTATAATAAAAGCAGCTTCAGGTTGGTACAGAAATAGACATGGAGATCACTGGAACAGAATACCCCCAAAACAATCCATGCAAATAGGGGTCTTGTTTCATACTTCTGCATGTGGAGATCCAAATTTCCCAGCACCATTTGTTGAAGAGACAGTCTTCTCTCCGTGGATTGATTTTAGCTCCTTTGTCAAAGATTAATTGGTTGTAGATGCAAGGATCTAAATTTTTTGACCTGATGCCATCAAACTTCTAGAGGATAACATTGGGGAAACTGAAAGACATTGGCAAAGCCAAAGACCTCCTTGAAAAGGCCTTCAGAAGTACAAGCAATCAAAGCAAAAATGGATGAATAGTATCATCAGGTTAAGAAGCTCCTGCACTGCAAAGTAAACACTTAATAAAACAAAGAAGCAACCAAAAGAAGGGGAGAAAATATCTGCAAACTATGCAATTGATAAAGCATTAATATCCAGATTTTATAAAGGGCTCAAGGAACTCAACAATGATTAAACAAACAATCCATTAAGAAATGTGCAAAGGACTTCAATGGGTATTTTTCAAAAGAGGAAATTCAAATGGCCAACAAACATGAAAAAATGCTCAGGATCACTAGCCACTAGGGAAATGCAAACCACAAATAAAGTTGTTAGGTAGAAAGTCAGGAATTTAGCCTATGTGTGTATGAGAAAGGCCTGAAGATCAGCACCTACTGTGGAAGTTCAAGAAGTCTGGCATCTTGCACTTCAAAGTCCTGCCTACACCCTGATAACCTCCCAGGTGGTCCCAACCCTTCCCCCTTGGAAAATTCCCAAGATAATTCTCTCCTCAGGACCAAATTGGCTACCTGACCTGATAACATGGGGCAATAAAATCTTCTCATATGCCCTAAGAGTAGCCCCTCTCCTCTGTCTGGGTGCCAGCAAATCTGGGGAGGAATTTGCTAATTTTCACTCAACAAACCCTTCCGCCATGACTCTCCATCCTTTGTCCTGGAGGAGAGGGGGAGGTGAGTAAAGAAACTCCCTTAAAAACCTAGGGAGTCCAACCAGACTGTGTGCTCAGCTCTCTGCTTCTCTCCTGAGCTGCCACCTGGCCTGCCCAGGTGTATTCTCTCCATTCAACCACATACCCTCACTCTGCCCCAGCCTGAGTGACTGGGCACTCTCTCTGTCCCTTCCGTTCTGATGGATGCACAGTCCCCAGTAAAGTCTTATCACTCTGCTCTCTGTCTCATGCCTGAATTCTTTCTGTGTGAAGACAAGAACCTCATGGCTTCCACAGCCTTCCCTCCATTAACACAGTGACATGTGATCTCACCCCAGTTAGAATGACTTTCATATAGAAATCAAAAAGCAACAAATGCTAGTGAGGATGTGGGGGGAAAGGTACCCTAATCCACTGTTGGTGGGAATGTAAACTAGTAAATCCTTTGTGAAGACAGTATGGTGATTCTTCAGAAAATTGAAAATACATCTACAATATGACTCATCTGGCCATCCCACTCTGGGGAACTTACCCAAGCAAAATAAAATTGGTATATGAAAGAGTTATCTGTACCTCCATATTTATGGCAGCTCAATTCACAATAGCCAAGATGTGGAATCAACCCAGATGCCCATCAACCAATGACTACATAAAGAAAACATTATAAACACACACACACACACACACACACTATGGAATATCACTCAGCCATAAAAGAGAATGAAATCTTGTGTTTTGCAAAAAAATGGATGCAACTGGAAAGCATTATACTTATTGAAAAAAGCCAGTTCCCAAAATACAAATAACATGTTTTCCCTGATCTGTGGTAACTGATATAGTACAAAAAAACTTAATCAATAATTATTTGCATTGCAATCTGCATAAAATTATTCCTGTATGTAATCTGTCCAGAGGAAAGGGTTTCGATTCTAAACGAACTTAATTATTATCTTAATCACACAGGAAATAATTATTTATTTAACAGGTAGAGTTATAGACAGTGAGAGAGAAAGATAGAGACAAACTCTTCCTTCCGTTGGTTCACTCCCCAAATGGCAGCTACGGCCAGCGCTGTGCCGATCTGAAGCCAGGAGGCAGGTGATTTTTCCTGGTCTCCCGGGTACAGGGGCCCGAGTGCTTGGGCCATCCTAACTGCCCTCCTGGGCCACAGCAGAGAGCTGGACTGGAAGAGGTGCAACCAGGACTAGAACCTGGCACCCATATGGGATGCCAGCGCCGAGGGAATATTTAGATATTACACTGTCATTATTTCTATTTCAACAAATTATGATGACTAATTGACAAAACAAAAACTGTATGTGGGTGAAATGGCCATTTTTCATTCAATTACGATTTATAGCCATTTTCTGTATTACACCTGAACTAGGGTCCTTTTGGTTTTACTTGTTAATTTTTATTGGATGAAGTATTAAATCTTTTTACTGCACTATAAATTTAAAATATTATCTTAAAAACCAAAAAAAAAAAAACCCCACCTGAAAAAAAGGTAAGAACATGTTATGATTGTGTTCTTAGACTTGTATGTATAAATCATATTGTATCCATTAAAAACTAAAATTTAGGGCCTGCACTGAGGTGCAGCACGTTAACACCCTGGCCTGAAGCACCGGCATCCCATATGGGTGCCAGTTTGAGTCCTGGCTGCTCCACTTCTGATCCAGCTCTCTGCTGTGGCCTGGGAAAGCAGTGGAAGATGGCCCAAGTCCTTGGGCCCCTGCACCCACGTGAGAGACCTGGAAGAAGTTCCTGGTTCCTGGCTTTGGATCGGTGCAGTTCTGGCCATTGCGGCCAGTGGAGGAGTGAACCATCGAATAGAAGACATCCCTCTCTGCTTCTCCTCTCTCTGTGTAACTCTGACTTTTGAATAAATAAATAAATCTTAAAAAAAAAATAAAAACCTTGGGGCTGGCCAGCACCGCGGCTCAATAGGCTAATCCTCCGCCTAGCGGCGCCAGCACACCGGGTTCTAGTCCCGGTCGGGGTGCCGGATTCTGTCCCGGTTGCCCCTCTTCCAGGCCAGCTCTCTGCTTTTGCCTGGGAGTGCAGTGGAGAATGGCCCAAGTCCTTGGGCCCTGCACCCCATGGGACACCAGGAGAAGCACCTGGCTCCTGCCATTGGATCAGCGCGGTGCACCGGCCGCAGTGCGCCAGCCGTGGCGGCCATTGGAGGGTGAACCAATGGCAAAAGGAAGACCTTTCTCTCTGCCTCTCTCTCACTGTCCACTCTGCCTGTCAAAAAAAAAAAAAAAAAAAAAAAGTTGAAAACCTTGTGCCATCTCTGTGGCTCAGCGGGTTTATGCCCTGGCATGAAGCACCTGCATCCCACGTGGGCGCCAGTTCTATTCCCAGCTGTGCCTCTACGGACCCAGCTCTCTGCTATGGCTTGGGAAAGCAGTAGAAGATGGCTCAAGTCCTTGGGCCTCTGCACCCCCATGGGAGACCTAGAGGAAGCTCCTGGCTCCTGGCTTCAGATCAGCATAGCTCTGGCCATTGGGGCCATCTGGGGAGTGAACCAGCAGATGGAAGACCTCTCTCCGTCTCTCTCTCTCTCTGCCTCTCCTCTCTGTGTTACTCTTTCAAATAACTAAATAAGTCTTCAAAAAAAATAAAAAAACCTTAAAATTTAAAAAGAGAAAAATGAAAATACTTAGAATACTTTCTTTTAAAAAAGATTTATTTATTTATTTGAAAGGCAGAGTTACAAAGAGAGAGGAAGAGACAGAGAGAGATCTTCCATCCACTGGTATACTCCCCAAATGGTCCTAAGAGCCAGGACTGGGCCAGGCTGAAGTCAGGAGCCTCCTCTGCGTCTCCTACATGGGTGCAGGGGCCCAAGCACTTGGCCCATCCTCCCTTGCTTTCCCAGGCCACAGAATAGAGCTGGATCAGAAGTGGAACAGCTGAGAATCAAACCAGCACCCATATGGAACGCCGGCACTGGAGGCTTTACCTGCTACACTATAGCACTGGCCCTCATTTTCTTTTTATTTTAACTTTTAACAATTTTAATATTTTGATATATTCACTAAACATTTAGATATAATACACATACACATATATTTTTCTTTGAAAAACATAAATATCAGAAAATGTGGGATTCATTACAACGATAAAAACCTGGGAAAAGGATATATTGTTATGTAAAGCATACAATTCAGTGGAGCAATATCTTAACTATATACCAAGATCCAGGTAAGTAAATGGTTGCCCAGCTTGATAAAATGCAGACCAATTCAATGGGTCTAGAGCACTGGTTTTCCAGCTTTTATCAAAGTCCTTAGAGACTAAGTTTCAGCTAAATTTTTGGAAAGCATTGTTTTGAAGAAAATATATTACATAAAAATTTGCCTGTGAGTGCAAGAAGAGTACAGCAGGCTTGGGTCAGAACACCAGCAAATTTTCAATTTCGATAGAGAAAATTCCATCGAGTATGCCAACTTCTAATGCAGCTTCATGAGAAAATGTTATTTTTTAAGCAAACATAAATACAGATATATGGTAACAAATGAAAGTGTATTTGGCAAGCTTTCTATGAGAATGTACTAGTTATTGCAAGTAAATGAGAATAAAAGTTACTTTCCATGCATGCATGGACAGGAATTATAGCCTACTTTGTTATTTTCTCATGTTTGTTTTAATTTTACTTAGAAAAAATAAACCTCCTCTCCACCCTTTTTCTAGTTTTCACTCTTTATTGTTCCAAATAAATGACTCACACTAACTGGAGCAAAAAAACTGAGACCTGTGAGTGAAGGATGGGGCTGTTATGGGAGGCATCATCAAGGTAGAAATAAGAAAGGGAAAATGTATAAATAATAGAGAAGAAATAGCTTCTTCAGAGCACTCAGTAGAGGTCAATGATGTCTAAGTAGGAATACATATCACAGTGGCATAACATGAGCAGAAATCTGTCACACCTCAGGTTTCATGACTTGGGAATAGGTATGTGAATAAAGAAGAAAGACAAAGGTGGAGACTGTCAGATAACTGCATGGCCAAAGGTCACAGAAAAGTAAACAATTTATAGACCTACAGTAATTTGAATTGTATGGTACTCAGTAAGAAATGACCCATAACTTAGTGAAACAAAACAGAACATATAGAGAAAGAAATGATTGTATGTTAAAATAAAGGATGCATTTCAATTCAATTCAATTCGAGTTTTTTAAGAACCAGAAAACAAGGAAGTAAAACACAGCAATATTCAACAAACTGTTGCAATTACTAAATATTTAAGCCCTGTGATATAAAGTTCAGGAAGAATTTGCAAGTTATAAGTCCTTATCCCATCTTGTCGTCTTCACTTTGGGACTGCTCATTTTTAATTCACCAAATATATATATATATATATATATATTTATATATATATATATATTTATATATATATATATACCAAATATATATATATATATATATATTTACTGGCATTTATCTGCAATTACTATTTTACAGGCATGTTTAACTCTACAAAATTCATCCTTTAGAAGCTGACACTCTGTTCTAGGATGCTTGTGGATTTCCTGGACACAGAAGTAAAGAAGATTTAAAAAAATTTTTAAAAAGAAATAAAGATAAGAAAAAGGTGGTAACTGATTTATCCTTTCCAGTTATGCAGCTATATTGAAAAGCAAAACCTCTGCATTTACTTCAGACTGATAATTATTAACAGAATACATCTCATACTGTGAATACATCTTAAAGCTGGTAAAGAGAGTCTTCTCTTAAATTATTTAGAATGTGCCATCAGTTATGAAAAAGCTATGCCATAACATGGGATGTCAGCACATTCTCATCAACAATACTATCTTTGGCTATGTATTTACACCGAGTACAAATTGTTGATGTGGTTTAGCTTAAAATAGTAGAAATTCTTTCATGTTTCCAAGAATAATAATAAGCGTTTTATTTCAGAGGCATAATTTTGCAAAAATGGCAAGTTTATGATGTTCCTAAGGAAGATAGCATTAAGTATCTCTGAAGAAATCACTATTTCCAGTTCTGAACTGACATAAAGCAAAAAACACAAGTTTATTATAGGCTTCTGCAACATGAATAGCAGGAAACAATCCACACACAGGAAAAATCCTGATTATTTTTGCTCATGTTCCTACAGTGTTACATTAATGTGAAATGTAACTAAAGCCTATCACATTTAGTAATATTTTCATATCAGCAATTACTGATTTGGGCACATATAGACATCTACTTACATGTGTAAACATATTAAAAGATCATATGTATCCTAAATTTCTATGTTTTTTGGTTGATGTAAGCTTAACAAGACTTCTTTTTAATAATTTATACTTGATTTTAAAATTACATGTTCTATAATTTTTTGTAGGATACTGCTATACATAATAAGCAGTTAATAAAAATATACTCCACCAGAACTTCTTAGGTAGGTAATTACTAAATGTGTACATAAATGGTTTTACACTCAAGGGCTTCATATCAAAGGGGAGCATATTTAGTTACTTTGAAAAGTCTTCTTTTCACTGTCTTCATCAACCAATTCTAACAACAATGTTTCTCATGATACCATTCTTCATAAGTCAACATCAAACACATCATTCAAATATGACTTTGAACTTTGCCTCATTGTACACAGTCCCCATATTTTTCCAAATATAAAGGTTGAATATACTAATCACAGTACTTCACATTCCAAAAAAGCCCAATTTTGTTGGACATTTTCTTATGCACACAAATTGATAAAACCTTCTGTTTATTTATAACTGTTTTCACATTCTATTTGGAAAACTGCAAAACTGAAAAAATTGTTTTTTAACTGATATTTTCAAAAATGTCAAAATTCTAAGCATGGAAAATGTAATGCTACTACATTAGCTTATATAAATATCACCTGTTACTATCTATACTGAAGAGCATTGTTTTATCTCTTATCAGGTTTAGAATGGATTGAAACTTAATAGGAAAATGGTTTCATAAGAAGAGTGGTAGCACAAGGTCGAACACATTTTTTAGAGATATAAAGTTTTATATTTTTCTCAGAAAAGATGCCAAACTCATGGAAAATTTTCCAGTTATAAAGACCATAGGGAAACCTGGCTATCATACAGGAAAAAAGATAAAACTTCTGCAGATACACTTTGCTTAGCAGGTTATGAAATATTTGTGACGATAGCCTTCAAGTTCTCTTTCACAGGAGCTTTATCTGCTTTTCCTTTTCCCTAAGTAAATAACAACCTTTGCTTCTTGTCTAGGAATTGCTCTCTCATCTAAAACCCTCCACATTCACCATCCCAAATACCAAATGACATCATCTCAAATACCCTCCTCTTTTGGGTCACCTTTCATGGCTGACTTGTTATTAGGTATTCTTGCTGACTCTTAAAGTTCAATCTACATGTCTTAACATTGTGCATATGTTTGTTCTACCTATTCATCAATATTTTAAGTTTCTGAAGCTTTAGATATATCTAGGTCATCTTTGTAGTTCCTAGAACACAATTATATGCACAAAATAATCATATTGCCTTGAATGGATCTGAATCATTATGTCTTCCCAGATCCATGGAAAGCTCATGAAATTTTGATTAAAGGAAATGTGACTTCAACTGCCAGATCCGATGTGAATATAAGGGTACTTAGGTTTTAAACTAACCTCTCCCTTATAAAAATATTTTGTTCTGTGACAAAATCAAATACTAGCCTATTTCAAAATATTGTCAAAATATCATTCAATCAGAGTAAAGCTGAATTGCCAAGACAATAAAAGAAGAGGAAAAAAATCCCTGAATTTCATAAAAAGTTTTAAAATGATCTTAACAATTATAATATACTATAGAAAAATTATATTTTAATTATATTTAAAATAAATTAAAAATGTTATCAGGGATGGCACCATGGCACAGTGGTGCCACAGCCTGTGGCACCAGCATCCCCTACAGGCATGTGGTCAAGTCCCAGCTACCTTACTTTCAATCCAGCTCCTAGCTAATGGCCTGGGAAAGCAGCAGAGGATGGCCCAAATGCTTGGGCCCGTGCACCCTCGTGGGAGACCTGGAAGGAGCTCCTGGCTCCTGGCTTTGGATCAGCCCAGCTCCAGGCATTGTGGTCATTTGGAGAGTGAACCAGCAGATGAAAGATTTGTATGTCTGTCCTAAGTCTGCCCTTCAAATAAATAAATTAATCTTTTAAAGTGTTATTATTAAAAAAAGGAGAAATGGAGGGAAATATCATATTCTTAGAATTATATATGATAAACTATACAAATTTTTTCTCTTATATTAATAAAAAAATTAAATAAAAGAATTATCAAAACAACTTCCATCTCAATAGTCCACTTTCTAGAAGATTAGTAACAAATTATTTCTTTATAACTTGTAATGTGGTAAATAGGTTTTAATCAATAGTATTTACCTCATTTGTTATATAATGAAATTATCTAAATTACAGTGCTAATTAATAAGAATGATACACATTATTGCAAGCACCCCATTTTGTAAATCAGAAAACTGAGTCTGACAAAGTATTACACTTGCTGGTTATGCTTTTCCATACTTCCCATTTTCCCTACAGGAGGCTAGGTTGCGTAACCTGTTTTAGACACTGGAATCTGTGTGAAATGATAGATGCTATTCCAAATACAATTATTTAGCATTGCTGTGAGTTTGCAAGTTCTTTCTTCCCTTAGAAGCTATCTGTTGAAAAGATGATGACACAGCATTGAATCACATTGGATTGCTAAGCCAAATCTAGAGTCAAGATGCCATGGAATGATCACTGATTTCTATCAGTTTAAAAAACCAAGAAATACATCTTTGTTGTATTAAGCCACTAGGATTTTAGGCTTTGTCACTGCAGCATAAACTAATCAAAATACTGTAAGGATAAAAAACGTTTTGTAATTTTGAAAAACAAAAGTTGAGAAAATTTCACTGGATACCTGATCTTACAATCTCCAACAATGTACTTCTTGAAGAAATGAAATTTCAAAATGGTTCTTCCAAAATGTTCTTGTTCATTTCACATGTACAGCAACAAAAAAACACTCTGGATTTCTTTGATGACAACAGTGAACGGCACCTAAGTTAGGGTCATTATGCTAAGACTTGATAAAAGTAAATGATCTCTGAGATGGTATATTATCCTAATCAGAACCATTCCCTAGGAAGTATAAATACTACGTACAGAAGAAAAAACAAGTCGGAGCTCAGAATGAATTCTTGGAATGTTAGCTCAGGTTCCACTTCTCTTCCATGAGACCTTCCTATGAGCTTCTAAGTCTCAGATCCAGAACAAATGACAATATGCCAAGGCTATTCCTCCTGTTATTTCACATTCTATGTGTCCTTATAACAAATCCACAGCAACAAAGATAATCTGATCTTGTGTCTTCTTGGAAACCACAAAACACTTTTTGAACAACGTGTGTTCAAAGGCTGAAATAACACTGGCATGTGCATTAATGTGAATGCCTCACAAATTGGTAGACCAAGTATGTTGTATTTTAGAAGGATTTCACAATTACATTTGTATGATATGTAACATAATGGTTTCATAATTATACTCCTAAAATGGGTATTAATTTATCAGTAGTTGAAAAGTAGCAATAAGTAGATTCATAAATGCTAAGGACTGCATTGTTTTTTGAACTTCCAAGTTCAGGTGCTGTGTGTTTATGCATGTGAATATTCACAACAGAAGCTAAAAGGCCAGCACCGCGGCTCAATAGGCTAATCCTCCGCCTTGCGGCACCGGCACACTGGGTTCTAGTCCCGGTCAGGGTGCCGGATTCTGTCCCGGTTGCCCCTCTTCCAGGCCAGCCCTCTGCTATGGCCCAGAAGTGCAGTGGAGGATGGCCCAAGTGCTTGGGCCCTGCACCCGCATGGGAAACCAGGAGAAGCACCTGGCTCTTGGCTTTGGATCAGCACAATGCGCCGGCCAAAGCGCACTGGCCACGGCGGCCATTGGAGGGTGAACCAACGGCAAAGGAAGACCTTTCTCTCTGTCTCTCTCTCTCTGACTGTCCACTCTGCCTGTCAAAAAAAAAAATTAAAAAAAGAAGCTAAAAGGATTACTGCTTTGTCTTTTCAAAAAAAAAAAAAAAAAAACTCTGTTTATCTTTAAAAAGCTTTGCATGCAAAAATTTTAAAACTAAAATGACCTACAAGGGCAGGTAGTTTTTAGCATACTAATTGCTTTTTCCATGAGAAAGGAGAAATACCTTTGTTTTTTCCAAAGCTACTTATGTATTCCAAGAGTGAATTTCACTTAATGTGCTTTGTAACTTTCAGAAATGATTACACAGTAGACCTGCAGATACTACTGTGTTATGTGCTTATATACTTGCATCTGTGGTTTTACTTTTATAGATATATGACTGCTCCATTGAAAAAATACTGTGAATGGAGAAGAAGTCAAGGTTTATGAGCCATGGTGAGCTAAAAAAATTATAATAGATATGTTCAACTTCTAATAACATTTGGTTTCCTAAAGCATCTCGTTGGGATAAGAATTAGACATAGTGGGTAGGACACCTGCATCCCATATTGGAATCTCTTGTGTTCAAGGGCAGGTTCACTCCCAATTTCATTTTTGTACTAATGTATATGCTGGGAGGGAGCACATAATGGCTCAAATAGTTGGGTCCATGGCACTCATCTAGGAGACCTGGGGTGTATTCTTGGGTCCTGGCCTGACTGTTCTAAGCATTTGGGCAGTCAACAAGCAGATGGGAGATAACTCTTCCCTGACCCCTCACTTTTCTTTCTATCTCTCTTTCTTTAAAAGAAAGAAAATAATTTTTTAGAGTTGACACAGAAATTCTAGATGCCAAGTTCTCATTAAAATAATGCTTACTGAGATATCAAGTTATATGCATTGGGAAAATCATTTAAAACCCAATCCACTCTAATGGTAACATAAACAGATACAACCACTGTGGAAGATAGTATGGAGATATCTCATAAATCTGAATACAGATCTCCCATATGACCCAGCCATCCCACTACTGGGAATTTACCCAAATGAAATGAAATCAGCAGATGAAAGAGGATCTGTACCCCCAAGTTAATAGCAACTCAATTCACAATAGCTAAGATATGGAATTAACCCAGATGTCTATCAACTGATAATTGGACAAAGACATTATGGTATATATACACTATGAAATACTGCTCAGCAGTAAAAAAAATAAAGTGAAACCCTGTCTTTTGCAATAAAATGCATACAACTGGAAACCATTATACTTAGAGAAATAAGCCAGTACCAAAAAGAAAAATATTCTATATTTTCCCCGATCTGTGGTAACTAATAGAGTACCTAAAAGGTAATGTTTAGGAGTGAAATTGACATTTTGACATTTGATGATTGTTATAGCCCTTGTCTTGAATGTTGAGGAACAATGTTTTTGCTTCATACCATTTGTAGAACACTTCACTTAGTGTAGGGTTAACCTTATGAGTATAAAGTAAACTGAAAACAGATCTTTGTGAAAAAAGTATGGGAATAGGAGAGAGTATGGGCAGGAGCAAGGATAGGGTGGGAAGTATCACTATGTTCTTGAATCTGTATATATGAAATACATGAAATTTGTGTATCTTAAATAAAATTTTAAAAATAATAAGATAAAAAAACACAAATCACAAATTCTACTTTTTGTTATTTGATTAAGGGATCATCACCACCTCTAAGAGATTTAAACATTTCTCTCCATATATAGAAAATTAAATCAAGAAGATGCCAATGTATTCCAATGGACATATGACTTATTTATCAATTCTGCCTTCAAATAACTCATACTCCTACTGGTACTGGTAATAGGGCATATTTCTCTGTGTGAAAGCGCAGGGTCTGTGGATAACAAATGTGTAATGTCATTGTAAGTTTAAATTCTGGGGTTGTTTCACAACAATATACAATAGATAACTAACACACTGGTTAAAGAGTATCAGACATAACACTGTTTGGAAATCATCTACTTTCATCTTCAATACACATAACTTGATTTATAAGACAGTAGCTCTTTCTCCAGGGGATAGCATGTGATCAGGACTATATCTCAGATCTCAGAGTCTAAATGATTAGAAAATAGAAATATCCACAGTAAGACCAATCAAGCTTAATTCCAATACATGGTTTGCCTTAAGGAACAGAGACTATTAGACCTAGAACTTAAAGAAATGTTGGCCTAAATGTATAACCAAAACACATACCCACAAAAAAAGAGCCAAGGAGTGAGAGTTTGGTACATTGGTTAGGACTCCATATCATGTGCCAGAGTTTGATTCTTTGCTCTAATCCCAATTCTAGCTTCCTGGTACTGCCCACCCTGGAATGCAGCAGGTGATGGCTCAATTAGCTGGGTCACCTGTGTCCACATATGGAGACCCAGATGAGTCGTTGGCTTTTGATTCTGTCCTGGCCCAGCCTCAGCTGCTGTGGGCATTCCAGGGAGTGAAAAGCAGAAGAAAGATCTGGCTCTTTCTGTTTCTTTCCCTATAGCTCTGCTTTTCAAACACACAAAAATAAAATTGAATTTTAGAAAAGCAAAAAGCAGAACCCAATGAAAGATAAACTACAGACGAACCCAATGAAAGATAAACTACTCTTGATATCATTTGAGCCCGTAGGTCCTATAGACTTTCAATGATTTGAGATTATAAATCCCCTATTTTGCTTAGGTCCAAATTTGTTTACAGTTTTAGTCACTTCTATTTGTGTTTAAGTTGAGATAAGAAAAATCTTATTATGAATATTTCAATAAACATTTGGCTAATAAAATGTTTTATTTTGGTAGGATTTCAACACAACTTATTAAATGTCATTCCATGAACTAAAGATAACATTGCTGATGATTATAATTATGTCCTTTGGGCTTATGTTAAATGGTCCAGCTCTTTTCTCTTTCATTCATTCATTGAGAAAACACTTGAAGTATACTAGGTGCTATGTACTTATACTATCATGAGTTACGCATTTCTGTGAATAGTATCAAAAACATTGAACTTCACAGTTTTTTATCTAGTGAGCGAGGAAGAACGTGCATCATGTGTACATATAAGAAGACTGGACAGTAAGTGTTGCTATGGAATTGTATAGGAGAATGCAAAATGTCAATCAAGAGGGCTAAACATGAATCCCAGAGGAAACACCATGTAAGATGAAAGGGATGTGCAGCCCAAGTGAAAAACTCAGGGTAGCACCAGTACTAAAATAGTAATAGTATGTCACTCCCCCTCTTCATGGAGGAATGACACTAAACCCTGCCTAGGCTTCATATCCGAGTCATGGCACCATTATGTCGCTCCCCCTCTTTGTGGAGGAACGACACAGGACCCTGCGCTGTTCTTTTATCTGCTCGGCCCCTCCCGGGTTTGCTGCTGGTTCTTCCCGGGTTGGCTACCGTCCCTCCACCTCCGTGGAGGGGCGGGCCCCCTGCCACTTTCCCCTCTTCTGCAGGGGAGCGGCACACCGCCGGCCGGCTCTCTCGGGGGCTGCACAGGTGTTCCTTCAGATAGATGTTCCTGGTGCATGTTGTCTCTCTCCTCCTTTATAGTCCTCTTCCACCAATCCCAACTCTGCTACTCACACGCCGAGTACGCTGCTCTCCTCCAATCAGGAGTAGGTCCTACAGTTTATTGGTTGAACTGGAGGCAGCTGTGTAGAAGCTGTTTCTCCCTTCTCAGCGCCATATTGTGGGAGAGCAGATGCATAGAATAAGTCTTAATTCCAGTAACTTAGTCTAGTCCGAGTTGCTCCCCACAGATCCCCCTTTCTTTTTATTTTTGGCGTTGATACGCGCCTGTCTTCGGTGCTCCGCGGCACACACTCTGCTCTGCTTGCTGGAGTTGCCCACAGGTGCTTACAAGCCCTACCAATCAGGCAAACCGAGTCAGGGTCCTCTCTTCGCCATGTTGTGAGGAGGTTTTTAGGCGCTGATGCGTGCCTGTGTTCGGTGCCCTGCAGTGCATGCTCTGCTCTGCTAGAACTGCCTGCAGGTGCTTACAAGCCCTATCAATCAGGCAAACCGAATCCAAGCCTTCTCATTGCCGTATTGTGGGGAGACTTATTCGTTTTGATTCGTGCCTATCTTCGGTGACCTGCAGCTCATACTCTGGTCGAGCTGCCTACTGGTGCTTATCGCCTTACTAATCAGGCAGACCGAATCGAAGCCTTCTCATTGCGGTATTGTGGGGAGACTTATTGATGTTAATTCGTGCCTGTCTTCGGTGACCTGCGGCGCATAAGCTGCTAGCCGCCCGCAGGTGCTCACCACCTCCCTAATCAGGCAGACCGAATCCAAGCTCTCTCATTGCCATGTTGAGGGGAGGCCTTATTTTTCTCTATTTCTCTATCTCCAGGCATTCCTATCTCTCCCATTTTACTTCTATTTGCCAGCATTCCTATTTCTCTCATTTTACTTCTAAACTTCTGTTTCTCTTATCCCCGCGGCTTCGCGGCGCCCGCCCCAAGGCTGCTTCTCGGTGGCTTCCCAGCTCTGAGCCGCTTCAGCCCGCGCTTCTCTCATCTGTGCGGCTTCCCAGCTTCGCGCGTGCACTCCGCGGTCTCCGCGCCCCTTCGCGCCCGCACCACGGCCTCGCACTAGCCCCACGTTCCCTATCTATTCACGCCCCGCATGCTCTCTCTGCACGCGGCGGCTTCCGCGAGTCACACAGAGTAGCTTACGTTTCCGCCACCGGTATTCAATCTAAGTTCCCCGGGCTAACCTGGCGAATTCAACCTAGCTTACGTGTCTCCGCCTTATGGTTTGGCTTCCTGTCTTTTGCTCCCCGGGCTAATCTGACGGATTCCAACCTGGCCCACGTTTCCGCCTCTGGTTTAACTTTTCGCCTTTTGCTCCCCGAGCTGACTTAAAGAATTCCAAGCTGGCTTACGTCTCCGCCTCGGCCTGCCCCCACAGCTTCATCCTCCCTAACATTTTTCTCTACCCGGTATGTTTCCTAAATTTTCTTCCAACAATATTCCCCTCTCACTTCTCCTGGCTTCTCCCCACAGTCTGTATCCCAGTCTGTTTGTTCTAGCTTTCACTTTCGCTTTCGACCTTAGAGATTTCTCCCAGCTTCCCCCCGTAGTCCGTATCTGAGTCTATGCCTAGGCTTTTGATAGCTTCTTCCAGCATCTTTTCCGTCCGGCTTTTCCCTAGGCTCTTTGCTAGTCTCTCTCTCCAGTATTTTCCCACTTCTTCCCGCTTCTTTCCTCCTAAGTTTCCTATCTGAGTCACGGCACCATTATGTCGCTCCCCCTCTTCGTGGAGGAACGACACAGGACCCTGCGCTGTTCTTTTGTCTGCTCGGCCCCTCCCGGGTTTGCTGCTGGTTCTTCCCGGGTTGGCTACCGTCCCTCCACCTCCGTGGAGGGGCGGGCCCCCTGCCACTTTCCCCACTTCCGCAGGGGAGCGGCACACCGCCGGCCGGCTCTCTCGGGGGCTGCACAGGTGTTCCTTCAGATAGATGTTCCTGGTGCATGTTGTCTCTCTCCTCCTTTATAGTCCTCTTCCACCAATCCCAACTCTGCTACTCACACGCCGAGTACGCTGCTCTCCTCCAATCAGGAGTAGGTCCTACAGTTTATTGGTTGAACTGGAGGCAGCTGTGTAGAAGCTGTTTCTCCCTTCTCAGTGCCATATTGTGGGAGAGCAGATGCATAGAATAAGTCTTAATTCCAGTAACTTAGTCTAGTCTGAGTTGCTCCCCACAATAGTACACTGAATAAAAACAGAAAAGAATGCATTATACAGAACAAGAGTGGAGAAACGGAGTCTGCAGTCACAGGAGTCGAGAAGAATATGCTTTAGAAAAGAAGTGGTTGTTATCAACAATGACAATGTCAACAGGATACATAATGTAAGACCCAGAAAGTGGCCACCACATTCTGTATCTAGAAAAATGTATCTTTGCCGATATCCATTTAAATGGAGGGGTAATGACAAAAAACGTATTATCATGCATTGAATGTTTGATGAACAAGAGGTAAACAATGGGGGCAACTTGACCCTTGAAGGGAAGACTGAGTGATGCCAGCAAATGGATGGGTATTGGAAAGTCAATAGATATTTGGGGTTGTTGAAATTCTTCTTTTTAGGAAGTCAGTAGAAGGAGAGGTTTAAGAGAAAGAAAAAGAAATCATTAACAGGTAATTAGGCACAGAAGCCACCAGATGCAAATGTAGAAATGTAGATCTTCATATATTTAAATGTTCTAGCTCAACTCAAGTAATCAACCTGTCCTTGATTCTTTATCTCCAAACTTCTGAAATCAAATGTCTAAAGTCAAGTATGAGTGGTTTTGCATGTTTTCTTCAAAGAATAGAAAATAAGAAAAAAACTAAATGAGCAGACATCATAGTTTTAGAATCTGTACACATACATATCTCATTTTTATAGGAAAATAATGGAGACAACAGTTTCATATTGTATGATTTTTTTTCACTTGATAAGTGTAAACATCAAGACCACACAAAACTTTTATCTTCTTTTTCTGTCAATTTTATATATCTACCTATATATCAGCATCCATCTATTTTTCTGCATTTCATATCAGAAAATTTACCTCAAGAGTTCTGTACATTACCTGTGTTTATACTTCCTAAGTCAGTGTTCACTATGTTTTTAAAATGTTGAAATTTAGCTTATAAAAAGACCAGAGATAGAACATTCAATAAATTTTTAAAATATATATTTGGAAAAATTACTCTATTAAAACCATTAAAACTACAGTTGTGCTGTGTAAATACAAGTGTTCGGCAGATTTTAGAAGTTTACTTTGGGACTGGCACTGTGGCACAGTAGGTTAAGATTTCAGCCTGAAGGACCAGCAACCCATATAATCGCTGGTTCGAGTACCAACTGCTCCACTTCCAATCCAGCTCTCTGCTATGGCCTGGGAAAGCAGTAGAAGATGGTCCAAGTCCTTGGGCCCTTGCACCCATGTGGGAGACCCAGAAGAAGCTCCTGGCTCCTGATTTCGGATCAGCTCATCTCTGGCCATTGTGGCCATTTGGGTAGCAAACCAGCGAATGTAAGACCTCTCTCTCTCTCTCTCTCTCTCTCTACCTCTACCTCTATCTATAACCCTATATTTCTTTTTTTTAAATTTTTATTTATTATTATTTTTTTGACAGGCAGAGTGGACAGTGAGAGAGAGACAGAGAGAAAGGTCTTCCTTTGCCGTTGGTTCACCCTCCAATGGCCGCCACAGCCAGCACGCTGTGGCTGGCACACCACACTGATCCAAAGGCAGGAGCCAGGTACTTATCCTGGTCTCCCATGGGGTGCAGGGCCCAAGGACCTGGGCCATCCTCCACTGCACTCCCTGGCCACAGCAGAGAGCTGGCCTGGAAGAGAGGCAACTGGGACAGAATCCGGCGCCCCGACCGGGACTAGAACCCGGTGTGCCGGCGTCGCAAGGCGGAGGATTAGCCTCGTGAGCCACGGCGCCAGCTACCCTATATTTCAAATAAATAAAAATTTAAAAAAAGAAATACATCTTGCCACCCAGGAAAAAAACATTATTTGGATTCTGAATTAAAGCTATCAATTACAGATGAAGTAAATCCACCAGATAATTGATCAGCTTTTTATAACTATCTCATTTTCATCCACTAAAAATGATACATTGTACAATGCCTGTTTAATTTATGGAATACTCATTAATTTAACTGCTATTTTAACCAATGTTCAAAAAGAATTCTGAAGATATCACTGATTTGAGTCTTAAGGTCACATGCACCTTCAACATCAATCTAAAATGCATGACGGATGGAAAAAAATGGCACAGACTTGTAACAATCTGAAAATGACATTATAGTCAGGCAAATGTATAATATATAAACCATTCCCATTCAAAATGGATATTTTTTCTTAAATATTTATTTAATTTAATTGAAAGAGTTACAGAGAGAGGTATAGACAGAGAGAGGTCTTCCATCTGCTAGTTCCCTCCCCAGATGGCTGCAATGGCCGGAGCTGCAGTAATCTGAAGCCAGGAGCCAGGTGCTTCTTCCGGGTCTCCCACATGGGTGCTAGGGCCCAAGGACTTGGACCATCTTCTACTGCTTTCTCAGGCCACAGCAGAGAGCTGGATCAGAAGAGGAGCAGCCTGGACTAGAAGCTGTGCCCATATGGGATGCTGGCACTTCAGGCCAGGGCTTTAACCCACTGTACCACAGCACCTGCCCTCAAAATGGATAATTTTAGGACAATATAGTTAGTTTTTAATTTCTTCAGGTATCTTTTCCTGGACAGATAGTAGAAAGCCAAATAAATACTAACAATCCATCAGCCATAAAATGGAATTTGTGCTATAACAAACTGAGTAAATAATGGCTCACATGTAGGGATATGGAATTTTTAAATGGGCTTCTTAGTGTCTTCATTTATATTTTAAAGATTTTTTTTGAAGATTTTTAAATACTTTGTAATATACAAAGATGCACAGATATCACAGTAATGTTTTATTTATATATATATATATATAAAAGAGCTTTAAGACAAAGAATATAACATATTAACTGGTCTAAAAATAAGAACTTACAAAGAGAGTGAAAGGTAAGGTAATGAGGAAACTGACGAAACTTCCTAGACGCAAAATGAATCTGGTGTATTCCAGCATTCATCCACCATGAAATCCATAAAGAAAATCAGAAAGCCTACAATAGGAAGAACAGTTCTATAATGACTACAATTTCCTCTTTTTTGAAGGTTATGCAAGTTCAACTTCATAGGCATCACAGGTGAGAGTAAAGAGCATTGTAAAATTAGCCAAACTTCTCAGCATGCTAAATTCTAGGAGATGCTATGTACATGAAATTTGACAGGTACCATCCTCAGAAATGGAGAAGTGAGACTCAATAAAGGCAGTAATGTGTTCCTGTAAAGAAAATTAGAGCTTACAATAGCAGCCAATTACACAATTTTGAAAATGAAAGTCTCTTTTGATGATGAGTTGATTTAACACCCTAACTTACCTTCAATAAAAGATAGTGATATGAGCCTTATTTTATCCTTCATGGCACATTAAAGCAAGAAAACAAATCACAGAACCCATAATAAAAAGGAAGTTTCATGAGAACCCCACACATTTTTATAATCATCTTCCATTTAGTTTTGAATTTGTAGACTTGACCTTAACACAGCAAATTTTGGTTGGGTTTCATTCTCAGCAGCTGCCTGTTTCTAAATGACTTACTGAACTTATCATACACTTGTTCAAAGAGTCTTGACATTGATTAGCAAGAGTAAAATCCAATAGTACTTGTAGTAATTTCCCTGGAAATAAAAGTTTACATCAGCTAAACTAATAAATTACTATCATCAAGTCAGTCAAATGTACAGGATAGTAAAACGAAAAGGTTATTTTTTATTTTCACAAGGCACCTTCCATAACCAAAGTGCTCTATGTGATCTTGCAGGAGTAACCTACAAATTCTTTTTTGTTGTTGGTTTGGTTTGGTTTTGAGAAGGGATTAAAATGTTTCTCTTCAGAACAGTTTATATTTATATATTTATATTTGGAAAGAAAAAAACCTTGTCTAGGTAAAGCAGTTTTATTTAGAGGGTTATAAAAATATGTGAAGCAATAAATTCATAAAGGCCAAGCACAAGAGACATATGGGGAATCATTATCCATTCTTCCATGAACTGGTCAAGACTCAACTTTCCAGGAAAAAACCTGGGCTTAGCTTTTATGCCACCTTTTTGTGGGTTATGCACAGGGTACATGGTTCAAAAGCCCCACAAAGTTACATATAAGTTATAATAAGGATATACAGCAAGGGGGGGATTATCATTGGATATCTGGCCTGTGAATCACCAGTATGCACAAATAAATTTATTTTCTGTTAAATTTGTCCAGAATTTCTTTTCCTTGCTATTTCAAAGACTGACTAATCTGATCTCATATCAGTAAGCCTGTAATGTGTACTTATATTCTATGAAGTATTACATAAATTGGGAACCGAAAATATTTTTATTAAAATCAATATTATATTCAATTTATTTAATATAAAAAGAAAAGGCAAATAAATTTACAAGACAATAAAAGATATATTAGATGGATATCACTAATGGAATTTTTAATGAATTCATTTGTTGTATTACATGAAAAAGGAAAAAATAGATTTTTAAGTAGTGAAACGTCATGGGGTCCAATATCTATGCAAGTCTAACTGTTCGTTGTTGGAAAGCAGTGATACAGTAAACTACCATAAACTTAATTCTTTTGTCAGGATATTACTGGTACCCAAACTTTATTTGTCTGATCATTCCCTTTGTCCTTCACAGAATAGGGAATTACTTGATTGCTAAAACATGAGGGGTGTATGTGCAGGGGAACTGTTGAGCTTTAGATGACACTGAAAACTATCCATGGCGTCATGGTATGTTTATGTGTGGAGGGGTTGGGAGTGATGTTCCCACATGTGAAACACATTCTCTGCAAATTCTGTAAAGTCATCTATTTATATCCATCTTCAAAAAATTTATAAAACCAAATAGTTATAAAAACATGAAACGTTTGTAAATGTATTTCTGGGAAGCCAAGTTGTGGTTAACAGGTTAAGCCTCCGCCTACAAGCCAGCATCCCATATCGGGGCCAGTTCAAGTCCTGGCTGCTCCTGATCTAACTCCCTGATAACATGACTGGGAAAGTAGCAGAAAATGTCCAATGCGCTTGGGCCTCTGAACCCACATGAGAAGCCTGGAAAAAACTCCAGGCTCCTGGCTTCAGCCAAGCACAGCCCTGGTCGTTGGGGCCATTTGGGCCATTTGGGGAGTGAACCAGTGAGTGGAAAATTCTTTCTCTGTCTCTCTGCCTCTCTCCATAATCCTGCTTTTCAAGTAACTTTTAAAAAAATAAATCGCCGGCGCCGCGGCTCACGAGGCTAATCCTCCGCCTTGCGGCGCCGGCACACCAGGTTCTAGTCCCAGTCAGGGTGCCAGATTCTGTCCCGGTTGCCCCTCTTCCAGGCCAGCTCTCTGCTGTGGCCAGGGAGTGCAGTGGAGGATGGCCCAAGTGCTTGGGCCCTGCACCCCAGGGAATACCAGGAGAAGCACTTGGCTCCTGCCTTCGGATAGGCGCAATGCACTGACCGCAGCGTGCCAACCGCGGCGGCCATTGGAGGGTGAACCAATGGCAAAGGAAGACCTTTCTCTCTGTCTCTCTCTCTCACTGTCCACTCTGCCTATCAATCAATAAATAAATAGATCTTAAAGGAAATGTATTTCTTGGGGCTGCACTGTGGCATAGTGGGTAAAGCTGCCACCTGCAGGACTGTGTTCCCATGGCCTGGAAAGCAGTGGAAGGTGACCCAAGTCCTTGGGCCCCTGTATCCACGTGGGAAACCCAGAAGAAGCTACTGGCTCCTGGCTCCGGAATGGCACAGCTCTGGCTGTTGCAGCCATTTGGGGAGTGAACCAGCGGATGGAAGACCCCTCCCTGTCTCCCTCCCTCCCTCCCCTCTACCTCTCTGTAACTCTGCCTTTCAAATAAATGAATAAATCTTTTTAAAAAATAAAGTATATTTCTGTTCTATATGCTATGAGCAAATATCTAGAAATGTTAAAATGCAATAATCTCATATTTATTGCAACAAAGTGCACAGTCTACATAACTTCAATAATTGCTTCTAACCCAGAGCATCCCCTGCGACTTCTTAAATAAATTTTAACATATTTATTATTAAGGGTAATAGAATAGGGAAGCTTATTTAAGACACAATAATAGCCTTATTAAACTTTGGTAAATTGCTTGAGGATTCTTCAGGGAGACTTATTTTCCTTCTCCTGAAACTGCTCTCCTTGTCTGTAGTCTCATGAACATTTTATATGCTGACTGGGATTAGAATTCCTGCTGCTGAAATAGAGAGCAACATTCTAAATGTGTTTATGTGAAATGACAGTATCCCAAGAGAATAAAATGAAAAGGCCATAGAGTTATCTTTGGGATCTCTTAAGAATCTGGGAGTAGTATGGTGACTTACTTCTAAAGGGAGACTGACTATTGTTTCATCACACTATTTTTTCACTTACTGGTCATAAAAAAATTATCACAACAATTTTTTTGAAAGGCTCTTGTAACTCCTTTTCTAAAAAGCACATACATCCTCCCTCGTAATGAAGCCAGTTTGCTAATCAGCCAAGGTGCACTAAAAAGTCAAGTGCAATCAAGTATCAAGAAAGAAGTGATTAGGGAAAGTATTTAAGAATCAGAAGCAGGAGTCATATTAAATGTAAATGATTCTGTCTCTAAACTTAGAAAGTTTTTCTTTTTGACATTTACTTTTGTTCTCATCTATATTATCCATCTGCTATTCTAATTAGCATTTTGCATTTACTTCCAAAATCAACGTTTTCTATTGGTTTATGTCAATATGAAGGCAGTTCCTTTTTAAGAAAATAGGTCTTTAAGCAACTGTAGTAAATCATAGTGGAGTTTAAAGAGATAAATTATTTAGAAGTAGGTGAATGCACTTTTTGTTAAGTTTTTCAATTTGTAAAATGGAAATATGACTTTCAATTTTTTAAAAATTTTTATATCAGGTAATAATTAAATGCATTTGTGGGGTATAACATGATATTTCAACCCATATATTTAGCTGTATTGATCAAATTAGAGTGATTATTATTTCCATGTTCTTGTCATTAACTTATCTTTGAAGTTCCTAAGCTCTTCTCTTCTAGCACTTCATAAAATATAAAACGTGTTCTTGTGAACTATAGTTACCCCCACTTTGCTGTGGAACATTAGAAATATCACTTTTTACATCATCACTATTATTTGTGGTAAAATATAGTTCAGATGACCATTTTGCCCCAATAACTATTTATGATAACACATGATAATGATTGAGACTTATACACAGAACTATCATTCTCTCATTGATTCTTAGAAATGAACTAAAATACATTCTCAAGCTTTAAATATTCTTCTACACAAACAACATCTTGTAATGGATTTAGGATAAACATGACTCATAAAAATTTTCCTGCAATGAGACCCAGAATTTAGAATCATGGCAAACAAAACCTCACAGGTGCAGCCAAAGTGTAGTTACAGAGTATTTCTATTCTAGAACATACATCACATGCGTGCACACAAATACATTCCTCCATAGTAATTTTAAGATTTCAAGTTTTGTATAAAGGGTATTAAAATTATTCCATGAGTTTCTAAGCCTAATATATGCATATCTACCACAAGTTTTAGTAAAAAATTTCTAAGTGTTTGCTAGATAATAAAATCTTATTAAATTTTCAACATATATTAAGTGGCTGATAGAGAAATACAAAAAAGACAGTATCTTCAAAGAGAACAGAATTAATCACAGTGTTATTTGGTTTAGGAATATAGATGAAAATTCCTAACAAGAACCATGAAACTTTTTCATACACGTGCAGTTTTTAATATTGGGGTTGCTTTTATTTTTTTTCATAATGTGAAACAAACTTTATCGGAGGCCATGGATTTGGACTGGTCTCCTGCTTTGTTCCCAGCAGACCAGACCAAACCACAGCGATGTCATGTATGCTGAGCACTGCATGATCAAATTGAACTTTCACACAGGCCAGTTTTCCTAAATATCCTGAGATGACTGCCAACCTGAATTGTAAAGAAGGCCCAACATGTTTCAGACTCATAAAGGAAGAAATTTGAAATGATCAATCTACTTTTGTTCTCAGTTTTATGTTTTCTTTGGGACTTTCTACCTAAGATGTCAAACTCCTTTAATCAATTCATTGGAACATTCATTCCATTTCAGAGAATGAGGAGTTGTCCGATTCTAAAATTGAAAACAAATGCCAATTAAGTTCTTTAAAGTTGTAATGATGTTGCCTTTGGACAATGCTTTCAGGTAATTTCCAAGTTGTTCTCAAAATGCCACTGGAAAGCAAATTGTTATATTCTTGGAAGATATTTGAAACATGCTAAATATTTTCTTTTCATTTTAATAAATTACTATATGAGCCTTATTTGTAATTCTTGTATTGATTTTCCCCTTTCTACCATGAATTTGTTATCAACTAGAGGTGTTTCCTGGGTGTAATTTTTTATAAGCGTAATTCATTCTGCATCAGCTTAAAAGTCTTTTATTTTTTGTTGTAAAGCATTATCTCTGTCTGGTCTTTGCCTCTCAGACTCTTTCTTTATCCTCCTTTTGTGAGAGATTGCTATTTTACCTTATTTTTACCTGTCCACTATGACTGAAATTCTCATCCAGTATCTGAAGTGCTATCCTATTGCCCTTAATATTAGATCTTTCATGGTTCTTGGTGTGTATTAGGGAAATGGGAATAGTTCCAATAGTTCATGACAAATCACATAGAAAGAGTTATAAGCAGGGCTATGGATGAAGCTGGGGTGGGAGAGGACCCAGATGGCCCAAGTAAACCAATTCACAGTAAAGCAACTCACAGCTACTAACATGGAGATGATAACACTACCAATGATTTACTGTACATTCTTCATACATAACCCTAATGTTCCAATATCCCAAAAGCTCTTAAATGTTCTATTCAATTTTTATTGGCTCCTATTCCCTTTTTGCACTCACAAGAAATAAATTTTCTTACAAAATTCCTCTGAAGTAATGTTTTTGAAGCTTTAAAATGCACACATTCATTTGCAAATAATGTTTTAGATTTGGATGCTGCTGATACACTTCATTTATGCTGCAGTTATCATAATCCAGGCCAATTCAACCATCTCCAATCAATTGAGATGCTCTTTATCTGTGCCTACACACTGTGAAGTACTTCAGGCCACATGTGTTTAAGGGACTCATGTTTTAACTAACAACCATTACCACCTCCCACCAAGATAAAAATTTACCTTTGTCTTGATCACATCAGTATCAGCCATATTTTACCCCAAATCAACATGCATCTGAAGGTAGTATTCTTTTCTGAAGCCTACTTTATTCAGTTGGTCCACATCTTCTATCTGATCTGAAATATGAATATCACTGTATCCGCTCTCTTTAGCCCATAGTGAAACAGCCAAAGCGATATCTGTTTGAACCTCAGAATACTAATACAGTTGGAGTAATTTTTCCATGAATGTCGTAAGATGCAAATAATTATTAAAGAGTCATTAGGGGATGCCCAACCCCAACTCTGAATTACATAAATGTGAATTATGGCCCAAGGAACCCTGCCTCACGAGACCTTCTCAGACGCACAATGGGAACTCCCCAAGAACAAGAATTAGATTTCCAATGCTTGGGTCCACAGAACTGTTCAATAAAGGTTTCCTAGACAATGCTCCAAAAATTTATTTTTCTACTCAGTGGCAGAAAAATGTTAGGTAGATTTGACAGACTCTTTCATATGCTAAAGCATATTTTTATATTGAGAACCTGATTTGACTCCCTGCTTAAAAAACTACCAAAGATATTAAAAAAAAAAAAACTCATAAATCCATCCTATCCACTGTCAGCCAACAGAAACGGGTCCTACTGTTCTTGATTTCCCTTATAAGAATATTTCTGGGCTATAGCACAAAACGGCCACTAATCCAGTGATAAAGATTAGATCAATCTAAAGAAGTGACACTACCACAAAGGTAGGGTCACATGAAGAACTGACTATGTGACAGCTATTTGGGTCAGAAAAACATGGGAGCATTTGATGTTACTTTGTTCAATCTGTTTTCTATGTACTAAAACTCAGAGCCTAAAATATACAGCCTCTTTTATGAGTAAAAGTAATGATCCATTAAATTTTATTATTTTCTGGTATCTTGCGGGGTGATTTTTTTTCTCATAACAAAGAAAATAACAGCCCATGAATTTTTCACATACAGACTACCACCTGAACGTTCAGCCCAGGTATTTGAGCTGACAAGGTACTGTAAATGACAACTTATTTCAGGAACTTTCTCCCAAGAAAATCATCCCACTGCTACAATAATCATTTACTACACTTATGAGAGCAGAGGCCTCATGATCTAAGCAACCCTTAAAAGTGCCACATCTCAACACTGTTGTATTGAGGATTAAGTTTCCAACATACAAACTTCTGGGGACATTTTCAACCCATGGCACATATGAGTATTTAATCAATGTGGAATTGAATTGATGAATTGTGAGACAATCAGAAAATAAATAAATCAATTTAAAAATGAGTAATAGACATAATTCAGAAGAAGTCTTTAATGATGGACAAGGAAGCCCCAGGATGTATCATGTGTCTGCTACTCTTGCAACTCTGCAGGAAAATGAGGAACTGAGTTTCTTTTCTAATCTGTACTACAATTTACTGCCTGAAGCAAGATACAAGATGTATTTTCTTTTCTTAAAAAAAATGAGCACATTTAAATAGGATGCGATGAAAGAATTCAAGGCCAGAGCCATGGCTCACTTGGCTAATCCTCCTCCTGCGGTACCAGCACCCCAGGTTCTAGTCCCGGTCGGGGCGCTGGATTCTGTCCCGATTGCTCCTCTTCCAGTCCAGCTCTCTGCTGTGGCCCGGGAGTGCAGTGGAGGATGGCCCAACTGCTTGGGCCCTGAACCCACATGGGAGACCAGGATAAGCACCTGGCTCCTGGCTTCGGATCGGTGCAGCGCTGGTTCACTGGAAGGTGAACCAATGGAAGGAAGACCTTTCTCTCTGTCTCTCTCTCTCTCACTGTCTACCTCTGCCTGTCAAAAAAAAAAAAAAAAAAAAAAATTCAAGACTGTCAAATGATTCAGGCAATCTCTAGTGCAGAGGACTATAATATTAGTGTGGATTTCATAATAAAGTTGAAACTCAGACTATTCTCATTTAATAAATTATTCTGTACTTATTGTATACGTAAGTTTTTTTTGTTTTGTTTTGTTTGTTTGTTTGTTTGTTTTGGTAAACTTCCATCCCTTTGAGAGGTATAAATTTTGCCTCTGTGTATGTCCAGAAGAAACATATATAGCAAATTTGTGGAATGTTACATGAAACAAGGGTATGCTTGTAAGAAAGTCACTGGTATATACTCTTTGACCCAAAAGACTTATAAAATAGTTGCTATCTTATAAACCAAACCTGAAATGATAATCACCCATATTTATTTCACTTACAATTATCTTGTGACCACAACTCCATCGTAAAATGTAGGAATAATGGAACAATCTTTAATTTTTTTTGTATCCTCAACAGCCTACAGCAGGATCCTAAGGAATTTACTAATAAAACTTAGATAACTGTTGAAAAATATGTAACTATCTAATATAATTTTCAGATCAACAGATATTAAGAAACTTTACTAGAAAATTCTAGGAGTGTAAAATTTCACTTATATGTAATTAAAATTTCAAATAACAATTTTTCATGAGTTATCCCTGAAGAGAGGATAAAAATGCACAGCTTATGCTGGCCAACACATAAAATAGGATCATTCAGCATCAGAGGCTTAAAGATTATTAGGTTATTTGAAACTCTGCTCTGAGCAATTAGGCTTTTGGGTATACACACTCATAGAAAATTCAAGAACTGTAAGTTTGAATTTCTAAAATGTGACTATAGCAATGTTGAATTGATTTGCTTCACAACCTTGGGGAAAAATAATTTAAAACAAAAGGAAGACGTTTAAGCACAAAGAGCAACAAAAGAATCATACAGAAGTTAGTGCAGCCCTATAACAAGCTACTTTTAAGTCCTCTACAAGGAGTGATGTTTGAGATGACAATTAAATGATGGGTAGACACTAGCCACACAAAGAGGCAGTAGAAACATATTATAACATGGAATAAATTCAAAATTTGTGAAGCAGAAATAACTGCATAATGCTTAACACATTTTTAAAAAAGGCAGAGGAAGCACAGGTCAAAAATGTTAGGATTATTTAAGTGTAAATATAAGGAAAATATTATAGTGTAGTAGACTTGGTACTAAGGATCTTAGTCTAATTGTAAAATGCAATGTGATAATTCATATAAATCTGAGTACTTGATTTATGAAAATAACTCAGTATATATTATAGTTATCATTAAGATGATGACAGTGAATGGTGATTCAGGATTCTGAGGAATCAGCGACTATGCACCATTTCCCCTTGTGGGAGACACAGATGGAGTTTCTGGCTCGTGACCTCAGCCTGACCCACCTGGATTGTCACTGCCATTTGAGAGTTGAGTTGATGGGAGATCTCTTTCTCACTGTCACTCCATGTCATTCTGCCTTTCAAATAAATACAATGAATCTTCAGCATAAATAGGTAAAATTATGTTGTTTTAATATCTGAGTTTTAGCTCTGATTTCCATTATCTATTGCCAAATTATTTTACTAACTGATAAGTATAAATGTAGTTATTATCAGTAGCCTTAGAACTACATTGGGGGCCAGCGCTGCGGCTCACTAGGCTAATCCTCCACCTTGCGGCGCCGGCACACCGGTTCTAGTCCTGGTCGGGCCGCCGGATTCTGTCCCGGTTGCCCCTCTTCCAGGCCAGCTCTCTGCTGTGGCCAGGGAGTGCAGTGGAGGATGGCCCAAGTACTTGGGCTCTGCACCCCATGGGAGACCAGGATAAGTACCTGACTCCTGCCATCGGATCAGCGCGGCGCGCCAGCAGCGCGCCAGCCGCCGCGGCCATTAGAGGGTGAACCAACGGCAAAGGAAGACCTTTCTCTCTGTCTCTCTCTCTCTGTCCACTCTGCCTGTCAAAAAATAAAATAAAATAAAATAAAAATAAGAACTACATTGGGAATAAGAAAATGGAAACATGACAAATATTTTATATAGGAAAAATGCCAGGAATTTTCATTCATTGGGTTCTACGAGTTCTGTTGAATTGCATGCTAAAGTAGTATGTGTGCTTTTGTACACTTTCCAGAAAATTGTTCAATCAACATTTAAATATATGTGTGATCCAAAACAGATTGATTTCTTCTTCTGCCTTTTTTTTTGACTAGTACATAGTAGGCACTCAGTAGGTATTAGGATGAATGAATGGATAAATGAAAAAATTTAACATTTTTCATTTTTATGCTGGATATTTGCTAAAGTCTGAGCCTTCAACAGTGCCAACATATGCTTTCTCTACGGTAAAATCTTGCATTCTAGATGCAGGCATTTAACCTAGAGTTTTAGATGCTGGTTCAGATTATTACATCCCATATCAGATTTCATTCACAGATTTCATTCCCAGTTCTAGATCCTAACTCCAGATTCCCATCCATGCAGACCTTGGGAAGTAGCAGTGATAGCTCAAAAAGTTGGCTCCCTAACACCCACATGGGAGACTTGGATTGAGTTCTGAGACCCTGAATCTCTGGCAGGCCATTACAGGCATTTGTGGAATACACCAGAAAATGAGTTCTCTCTCTCTCTCTTTCTTCCCATCTCTCTCTTCCTCTCTCACTCTTCCTGTTTGCCTCTTGAACAGATAGATTTTAAAATAGTATAGTATCTTGCATTCGAGATGCAAGGAAATATGGAAATATTTTGAAAAGATAACTGATGAAATAGATTTGTACAGAAAAGTGATAGAAGTACAGAAACAGAGCCCTGTCTCAACAGATATGCAAATAACACTTTATAATCTTCAAACCATTTCAATGAAAATGAGAAATGTACTCCACAGAAATGACACAAGTCTGAGGATTATTTTACTCTAAAGAAAAATCTAATACAAAATGTAGTAGGTTGAGTACCCCCCCATTCATGCATAACTAAAATCTCAGAATATGGCCTAATTTAGAGATAAGGTCATATAGATGTAATTACTTTAAATGAGATCAGAATGAAGTGAGCCCTAATTTCAATGAGAAGAGTCCCTATAAAAAGAAGAGAGGAGGCACAAAAATATGCTAGGAAGAAGGCCATAAAAATGGTGGAAATCAAAGCAATTTAGTTAAAAGCCAATCAACACCAATGATAACTGTCAACTACCAGAATTTAGGAGAGAAGCACCAACAGATTTTTCAGGAGGGCTAGAAGGACCTAATCTGACCAGCATTTTGATTTCAGGCTTGCACAGTACTGAAGACTGAAGTCTTGCAATATTTGTTATTTTAAGCTTCCCAGATTTTAATTTTTTATGGACACTTGAAGAAGCTAATGCAGTCATATGGCACTGATATACCAAGAAGGCTAAGGAAAGGCCTCAGAAAGAAAACAAAGAAAAAAAAGAAATATTGAACTCAATTTAGAAGGCAACTAGAGGTCTTTGGCTTCAGTCAACCATGTTTAAAATACATAAAAAGATCTTGAACTAATTCAAACATCATATATGCTAGCCTTTGCATTGCCCATGAGAAACCTACACCAGTATAACAGAAGAACCACTTTCCAGCGTATGAACTTTGTTAAACTATTAGGAGAGTCTAATTTCAATTTTTCCATTCTTATTGCTGGAGTGTAACTCTGCCAAGACATTAAAAAGCAAATTTTGTGCCTATTCCAGTTTTTAATTTAATAAGCCTTAGAGCAAATCAATTATATCAAAAAAGTTAATATTACCAGGAAACTCATGAAAAAGAAATATTCATATTACTGCAGGAAAAATACAGCATAGATTTACACCTGAGAAACATTTTCCATGTGATTTTGCTATAATGACTTTTAAGAAATCCCCATTCGACATGCTCAATCGAACTTTCCCCAAACAGTAGAGTTAGAAACGCGCCAGGGGACTCCAATTCAATCCCATCAAGGTGGCATGTACCAATGCCATCTCACTAGTCAAAGTGATCAGTTTCAGTTCACAATTGATCATAATGAAAGGACTAAGAACGGGCCATCAAAGGAGGAGGTACCTTTCTCTGAAGGGAGGAGAGAACTTCCACTTTGACTATGACCTTGTCTAAATAGATCGGAATCAGCGAACTCAAAAGGTTTCCATAGCCTTGGCAGCTCATGACAAGAGCCTAGGGAGATTACTAACGCCATAAACAAGAGTGTCAATTTGTTAAGTCAACAACAGGAGTCACTATGCACTTATTCCCCATGTAGGATCTCTGTGCTTAATGTGTTGTTCAATGTGAATTAATGCTATAACTAGTACTATAACAGTACTTTACACTTTGTGTTTCTGTGTGGGTGCAAACTGTTGAAATCTTTACTTAATATATACTAAATTGATCTTCTGTATATAAAGATAATTGAAAATGAATCTTGATGTGAATGGGATGGGAGAGGGAGTGGGAGATGGGAGGGGTGCAGGTGAGAGAGAAGTTATGAGGGGGAAAAAGCCACTGTAATCCAAAAGCTGTACTTTCGAAATTTATATTTATTAAATAAAAGTAAAAAAAAAAAAAGAAATCTCCATTCTTAGTAACTTACATATACATTGTATTAATTTTACATTTAATTCCCTGTATGAAAAGTAATTTATATGCAAAAGCATTTGTTATATATTAAATAATCATAAAATTAATCTTTGGAATATCATTATTGGATATGCATGATCTAATTATTTTCATTAAAAAGTATCTGAACATATCAAGGAACAGAAACATGCTGGGCTTTAAATTTAGCAGGATACTCAAAGCAATAAAAAAGTAATTAAACCCAATTGAAAACCCTGGAGGGTGGTAACCCCAGAACTTTATCAAAATTCATAAAATATTACTTCTGTTTTCCCTTTGCAATCTTTGGTTATCTTACACAAGAACTAGGGTTGGTCAGAAACTCCAAATAACTGTTACTCAAAAGAGATGTCTGTGCTTCCAGGTATTTTGTTTTGGGGTCAGGGATAATTCCCATTACACACTTACAAAGAGATATTTTCATTTTCATTTTTATTGTCAATGAACAAATGAATCTTAGAGACGGGCACTGTGGCACAGCGGGTTAACACTCTGGTCTGAAGTGCCAGCATCCCCTCTGGGTGTCAGTTCGAGACCTGACTGCTCCATTGCTGATCCAGCTCTCTGCTAGGGCCTGAGAAAGCAGTGAAAGATGGCCCAAGTCCCTGGGCCCTGCACCCACGTGGGAGACCCAGAAGAAGCTCCTGGCTCCTGGCTTTGGATCGGCGCAGCTCCAGCCATTGCGGCCTTTTGGGGAGTGAACCATCAGATGGAAGACCTCTCTCTGCCTCTCTTTTCTCTGTGTAATTCTGACTTTCAAATAAAATAAATCAATATTAAAAAAAAAATTGAATCTTATCCACTGCTTTGTTTCTTAATTGACAGAAGAGCTGAAACTCAATCTTCTGGAGAAAGAGTTTTGTCTAAAACCCGGAGGACTTTTACTATTATTTCCTCATTTAAGATTTCTCCAGGTTTAAGGCCTAGGTCCATCCATTTCCTTTTACTCTACACTATCCATGATTTTGGCCTGCTCCTAGCAAAGGTGGACATGATCAAAATATGATGAATAGAAATCAATGGTGTCAGCAGGGTCAAGACCCCATTATCATGCAAAGTTGGTGCTGTCAAACATTTTTTGAGCAGTTACTGTGTGTCATTTACCAGGTTTCCCAGTGGTGAGCAAGACACATGCCCCATGGAAGACAGTGCTACTTCTATTAACACTGGCACTTTACTACCATCTCTCTAACATTATTTTATTTATTTGAAAGACAGAGTTACACAGAGAGGTAGAGACAGAGAAAGAGGTCTCTATCCACTGGTTTGCTCCTCAAATTGCCACAATAGCTGGAGCTGGGTCAATAGCCAGCTCAGAAGCCAGGAACGAGGAGCAGGGGTGGGTATAGGGGCCGAAGGACTTGGGCTACCTTCTGCTGCTTTCCTAGGTGCATTAGCAGGGAGCTGGATCGGAAGCGGAGCAGCCAGAACACCAGCTGGCACCTACATGGGATGCTAGCACTGCAGGCCACGGCTTTAACCCACTGCATCACAGCACCAGCCCCTATCATGGTTTTCTTACTTCCCACTTACTCCTTACCACCTTGCAATATCTAGTTTTAGAACACTGTAGAATTAGTACTGAAATATCTATGTTAAACTGTATAGTTGAAGAAGTATTTTAATACAGTCGTTCTCTCTATTGGTAATTGCAGTTACCTTTGATAAACCGTGGTCTGAAACAAATGATAAATTCCAGAAATAAACAATTTTGCAGTTATAAATTACATCATCTTGACTATTATGAAATATCCTATAGCCTTTTTCTCACCTAAGATGTTCAATGTACAAACCCTATCTACATTACCACCTATTAGTTCCTTAGTAGCTGACTCAGCTACCAAAAACTCCTTGTCGAAATATCACAGTACCTGTGTTCATGCAACCCTTATGCGACAAAGTAGGGATGCTGGAAAATCAGATTTGTCAAGGGAAGCCACAAAGTGCTTCATTTAAGCAAAAAATTAATGTTTTCAATTTAATAAGAAAAAATCATATACTGAAATAGCTAAGATCCACATGGTCTTAGTATGCTTCTATTATTATACCAAAATAAATGAGACTAGATAATTTATAAAGAAAATAATTTATTTCTTACAATCCAAGAGGTTGGGAAGTCCAAGATCAATGAGTGAAGATATTCTTGGTGATACAGGGCATTAAACAACAAGAAAGAGCAAGCTAGGCAGAGTGAGATTGTTGCAATGGAAAATTGACTAGCTTGAAAACTCATCAATACATTAATCCATAAGGGATTGATTCACTTATGAAGGTATAACCATGATGACTCAATGTCCTCCCAAAGGTCCTACCTCCAAATACTATTAATATACAAATATGGGGGACATGAAATTAACATGAAATCTAGGAGATACATTCAAACCATAGTATATGGTAAAAATGAAACTTCCATTTAATAAATTATGACCAAGAAATAAGAAATTCTGCCAGTTTTACTACTGTACCACAAAATGCATGAATTATGATGCCAGCGTGTGAAAGTGCTTGGTGAAGATGGAAGAGGCATTAACTCACAGGACTCAATACTACACACGGTTTAAAACACCCACTGCAGGTTTTTCCAAAGGTTATGCTTTGGAAATTTGCAATTTCCTTGGACTGTTGTGAGTGTGTACGGGGAAAGGGTTCTGGAATCCTACCACCTCAGGTGCTCATGATTATGACTCCCCTGCCCTGCTTGCAGGTGGCTCAGATTAACCATGAAGGAACACTTTAAAGCCATTTAAAGGGCTACTTCTCCTCCAGAATTGCATTCTTTCCTCAAAAGATGAAAATTTGATCCACTTATGTAATAGTTATAATCAATTCACCCAATTGTTTGCCTTTCTGTAGTTTGGTACATAACTACCTTTATTCAGCTTAAAACAAACAAAAGTACATGCTGAAGCAAAAGCACCACCTGCAATGTTGAAACCAACAATGAGTAGTATTACAGTTATTATAACCCAATACGGTGGAATTTTTCTTGAGATTCAGGAAATGCTGATGAGGTTAAAGAGACTACGGTAATTAAATAGCTTTTGTCTTCCACATTCTATCACCAAAATCAAAGAACCTAACTTATCAATACCAGTAACTCCTTTCATATTCCTTTTATTTTCTTAAATTCTGGTAACATTCTCTTGCTGAAACAATACTGTAGCTAAGCCAAACTATTCTAGTGTACTTTTATAGAGCAGGAATGAGTGTAGTAGTCAAGTATTTTTGTTTTGTATCCTGCAAGAATACCCACCTACACTTCAATTTGTCATACCTTTGTGAATTTCAGGAAATTTGATTTAACTCTTCTCAGTTGGTTTATTTTTCTTCATGTATTATGAAGATTTATATAGTCAATAAACTATTTCATTTTTAAATCATGTTAAACAAATTTAGACCAAAAAATCTGCCATCATGAAGAAAAATTAAATGTCCATGGGGAAATATTTTACATCTGAATTTTGTTAGATAATTTTCTTCCGGAATTTTTTTACATTTCATTAATAAGAGAACAGATTTGATGTTTACAGATAACATCCTAAGAATTTAATTATACTTCTGTCCTCCCTCCCACTTCAACTTTTTTGATAACATTTTTAATTACTTTATAGTCAAAAGCTTATTACTCCATGAAATAGAGTACAACAAGTAAAAAACAGAAAGTCAATATTCAGAATATAGAAAGGGTTATCAATAATCAAATCCAAAGATGTCAATTAATTCACATACATTAATTTTCATACTCTGTATTAACTACCTCAATTTCAGAAAATATTGATCAAAGTCTTTGATGATGCAGAACTATGTAATAGATATCGTATTTATTATGACTGCTTTGAACATTCTCTGAAGTGGATTATGTTACATCTAATGCTATTTTAATTAAATATACACTGCAACTAGGTCAATGTTTTTAGATATTATGCCATTACTGTTATGAGTCTGTTTATATATTTAATGGCTGTCTTGCTCCTTTCTAAGAAAATTAAATGACCTATAAATTAAGCACAATTGGAGTGCCTTTTAAAATAAAACTAAGATTTATTTTCAAGAGAGAAGCATTAAAAATAGGTTAACATCCAGTGACTGGAATTGTAAACTATTGTGTGTGTGTATTTTAAAAAGTTCACTGAAATTGTGTATTATGATGCACAATACACATAAGGGTGCTCAATGATTCTGAAAGCAGCCCATACCATTCTCATTTTTTTTTTTTTTTTGACAGGCAGAGTGGACAGTGAGAGAGAGAGACAGAGAGAAAGTTCTTCCTTTTGCCGTTAGTTCACCCTCCAATGGCCACCACGGCTGGCGTGCTGCAGCCGGCGCACTGCGCTGATCCGAAGGCAGGAGCCAGGTGCTTCTCCTGGTCTCCCATGGGGTGCAGGGCCCAAGCACTTGGGCCATCCTCCACTGCCTTCCTGGGCCACAGCAGAGAGCTGGCCTGGAAGAGGGGCAACCAGGAAAGAATCCGGTGCCCCGACCGGGACTAGAACCCGGTGTGCTGGCGCCGCTAGGTGGAGGATTACCCTATTGAGCCATGGCGCCAGCCCATTCTCATCTTTATGAACAGAAACGTTTATTTTTAATTCCATGTCCATAAACTTTTTGAAGCATTCTTTTATATACAACAACTACGATGGCATGAAGATGTAAACATTCTTAATACAAAAGAATTGTACAGTACAACACAAACTTGGATCATCAAAAGGCTATTTGTACAAGCTTTGAAAAGTCTAGATATGTTTAAGGTATCCATCATGAATACTTTGCACATTCACATTTTGGTATGTACAGCAAACTGTGTAGTACATAGTTAAAAGAAAGTTCTTTGACAAGGAAGAAAAATGGTTAAAATTTTTATTCTTCTACTTCTAATATTAAGAATCATTCCCCAAACCTACACCAATTTATAAAGAGGGTCTCTATCTTATATTTTTGAAAGAATTACAGAAATATACACATACAGAAAAAGAGGGTGAGAGAGAGAGGAAAGGAAAGTGGGAGGGGCAAGGGAGAGGGAGGGAGAGTGAAGGGGGAAGGGGAGGAGAAGTAGAAAGGAGGGGAGGAGGAGGGGAAAGAGAGAGGGAGGGTGAGGGGAAGGGAGAGTGAGGGAGAGCAAGGGATTGGGAGACAGGGGGAGAGGGGGAGAGAGGGAGGAGGAGGAGGAGGGAGAGAGATGGAGAGGGAAAGGGAGAGGGATCTTCCATCCTTTGGTTTACTCCCAGATAGCCGCACTGGCTATGGCTGAGACAGGCCAAAGCCAGGAGCTAGGAGTTTCGTCCAAGTCTCCAAATTGGGTAGCAGGAGCCCAAATACTTGAGCCTTTCTGCTGCTTCTGCTCCATTAGCAGGGAGCTGGATTAAAAGTGGAAAAGCCAAGACACAAACTAGTATGCATTTGGGATGCTGGTGTCTAAAGCTGCAGTAGCTAAATCTAGGCTAAGCTGTGTCGCCAGTCCCAACTCTAATTCTAAACTCAACTCAATATTTCCCAAATTTTACTCTGTCTGCTGTATACTAACAATATGAAATATTTTTTTAGGGTTACATTTAACAAAGGAATTTTCTTGCACTGTCAAATAGGTTCAGCAAGTGCTAGGTCAGACTTCTAGGGAAAATCTGCAGGCCTTTTCTGAGACTTTCATTTGATTCTCTAACTGAAGGACAGAACAATTCATTACAACATAACTGTTAATTGCGTAGTCTGAAATAATTAAAATAGTCAGGTAAGGAATTTCTGTGTTGCCTAAGTCTGGAAGGCTAGAATTCACTCCATTGCTGCTCCTGGGTGGATCTATTTTAAGTCTGTCTATCCTATATCTAACTCGTATCTTTCTGTTTATAAGATTTATGAGAAAGTAGGGTGGCACAGCACCTCTTTTATGCAGATTAGGCAGCTACAGTTTTTCCAGGACATTCAGTATTGACACTTTTTGCTTTCTTAGGTCAGACATGATCCAATTTCCAAAGAGCAGAGCAGATGACTGCAGGAAGGTATGAATTAAAGATGACCTTCAGAGCCAAAAGAATGTCCTTCAGTTTTTTTCTTAAATAAGAAATCAAACCAGTATTTTGTATAATATATAAATACATGATCAAAACAGTAAATCATATTTGCTCTTGAGACAGCTGCATTCCAAGTAAGATTGCACTATTATTCATTGAAATACATTTTATTATGTATCAAATTAACATCTCTGCACAACAGGGCACTCTACTGATGATCATCTTTCAGAGTACTTACTTTATATTTTATTTCCTTTTGTATTATTTCCAACTATGCCAGTTTTTCTTATTGCTGTGATTCAATAGTTCATATCTTTGAATAGCCATCAGGGCTGGTATTAGGTTGACAGAAGTGAGGTAATGATCTTAGAGTGAGAATTTAAGGGGATTCCAAAAAGGAAAAAAAATTAATCAATATAACTTTTTTTAGTTTTTAACAGATTCAATGTGACTTAGATACTACTGAGAATATATTAATATTCCCTATTGCCCTCCCCTCTCACTCCTTTTCTTAATTTTTGAAATAACATTTTAAAATTTCTTCAGTGACTCACTGATACTTCAGTAGCATGTTGCTTAATTCCAAGCATTTAAGAGTGTTCCATAATTCTTTATGTTGTTGATTCCTAGTTTCATTCTGCTGTGGTCTGAGAAGATACATGGAATGATTCCAATCTTTTTAATCTGCTGAGATGTGGTTTGTGGTCTAATATGTGGTCTATCCTAGAAAATATTCCATGTGCTGATGAGAATGTATATTCTGTAGCTGTTGGGTGAAAAATATCCTTTAAATGTCTGTTAGCATCATTTGTTCAACAGCATGTTTCAATTCCAATGTATATTTAATTTTTTGTCTGGATGATCTATCCATTGATGTGAATGGGGTACTGAAGTCACTCATTATTACTGTATTAGAGTTTCTCTCTCTCTTTAGGTCTAATGGTATTTGCTGTATATATCTGGGTGGTGTTGTGTTTGGTACATATATACTTATGATTGTTGTATCTTTTCACTGAACTGAATCTTTTATCAATATAATTTCCTTTATCTCTTTACAGGTTCTGATTTAAAGTCTATTTTAATTGATATCAAGATAGCTATGCCTCCTTACTTTTGGTTTCCATTTTCCTTGTATATCTGTTTCCAACTCTTCACTTTCAGTCTGTGCATATCTTTGTGAAGTAAGTTTCTTGTAGACAGCAAATAGTGGGGTCATGGTTTTTTATTCAATCAGCCAAACTAAGCCTTTTGGTTGATCAATTTAATTCATTTACATTCAAGGTTAGTATTGATAGGTAAGAACACTTGTCATTTTGTTGATCGAAGAATGATTGTATCTTCTTTTAGTGAATTTGGTAGTGAAATGTGTTTTCATGACGTTTACTTAAAATGAAGGAAGCCATTCAGAATTTCTTGTACAGCTGTTCTGGAGGTGGTAAGTTATCTCTCTCTTTTTTTAAATTTATTTGACAGATAGTGTTAGTGAGAGAGAGAGAGAAAAGACTTCCCTCCGTTGGTTCACTCCACAAATGGCCGCTACAGCTGAAGATATGTCGATCCAAAGCTGGGAGCCAGGTGCTTCCTCCTGGTCTCCCATGCGAGTGCAGGGGCCCAAGCACTTGGGCCATCCTCCACTGCCTTCCTGGGCCACAGCAGAGAGCTGGACTGGAAGAGGAGCACCTGGACTAGAACCCGGCGCCTATATGGGATGCTGGCACTGCAAGCGGAGGATTAACCAAATGAGCCACAGCACCGGCCCCTCTTTTTTTATTTTTAAGATTTATTTATTTATTTGAAAGTCAGAGTTACACAGAGAGAGGAGAGGCGGGGGGGGGGGGAGGGAGGGAGGGAGGGAGGGAGGTCTTCCATCCAATGGTTAACTCCCCAGATGGCCACGATGGCCAGAGCTACGCTGATCTGAAGCCAGGAGCTTCTTCCAGGTCTCCGATGTGGGTGCAGGGCCCAAGGACTTGGGCCATCTTCTACTGGTTTCCCAGGCCAAAGCAGAGAGCTGGGTCAGAAGTGGAGCAGCCGGGTCTCAAACTGGCACCCATATGGGATGCTGGCACTTCAGGCCAGGTTGTTAACCTGCTGCTCCTCAGCATTGGCCCCAAGTTCTCTCTTTTTACTTATCTGGAAAATACTTTATTTCTCCTTCACTTTTAAAGGATAGCTTAGCCAGTTAAAATTAAAAAAAATCCAGCTAATAATATAAGACCTTAAAAATACCATCCCACACTTTTCTTGTCTATAGGGTTTCCATTGAGAAGTCTAAAGTTAATTTAATTGGTTTACCTTTATATGTAACTTGATAATGTTACTGTCCTTAGGATTCTCTCCTTGTCTAACTTTTGACAATTTGATAACAATGTGCCTTAGTAATACATTTGTAAATTGAGTTTGCTTGGGGTTCCTGAGGTTCTTTTATCTGGATGGCCACATCTCACTCAAGACCTGGGAAATGGGGGCTGGCACTATGGTGCAAGGGGTTAAAGCCCCAGCATGCAGCACTGACATCCCATATGGGCGCTGGATCAAGTCCCTGCTACTCCACTTCTGATCCGGCTCCCTGGGAAAGCAGCAGAGAATGGCCCAAGTGTTTGAGCCCCTGCACCCACCTGGGACACCTGGAGGAAGCTCCTGGCTCCTGACTTCAAATCAGCTCAGCTCTGGCCATTGCAGCCATTTGAGAAGTGAATCAATGGATGTAGGACCTCCCTCTCTCTCCCTCTCCCTCCCCCACCCTCTCCCTCCCTCCCTCTCTCTCAAATGAATAAAATAAATCTTTAAAAAAGAATCTGCTTTTTAAAAAAGACCTGGATGCTCAACTATTATTTCATGTAACATGTTGTCAATGCCTATAATATGAATATTTGGTCATTTAATAGTATCCATAATTTATGTAGATTTTCTTCATTCTTTTAAATTCTTTACTCTATTTTTACCTGATAGTTACCTCAAAATTCTTGTTCTCAAAGTCACAAAATCTTTCTTCCACTTGGTCTATTCTGCTGTTAAAGCTCTAGATTGTATTTTCTATTTCATTGAAGATTTCATCTCCAAAATTTCTATTTGCCTCTTCTTAATGAGTTCTAACTTCTTAGTAATATTTTTATTCAGATCATTCATTTCTTCATTTCTTTAGTCCTTCTATCCCTATTCTCTTTTATGTCATTGATTCCTCACAATAACTATTTTGAATTCTGTATCTGCCATTTCATAGTTTTCCTTCAGCTCAGGACCTAACTCTGCAGGAGTGTTGTGTTCTTTTGGATGTGTCATGCTAGCTTTCTTCTTCATATCTCCTGTGTTCATGCATTGACATTTGCCCATCTGGTGCATTTATCCCTTCTTTATGGAGGAGGTTTTATTTTAAAGGAATTTATGGTTTAGTTGTGATACAGGGTATCACTTGGCTTATTGCATTGGTCTAGCTGAGCCAGGGAATGTAGTCTCTAAGTGATTTCTTTTGTCTTAATGTCAGATCTGTCTGTAAGTGACAGAGTGGACTAGTCTGCTGTAGTTCATAGAAGGATGTGTATCTTTGGTTCACAGAGTTCAGTGTCAGTCTCCCTGGCAAATGTGATAGCCAAGGCCTTGTTCTTAGTGCTGAGGGATACAGGATCCTTCTGGGAAGCTTGAGTGATGCTGGGGCTTGTGACACTCTCTGTGAGATATGGATGGATCCTCCCTCAGGTCCTGCTTGGAGAGTGCATCTGGCACTGTGGTTTATAACATCAACAACCCTAGTCCTAGGACTAGAGGAGCTGACTCCTAAAATCTCTGGTGAATTTCCCTTGCTCACATAGAGTATGTGAGCTTGGCCCTGGGGCCAATTCCCCAAAACTTCCACAGGTGCAGGATGTAGGTCTGTCCTTTGTCCTACATGTTGCCCTGACTACATGATGCTGGTAGCATGGCACACTGTGTGAATTTTTGCTTCCAAGTGTGTGCCTCTACGACAGTGAGGGAGAGGGAAGGATCAAGAAGACATCCCTGCTCCAAGCCTGGCAGTTGCTCAGATACCAGTTAGCTGTCAGTGAATGACTGTGGAATTCCTTCTCAGCTAAAACTCCCAGTGGCGAGATGTGCAGTGATTTCTTCCTACCTTCGCATGGTAAGATGGTGGCTCATAGTCAGCAGCTGGCTGTACCATGCAGTTGGCTGCAGTGGTGTCTCTACCTTCTCTCCTCTTTTCCCATTCAATTTTCATTTTTTCCCCCTTCTTTGCTGGAAATTCCATCAGACTCCTGGAAATGTAGTCCTTCCTTTGTTCTTTTCATATTCCAGAAAGCTTAAGTTAGTGTGGCTATAACCTATTCAGCCATCTTGGATCCCCCTACCCTTCCAATATAAACTTTTTAATCAAGCATTTTTAAAGCAAAAATATGTAAAAGAACCCCAGGATGAATAAAACAGCATTTTGAATAAAGATAGGACAGTAGGACAGTAATACTGATTTGTCCTTTTGCCTTAGGCTCCAACGTGGCTCAGGAAGGCACTGGTAGATGCTTCTTTAATCAGAATTTCCCTGGGCTGCACTCTGTCAGTCTAGCATCTCAAGACATTTAGTTTATGGGAAGCTCATTTTTATATAACCAATATGAACAAGCACATTTGAACACAGTTTAATCTGGTCACTTATGGTGTTTTGTCAGTAATCAGTGAGTACTTATAGGTAGAGTAGACTAATTGGTTTTCATTTTATCTAAACTAGCTTGTGAATTGACGTATCCTACATTACACACCAATGGAAAATATAAATGCTGTTTATTAATGTTCTGAAGGAAACCTTAAAGCCCAGAAAAATTAACAGCTGGTCAAAAAATATTCCTAAAACATGAATAAATATTTTCCTTTTTATTAGATTGACAGGTTTGGTAGTTTTGTCTAAAATAAGTTTTTATCGGCCATTATTCTACTGTCCTGTTGTTTAACAGTGAATAGTAATGTCTTTGAGCAGGATGAAATACAGAGTAAAATGCCTTTTACAGAACAATCATATAGTTATGTATCTGTAATCTATATGTTTATTGATAAGTTGAGAAACTAGAGTGTTCTCTTAGAGTCAAAAATGTATTTGCTTTTGAAAATTCAAAACCTCAGAAAATGCTTATTTGCCATTCATAGCATACCACACTGCATTTTAAGATTTACTAATTTGTTTAACAAAATCATAAAGTTAAAGCTAACTTACACACTTTAGATATGTACAAATTGGAGAATAGAAGTGCCCCCAGATCTCATATCCAGGGGTAAGCACTGGTAACCTTTGATGCTCTCCTTCCAGAGTTCACTTTACACAAATTTAGATAAATCATTCACTAACAAATATTCTTAGGCAATCAATTTCTTTTTTATAAGCATCTGTTAATAATTTAAGTGTTCAAATGATTATGCAAATTTCCCATGAGGACCCATTAGAAACAATGAGAGCTATTAAAGAAAAAATATGAAATAACTTTGAGCAACAAATGACAAGTATGCATAATACAACCAACTACAAATATTAATGGCATAACATGATATTATAAAATTAAAACATAACTAAAGAAATTAAATGAGCAACAGCAAATATTGTGTCAGGAATTTCTGCTGTTAGAGTTTCTCCATTTAGGAGAAAGCATGGGTAAAGGGAAGGCAGACCGACATTATTTCAGGTATCACATGAAGATTATGTCATGGTAATGGTGGCTTGTACCCTGATGACAGCAGCATGATTTTAAATGAGAAATGGGAGGGGCATGCCCTCACTTGGATCATTCTAGACTGTGAGCTTCTTAAGTGCAAGTTGTATAGTGTATATTGTATAGTGATAGTCATTATGGCATTCTCTGTCCAAGAATTAGGATAGAATAAGCCAAGGAAATGTCAAAGAATGAAATAAAGATGAGAGAGGAAGAGAAGAATGGAATGGAGGGATGGAGAAAAGGAAGTAGAAGGGGGAACAGGAAATAAATAATAATAAAAAGAGGGAGATAAAAAGAAAAGAGTATCATAGAGAATACTGAAAATACAGTATTCATATATTCAGATATGTGTTGGCATATTGGATAAAGAGCACAGCTAATGAAAATGCCATACTTGCAAAACAGGAAACTAAATTCATTCTGAAGCACACTCAGGCAGACAATGAATTTTAGAGCAGTTGAATGATAGGCTGAAAATACAATTAGGACTTCAGTGCTATACACAGGTGCACAAAAAACAAATGTTGACATTAACTGATCAAGTAGAATGGTATTTTTAATGACATATTATTGCTAATAATAATCTTCCTATAATTATTATGCACAGGGTAACATTTCTAATACTCCTTAGTCTGCTGAATCTATCTGCTATTCTTTCATCCATTATACATAGAACACTCATTGTATATCTTAAATGTAAGAGGTATTTTTCCAGATAGAACAAGAAAATGAAGATTACTTATTTATATATGTACTTGTGCTATGCCCTCTTCCAAAAATGATGTAAGACAATGAGTTATTATTAATATATTACTGATTCCTCTAAGAAGGTTATAATCCCAGTCAAGGAAAATATGCCTGAATAAAACAAAGAAAAACAACAAAAAATCAATGCCATATGTAGGAGGCATAAAAGCATTCTTTGAAATCTCAAAAGAGGGTGAGTGGAATTCCTAATTGCTGCACTAAAGAAGTCTTGATGAAAGGTATGGTGTAAGAATAGAGATGTCAAAGATGTACAGAATTCTAATAGGCAGATGAGAAGAGAAGGAAAGAAGATACATCCATATACAGGGTACCACCCATTTAAACTGAAGTGATCAGTCAGGAATATAAAGGTTTCAATGAAAAGCAAAGCACACAAATTCACTGCTGTCCAGGGTATTAGACATAGGTAGTTAGCAATAGAGACAAATTTACACTACTAAATGATGTGATATAATAAAAGAGTTTCAAATTATTGATGATTTAGATTACTATAGGAAGCTTGGATTTTCTTTTATGTGAGAATCGAAGATGTTTTCTAAAGATTTTATAAAGTAATGCTAACAGGACTATGTAAAAGAAAGTTAGATACAAAAGATAAAAGTCAGAGGGACTGTTCAGAAGCCCACTGCAATACTCCCAAGTACCCTTGATTAAGGCTTAAGTTACTGTGATGGAAAAAAAGCAAAACTGAAATAATCAACTGTACTTAGGTGACCAATTTATAACAGAGAACAAGTATAAGGAGGTGGAGAAACAGCGTTTCTAGTTTCTGTGACCAAGAAGACAACAGTTTGTGAAGAATCTTTGACTTTAGAAAAACTAGTAATAAAATTCTTTAAGGTATGTTGACTTTTGAGGGCCAGAGGAATATCCACGAATATATATTACACACAGAACTATAAATAGAAATAAAAAGATATTAAAACTGAATGTACAAGTTTTAAAATCACCAGCAGCAAGACAGTAAGGATTTTAGATTAAGGAACTGTATTGAAAAAGATTTGCGGCGGAGCCAAGATGGCGGAATAGTGAGGGCGTGCACCGATAGTCCGGGAAAATTTAGTTTAATAAAAGTGGAGTTATGGTAGCCTCAGAAAAAGGACCAGGAAAAAATTGCAGAGGAAACTCTTCTGGATCTAGTGGCTGTGAATCAGAGGACCTACTGGGAGAACAAGGTCACCCACCGCGCGGAAGCCGAGCCGCGGGAGCCGCAGGGTCTGCGCGCCAGTGCAGGAAGGGGAGTGCATGTCACACAGACACCAGCGGGGAGAGTTGGGACGCCCAGGGCTCCGAGTCCACACATCGGCGCTGGAAGGGGAGGTGAGCTCAATAACCCGAGACATTGGGGGGAAACGGCGGTCAGAATCTAGAGGGGAGCCAGAAGGTGCACCAGACTCGCTACAGGGAGAGAAGGAAAAAAAAGGTGGGGGGTTTCTCTCTCCGCCAACCTTGCAAAGGTTGAATGGCTGCAAGGCTTGCAAGAGTTTCCAAGAGTTTGCAAGAGACAAAGAGCAGGCCCCCTCTCTGGATTTACATAACAACAGGGGAGAGCTAAGGAACTGAGTCACTACAATTCAGTAGCCTAGGCAACCCAGTGGGAGTCCAGAGGAGAAACAGAGCCTGCACAGAGTCTTTGGGTAGAAGCCAGAGATCGGAAGCTAAATACCATCCATTCTGCACAGCCGTCTGGTGCGGTATTACTTACCCCCTGAATAAATAAATAAAATAAATAAATAAATAAATAAATAAATAAATAGAGATTTACCACGCATAACCTGAGGGTGTCACCTTTGCACACCCGTAACCCGGAAGAACCAAGCAGAGCTCTCAGGCCACACCCATCACAAGCCTCCAAGGCTCCTCCAACAGCAGGCAGTCCACTTAACACAGACATAGTATAAAATAAAAAAAAAAAATTAAAAAAAAAACAACGCAGTGATGAAAGAAGAATTAACTATGCCAAGCAACAAACACAGAAATCGAGGGAACAAGATCAACCATGACACTATGATGCCTCCAAATAAACAAAACACCCCAAGCCAAGATTATGAAGAGGATGAGATAGAAGAAATGCAAGATACGGATTTCAAAAAATTTATGATAAGAACATTTAGAAGTTTTCAAAAGCAAATCCTTGAACTACAGAAATCCTTATTGGACAGGATTGAAAATCTCTCTCATGAAAATGAAATTTTAAGGAAGAATAAAAATGAAATGCAGAAACTAGAAGAACAGGAAAGTGTGATAGTGAAGAAAAATCAAAATGAAATGAAGAGCTCAATAGATCAAATGACAAACACATTAGAAAGCCTTAAAAACAGAATGGGTGAAGCAGAAGAGAGAATATCGGACTTAGAAGATAGAGAACAGGAAAGGATACAGTCAGACCAAAGAAAAGAAGAGGAAATTAGAAATCTAAAAAATATTGTTGGGAATCTACAGGATACTATTAAAAAAAAAACAACATTCGAGTTCTAGGAGTTCCTGAAGGCATGGAGAGAGAGAAAGGATTGGAAGGCCTTTTTAGTGAGATACTAGCAGAGAACTTTCCAGGTTTGGAGAAGGACAGAGACATCCTAGTACAGGAAGCTCATAGAACCCCCAATTAATATGACCAAAAGAGATCCTCACCACGACACGTGGTAATTAAACTTACCACAGTGAAACAAAAAGAAAAGATCCTAAAATGTGCAAGAGAGAAACGTCAGATTACTCTCAGAGGATCTCCAATTAGACTCACAGCTGACTTCTCATCAGAAACACTACAGGCTAGGAGGGAATGACGAGACATAGCACAGGTGCTAAGAGAGAAAAAATGCCAGCCCAGAATATTATATCCTGCTAAGCTCTCATTTGTGAATGAAGGTGAAATAAAGACCTTTCATAGCAAACAGAAATTGAAAGACTTTGTGGCCACTCGTCCAGCCCTGCAAAAGATACTTAAAGATGTGCTACACTCAGAAACAAAGAAACACAGCCATCAATATGAAAGAAGGTAAAGGAAGAAAACCTACCAGTAAAAGAGCATGGGAAGCTCAAAGCATATACTAGAAAATATCTCTGGGAAAATGGCAGGGCAAAGTCACTACGTATCAATAGTCACATTGAACATTAATAGTCTGAATTCTTCAGTTAAAAGACACCAATTGGCTCATTGGCTCAAAGAACACAACCCAACTATTTGTTGCCTACAAGACACACATCTCTCTAACAAAGAGGCATGTAGACTGAAAGTGAAAGGTTGGAAAAAGATATTCCATGCCAACAGAAACCAAAAAAAAGCAGGTGTAGCCATATTAATATCAGACAAAATAAACTTTAATACAAAAACTGTTAAGAGAGACAAAGAGGGACACTATATAATGATTAAGGGTTCAATTCAACAGGAAGATGTAACTATTATAAATGTATATGCACCTAATTACAGGGCACCGGTCTATTTAAAAGATATGTTAAGGGACTTAAAGGGAGATTTAGATTCCAATACAATAGTACTGGGGGACTTCAATACTCCACTCTCAGAAATAGACAGATCATCTGGACAGAAGATCAACAAGGAAACAGCAGATTTAATCGACACTATTGCCCAAATGGATCTAACAGATATCTACAGAACTTTCAATCCTACATCTAAAGACTTCACATTCTTCTCAGCAGTGCATGGAACCTTCTCTAGGATTGACCACATACTAGGCCATAAAGCAAGTCTCAGCAAATTCAAAAGAATTAGAATTATACCATGCAGCTTCTCAGACCATAAAGGAATGAAGTTGGAAATTAGCAACTCAGGAAACCCAAGAAAGTATGCAAACACATGGAGACTGAATAACATGCTCCTGAATGAACACTGGGTCATTCAAGAAATCAAAAGAGAAATCAAAAACTTTCTGGAAGTTAATGAAGATAACAACACAACATATCAAAACTTATGGGATACAGCAAAACCAGTATTGAGAGGCAAGTTTATAGCAATAGGTGCCTATATCAAGAAATTGGAAAGGTACCAAATAAATGAGCTTTCAGCACATCTCAAGGACCTAGAAAAACTGCAGCAAGCCAAACCCAAATCTAGTAGGAGAAGAGAAATAATTAAAATCAGAGAAGAAATTAACAGGATTGAATCCAAAAAAACACTATAAAAAATCAGCCAAGCGAGGAGCTGGTTTCTTGAAAAAATAAACAAAATTGACACCCCATTGGCCCAACTAACTAAAAAAAGAAAAGACCAAATCAATAAAATCAGAGATGAAAAAGGAAACATAACAACAGACACCACAGAAATAAAAAGAATCATCAGAAATTACTACAAGGACCTGTATGCCAGCAAACAGGAAAATCTATCAGAAATGGATAGATTACTGGACACATGCAATCTACCTAAATTGAACAATGAAGACATAGAAAACATAAATAGACCCATAACTGAAACAGAAATTGAAACAGTAATAAAGGCCCTCCCAACAAAGAAAAGCCCAGGACCAGATGGATTCACTGCTGAATTCTACCAGTCATTAAAAGAAGAACTAATCCCATTTCTTCTCAAACTATTCAGAACAATCGAAAAAGAGGGAATCCTCCCAAATTCTTTCTATGAATCCAGCAGCACCTTAATCCCTAAGCCAGAGAAAGATGCAGCACTGAAAGAAAATTATAGACCAATATCCCTGATGAACATAGACACAAAAATCCTAAATAAAATTCTCGCCAATAGAATACAACAACACATCAGGAAAATCATCCACCCAGACCAAGTGAGATTCATCCCTGGTATGCAGGGATGGTTCAACATTCGCAAATCAATCAATGTGATTCACCACATTAACAGACTGCAAAAGAAAAACCATATGATTATCTCATTTGATGCAGAGAAAGCATTCGATGAAATTCAACACCCTTTCATGATGAAAACTCTAAGCAAATTGGGTATAGAAGGAACATTCCTCAATATAATCAAAGCAATTTATGAAAAACCCACAGCCAGCATCCTATTGAATGGGGAAAAGTTGGAAGCATTTCCACTGAGATCTGGCACCAGGCAGGGATGCCCACTCTCACCACTGCTATTTAACATAGTTCTGGAAGATTTAGCCAGAGCCATCAGACAAGAAAAAGAAATTAAAGGAATACAAATTGAGAAGGAAGAAGTCAAAATATCCCTCTTTGCAGACGATATGATTCTTTACTTAGAGGATCCAAAGAACTCTACTAAGAGACTATTGGAACTCATAGAGGAGTTTGGCAAAGTGGCAGGATATAAAATCAATGCACAAAAATCAACAGCCTTTGTATATACAAGCAATGCCATAGCTGAGAAAGAACTGCTAAGATCAGTCCCATTCACAATAGCTACAAAAACAATCAAATACCTTGGAATAAACTTAACCAAGGACATTAAAGATCTCTACGATGAAAATTACAAAACCTTAAAGAAGGAAATAGAAGAGGATACCAAGAAATGGAAAAATCTTCCATGCTCATGGATTGGAAGAATCAACATTATCAAAATGTCCATTCTCTCAAAAGCAATGTATAGATTCAATGCAATTCCAATCAGGATACCAAAGACATTCTTCTCAGATCTGGAAAAAATGATGCTGAAATTCATATGGAGGCAAAAGAGACCTCGAATAGCTAAAGCAATCTTGTACAACAAAAACAAAACCGGAGGCATCACAATACCAGATTTCAGGACATACTACAGGGCAGTTGTAATCAAAACAGCATGGTACTGGTACAGAAACAGATGGATAGATCAATGGAACAGAATTGAAACACCAGAAATCAACCCAAACATCTACAGCCAACTTATATTTGATCAAGGATCTAAAACCAATTCCTGGAGCAAGGACAGTCTATTCAATAAATGGTGCTGGGAAAACTGGATTTCCACGTGCAGAAGCATGAAGCAAGATCCCTACCTTACACCTTACACAAAAATCCACTCAACATGGATTAAAGACCTAAATCTACGTCCTGACACCATCAAGTTATTAGAGAACATTGGAGAAACCCTTCAAGATATTGGCACAGGCAAAGAATTTCTGGAAAAGACCCGGGAGGCACAGGCAGTCAAAGCCAAAATCAACTATTGGGATTGCATCAAATTGAGAAGTTTCTGTACTGCAAAAGAAACAGTCAGGAGAGTGAAAAGACATCCGACAGAATGGGAAAAATATTTGCAAACTATGCAACAGATAAAGGGTTAATAACCAGAATCTACGAAGAGATCAAGAAACTCCACAAAAACAAAACCAACAACCCACTTAAGAGATGGGCCAAGGACCTCAATAGACATTTTTCAAAAGAGGAAATCCAAATGGCCAACAGGCACATGAAAAAATGTTCAAGGTCACTAGCAATCAGGGGAATGCAAATCAAAACCACAATGAGGTTTCTCCTCACCTGGGTTAGAATGGCTCACATACAGAAATCTACCAACAACAGATGCTGGCGAGGATGTGGGGAAAAAGGGACACTAACCCACTGTTGGTGGGAATGCAAACTGGTCAAGCCACTATGGAAGTCAGTCTGGAGATTCCTCAGAAACCTGAATATAACCCTACCGTTCGACCCAGCCATCCCACTCCTTGGAATTTACCCAAAGGAGTTTAAATTGGCAAACAAAAAAGCGGTCTGCACCCTAATGTTTATTGCAGCACAATTCACAATAGCCAAGACCTGGAACCAACCTAAATGCCCATCAACGGTAGGCTGGATAAAGAAATTATGGGATATGTATTCTTTAGAATACTATACCACAGTAAGAAACAACGAAATCCAGTCATTTACAACAAAATGGAGGAATCTGGAACACATCATGCTGAGTGAAATAAGCCAGTCCCAAAGGGACAGATACCATATGTTCTCCCTGATCGGTGACAACTGACTGAACACCAAAAAGGAAACCTGCTGAAGTGAAATCGACACTATGAGAAACGGTGACTTGATCAGCATAGCCCTGACTGTTAATGAACAACTTAATACATTATCCCTCTTAGTAGTTTTTTTGTCTGTTCTACTTAATATGACTGGCTTAACTCTGTAATTAATACACAGTTATTCTTAAGTGTTGAAAATTAACTGAAATGTGATCCCTGTTAAACATAAGAGTGGGAGTAAGAGAGGGAAGAGATGCACAATTTGGGACATGCTCAAGCCGACTTGCCCCAAATGGTAGAGTTAAAAACATTCCAGGGGATTCCAATTCAATCCCATCAAGGTGGCATGTACCAATGCCATCTCACTATTCCAAGTGATCAATTTCAGTTCACAATTGATCATAATGAAAGGACTAAGAGTCAAAGGGAGCACATAAACAAGTCTAGTACCTGCTAACACTAACCGATAGTATAAATAAAGGGGAGAGTGATCCAACATGGGAAGTGAGATACTCAGCAGACTTATAGAATGGTAGATGTCCTAAACAGCACTCTGGCCTCAGAATCAGCCCTAAAGGCATTCGGATCTGGCTGAAAAGCCCATGAGAGTATTTCAGGCATGGAAAGCCAAGATACTCTGGCAAAAAAAAAAAAAAAAAAAAAAACAAAAAAAAAAAAACAAAAAAAAAAAACTAAATGAAAGATCTCTGTGAGTGAGATCCCAGTGGAAAGAACAGGTCTTCAAAGAAGGAGATACCTTTCTCTGAAGGGAGGAGAGAACCTCCACTTTGACTATGACCTTGTCTAAACAAGATAAGAGTCGGAGAACTCAGAGGGCTTCCATAGCCTTGGAAACTCATGACTGGAGCATAGGGAGATTACTGATGCCATAAACAGGAGTGTCAATTGGTAAAGTCAACAACAGGAGTCACTGTGCACTTACTCCTCATGTAGGATTTCTGTCCTTAGTGTGCTGTACATTGAGACTTAATGCTATAACGAGTACTCAAACAATATATTTCACTTTGTGTTTCTATGGGGGTGCAAACTGTTGAAATCTTTACTTAATGTATACTAAACTGATCTTCTGTGAAAAAGAAAAAAAGAAATTATCAATTCCCAACTTGACTCTCACTGGGATTAAACATGACAATAGGTCTGATCTGATTTCATCATCATTTAAAAAATCATCTATTATTTTTCACTTTATGTTTCTGTGTGGGAGCAAACTGTTGAAATCTTTACTTAATGTATACTAAACTGATCTTCTGTATATTAAGAGAATCGATTGAATCTTGATGTGAATTGAAGGGGAGAGGGAGTGGGAAAGGGGAGGGTTGCAGGTGGCAGGGACAGTATGGGGGGGAAGCCATTGTAATCCATAAGCCGTACTTTGGAAATTTATATTCATTAAATAAAAGTTAAAAAAAAAGAAAAAGATTTCCTAGGGAGAGTTTCCTGAGCTAAAAGAAATTAGGATGGAAGATACAACCTGCAGATTACCTATAATTTTAAAAGCACATATGAATACCATTGGTTGAACTATTTAATTAACACACGTTATTCTTAGGTGTTTAAATCCAACTGAAAATTGAACTTTGTTAAAAATAAGAGTAGGAATAAGAGAAGAAGGAGATATACAGTTCAGCACACACTCCCTTGGACTTTCTTCTAAGGGTAAAACTAAATACTTGCCATGCAACTCTAAATCCCACTAAGTTGGCAGATTCCAATGCCATCTTGCTAGTTAAAGTGATCAGTTTAAGTTCATAACTGATCATAAAGATAGGATTAAATGTCAGTGGGATCACATAAATAAGACCAGTGTCTGGTAAAAGTAATTGATAGAATTAAAAAGAAGAGAACAGTCCAACATGGGAAACAGGATACACAGCAGACTCTTAGAAACACAAATGCCCTAAACAGCACTCTGGCCTAGGAATCAGCCCTTAAGGCATTCAGATCTGAATAAAAAGCCCATGAGAGCATTTCAGGCATGGAGAGCCAAGACACTGTGGCAAAAAATGACCCAAATCAAAAGATTTCTGTTAGTGAGATCCCAGTGGAAAGAATGGGCCATCAACGAAGGAGGTACCTTTCTCTGAAGAGAGGAGAGAAACATTGATTATGGCCTTGTCTAAATAAGGTCGGAGTCTGTGAATTCAAGAGGCTTCCATAACCTTGGCAGCTCATGACATGAGCCTCGGGTGTCTTGATGTCATAAATAAGAGCATCAATTGTTAAATCAACAACAGGAATCACTGTGCACTTGCTCCCCATGTAGGATCTCTGTCCTTAATTTGTTGTACTATGAGAATGAAAGGTAAAACTAGTCTTCAAACAGTACTTTCTACTTTGTGTCTTTGTGTGGGTGCAATCTGTGGAAATCTTAGTATAAAGTTGATCTTCTGTATATAAAGATAATTAAAAATGAATCTTAATGAAGAGTGGGATGGAAGAGGGAGCAGGAGATGGGAAGGTATCCAGGTGGGAGGTTGGTTATGGGGGGAGAATCACTATAATATCAAAGTTATACTTTCAAAATTTATATTTATTAAATAAAAGTTTTCTATTAAAAATGAAAGCACATATGAGGAAAAAGTATATAGAAGAAAAAAAAGGAGTGATCAGACATGTCGGAGGTAAAATTATGTTTCATTACTAATATATATTTCAACCTAATAGAATGACATTTTTGATTATACTATTCCATTAGGAATAGATGAGACCCTGAGTAGCTATTGATTTTCATCTCTAGCCACTGTTATATACTTTGGCATATATGCACATTGTTGCAAACATGCAAAACTATGACTTAATTCTTATAAATGTGTGAAGCACTTTTTAAATTAGTTTATTCATTACATTACTGTATTAACCTGTTTTTGTGTTGTTATAAGGGAGTACTTGATAAAAGGTTCCTTGTGAAAAAAACAGGTTTATCTAGCTCACAGTTTTGGTAGCTTTAAGTCTGAAATTGGACAGACATAGGTTGTCATCTTCTGTTAAAGGCCACCCAGAAGCTATATCACAACACACAAGAAAAGTAACAGCAAACTTGCTGAAAGGACCAAGTGCGTGGGTGGCCAGATTTTTAACAAATGACAGTACACCCATGACCTAATTACCTTGCACCAGTCTGCACTCCACATGGATTCCAACACCTAACACTGTTGAATAAAATTCCATCACATGAACTTTTAGAGGATGTTAGTAAAATGGTGCCGTCTGTTCTGTGATGCCATTTTAAGCCCCGGATACATTCCAGGCTCTGGCATCTGTCACCATCTTGCACTGTAAGTGGTTCTAAGCCCAGTCTGGGTCACTAGATGTCAGGTGACCAAATGGCCCAACCACAAGCATCAGCTCCCCTGCAAGAGTATAATCGGACTTGCTTCCCCACACACATGCTCACTCTCTCTTGACCTCTCTTTCGACTCCTGTTCCCTTCTAACTCTCTCTTAGCCTCTCCCTCCAGCCGTCAGGTTTCCCCCAACCCAACAATAAATCTTCCCTTTAACTCCAGTGTTTGGTGTGTTTTGTAGTGGCCTTACATTGGTGCCGTCACTCAGATCCAGGCCCTGCCACTGACCTTGTTCTCCCCTCAGGGATCTGAGCTACTTCAGGATCCTGAACACCCCACCAACCACTAAATACATGCCCAGACCTTCTTCCACACCACTGAATACTCCATGATCTGCATCCATACACCGGCCTTTCAAAATCCTGAGATATGATGGGAAACGGGCAGTTCTCTCATGGCAACCTCTACCACAGGCTGTGTTTCTTCTGCTCTGCCTTGCCTCAAACTCCTGGTACCCGGCACTACAACCTCCCATGAGCTTTACACATCCAAAGGCTTTATGCCTTTCAATGGGCTTCAAGGCCTCAAGCTCCAGTGGGTGTGTGGGGGATGACCCCTGCTTTCTGTTACCACACCTTTCCCATCGGATGGCCATGATCTTGGGGATCCCCTATATCCACCAGTCAGATTCCACAGGTCACCACGAGAGCTCCCCTGTCCCGCTTTCTATCTGATCCTCCTCTTCATAGTCCCTCTTGGTTCTCTTTCTGTCTGATCCTCCTACATCAACAACCAATCCAAACGGCAGCTTAATGGCATGTTTGACAATGACCTTATTCAAGCTCTCTATCTGTAAGTCTTCAGAGAAGTGGTTGATTTCCTATGTCTAAGCTTTCTCCTATCTCTGCTCTAAACATTCTCTAGCTTGAACTCTTAACTATCAAAGCTCTTGCTAAAAAGCCAAAATCCCATTCCTCTATGTTTGCTGCCCTGGCTCTTATGGTCTTGCTCACTGTACCACTTCCCCCTCATGTCTGGGAATTCCAACCTTATCTCAGAACCAGCCCTTGTCCAAAGTCTACTCTCCCTGCCTTATCTATGATCTTCTCTATCACCCTCCTCCCAGAGAAGCAAAGGTGAGTTTAGGAACAGGTCTCCATGCTGTCACCCTCTGGCCCTCATCCTCCAAGAAGCCCACACTCCTCCCTGTCAGGTTCCAATTTTACCATAAGAATAGCAAGGGAGGCCGGCGCCTCGGCTCAAGGCTCAATAGGCTAATCCTCCACCTAGCTGCACCGGCACACCGGGTTCTAGTCCCGGTAGGGGCGCCGGATTCTTTCCTGGTTGCCCCTCTTCCAGTCCAGCTCTCTGCTGTGGCCAGGGAGTGCAGTGGAGGATTGCCCAAGTGCTTGGGTCCTGCACCCCATGGGAGACCAGGAGAAGCACCTGGTGCCTGCCTTTGGATCACCGCAGTGCACCGGCCACGGTGGGCCAGCCGTGGTGGCCATTGGAGGGTGAACCAACGGCAAAAGGAAGACCTTTCTCTCTGTCTCTCTCACTATCCACTCTGCCTGTCAAAAAAAAAAAAAAAAAAGAAAAGAAAAGAAAAATAGCAAGGGAGTGCTGATTGCATGCTTCTGAGCTCTCAATTCACCTATCCCAGCCCTATGATGGCTGTTTGTTTTAGCATGAGCAAGCCAGACAGGATAAGCAGGTCTTTGATGGGTTTTCTGCCCCTTAGAGTATCACCTGAAAACTTCATTGTGTTCTTCCTTACTCGGAGATTAATTTGTCTGTGAGACTGGGCTCAGCCTTAGAGCTATGTTTCCCTGCCTTGTCAGTTATCCTCAATTCCTACAAACTTGATTTCCTGGTCCCATTAGCAAGCATTTCCTAGATACTCTGTTAGCTCTGGTTTAACAACGAAAACTGCCTCTCTTCCTAAACCTTCCTTCTCTGTTCTGTTACTCTATTTTAACCTAGCCACCCTGGCATCTCTTCCACTCTGCACTAATAGGGACATAAAGCCCTCTACCCAGCAATGTTAATGTTACTTTGAGAGATATCTCTTTCAACCTATGTGAAATTATGAACAAGACCACTGGCCCTTCAAACCAGCAGGCTCATCAGGTTAATTACTATTTCCAGACATATCTTCTTTTTCATAATCACCCCTTACTCTTTCACCTATCAGATTCTCATTAAAAATTTCTCCAACCAGAGCGTTGTCCATATACTATGATGGATGTTCACCCCCACTAAACCTAACAAAATGGTGAACAATCTCCAGTGGAAAACTAGACTCAAATTCCATTAACATCTAAAGATATCTTTGATAAATGACAATCTCATGCATGAAAATTTGGTTCAGCTGGACCTTGGGTTTAAAGTATGGCTAATTGAGGTTATTAAGAGCAGAAATTAATTCCAATCAATTAGTAACTTAAAAAGTTAAAGACTTTAAGAAGCTATTAGTGAAATTGATTTATTGTTGTATCTTGTATGTTATACATATATACACATTGTTCGTCTACATGGGAAAACTTATTAAGACCTTTGTTTTAACTGGCTTATAGATAACAGACTACTCATAAATTTAAACTAAGTTAATTGAAGATGCCTTTTTGGTTCATGTGACATGAGTCTCTCAGATATTTTAAATTTAATAGAAAGAAACGAAAACTGTTTAAGTCATTGACATTTTTGTTCCTGGGTTTTACTGGTCAAACAAGTTATACTCATGTTAGATACTTAAGTTATGTTTCCAAATACATGTACCCTTGTCTTGAAATTTATAGAAGGCATTGGACCCTCTGTAAATTTACCATTCTGATAAATGTCTTCATAAGTTGTTATTTAACAATTGAAATTGTGTGCTTAGTTTTCATTTGATATGTTATCTTCAGTAAGCGATCTGGGGAGCCTCACTTGTTCTCTCATTTCTTTATCTCTTCAAGATGGGAAACTAATTTTATTCTGAAGGACTCTCCAGGATGTACAGTTTGATCTTTAGATCTTATAAAAGGGATGGCTAACATTTTTCTGTAGTAAAAGCATATCCAAAATGAGAGCTTAAATTATGATTTCACAGCTAGAATTACTTTGCCATGGGCACAGTAAACAGGCAAAACCTCCCTTTTCAAACCAAATACAAAGAGAGGAAGTTTCACTAATGCCTTCAAATTTTATATATAAAATGGCTATCATGTTTGATGTTAAAGTAAGGAACACAGTCTTCCTCATGGGCATTGTCTACCCTACTGCACAGAAAAACCATTATCAGAACATGTCTGTAACTACAGACTTTATTTTAGGCCATCAAAGATTAGAAATAGGACTTGAGCATCCCCTTGACTTGCATCCTCTTTTTTATTTATTTATTTATTTTTTATTTTTTGACAGGCAGAGTGGACAGTGAGAGAGAGACAGAGAGAGAAAGGTCTTCCTTTGCCGTTGGTTCACCCTCCAATGGCCGCCACAGCCAGCGCGCTGCGGCTGGCGCACCGCGCTGATCCGATGGCAGGAGCCAGGAGCCAGGAGCCAGGTGCTTTTCCTGGTCTCCCATGGGGTGCAGGGCCCAAGCACCTGGGCCATCCTCCACTGCACTCCCTGGCCACAGCAGAGAGCTGGCTTGGAAGAGGGGCAAGCGGGACAGAATCCGGCGCCCCGACCGGGACTAGAACCTGGTGTGCCGGCGCCGCAAGGCGGAGGATTAGCCTAGTGAGCTGCGGCGCCGGCCGACTTGCATCCTCTTAAAAGTTTCCTCTGGTCTTCTTTAACAAATATCAGGAGGAAGAGAAAGCTAGGCAGCAGAACCAATGTAAATATAGGTGGAAGGACAATTAATGGCTGCTTTGCACAGTGATCTGCCATCAAGGAGAATCAACCGGCCAGTCCACTGCAGTGGATTTCAATGTGGAAAGCCAGGGCTTCAGCAGAAGCCAATTTATGAAGAGCCCTGGCAGCTCTGCCAGCCAAAGTTGGGTCACTGGAAATGGAACTTTCCTGGAGTCAAAAGATGCCCAGGTCAGCATCACAGATATTGTTGGCTCTAAGCTGAAAAGCTCTTCACCCAGCCCAGCTTCCAAAGTAACCGCCACTGCTGAGCCAACGACTAAGTAGGGTCAACATTTCAGGCTGAACTGTAAATTTCTTTGCAAGCAAAACTAAATGTTCTGTTAGAAATGCCATCTACCTTTACCTGGCCAGCTCTCCTCCCAGGACAGCTACGTAATGGAAGTCAACAGGGTGCCTTCCTGTTAATGCCACTCCTAGGACCACTGGCTGCTATTCTCACCCTGGCTTTCAAACTTCTTTTTCTGTCTAAATGTTTACAGAAGCCTTCACCAACCAGTCAACCAAATGCTACTAAAGGGATGCTACCGGGATACACTCAACTCCCTACCTAGCAGACTGTGGCTTCAGACATCACCTCATGCCAACCAGAGAGTGACTCGTCACCCCATTCAGCAAGAAACATCTATAGAAGATAGACCATCGTCCCTCCATTCCTCCTGGGCTTTTGGGGCCGATGTAATCTCAAACATTTGCTTTATAAAAAAACAAAATGGGGAATGTTAGTGAAGTGGTGCCATCTGATCTGTAATGCCATCTTGAGCCCCAGGTGCCATCCTAGGCTCTGACCCCATCGCTATCTTGCACAGTGAGCAGTTCTAAGTCCAGTCTGACTATGTAACAGATGACCAAACAGCCCAACCACAAGGGTCAGCTCCACCTCCACACTAATGGGATTCATTGCTCCCACTTCCTTACCCCATGCAAGAGTATAAGATCTGCTTCCCCATACATGTCTCTTTCTCTCTTGACCTCTCTCTCGACCTCTTTTTCCTTTTCACTCTCTTTCCTCCAGCCCATCGGGTTTTCCCCTACACAATAACCTTTCCTTTAACTCTGGTGTTTGGTGTGTTTTGTGGTGGTCCTACAGATGATACACTGAAACCATATCCAAATCATGTTATCATGAAATAAAATTGACGTTCTGGTATATAGTTCTGTTTTTAAAACTATATGTACAAAAACTACAGTCAAGAAATAGAACAGTGGTATCATGCAATAAACTCTCATGCTATGCAACCTCCACATGTTGTAATCATATCTTGTAATCACTTACTCCACCCCAACCCCTGCCAGCTGCTAAACTGTTCTGCAATATTGCTAATTTGTTTTATTCCAGAATGTCTTCTAAATAAAACCATAAACTATGTAACCTCCTGAGACCAGTTTTGTTTCACTCAGCATAATATGTTTGCGATACATATATTATGTTTTATACATCAATAGTACATTTATTTTAACTTCAGTAATTCTTCTTTGTTTCCTAGTAGCATCACATTATATGGATATACTATCGTTCGCATGTTCACCCATTCAAGGACATTGAGCATTTTCCAGTTGGGGTAATTATGAATAGAGCTGCTATAAACGTGGTCTTTTGCGTGGCTGTAAGACTGTTTTTCCTGAGAAACTGGTGGGTCACAACTAAGAAACCACCAAACTTTTTCACTGGCATTTTACTTTCCTAACACCAATGTCTAAGTGCCAGTTGCTCACTCTCACAAATATAAGGTTATTTTACAAATGGGTTTAAAGTGATAGCAGGCCAGTGCCGAAGCTCACTTGGCTAATCCCTCCACCTGCAGCACTGGTACCCGGGGTTCTAGTCCTGGTTGGGGCGCCGGATTCTGTTGCGGTTGCTTCTCTTCCAGTCCAGCTCTCTGCTGTGGCCAGGGGAGGCAGTGGAGGATGGCCCAAGTTCTTGGACCCTGCAGCCGCATGGGAGACCAGGAGGAAGCTCCTGGCTCCTGGCTTTGAATCGGCGTAGCACACTGGCCATGGCGGCCATTTTGGGGGTGAACCAATGGAAGGAAGACCTTTTCCTCTAATTCCGCCTGTCAAAATAAATGAATAAATAAATATAGTGATAGCAGTGTAGTCTTCATTTCCCTAATGGCCAATAATGAATATCCTTTTTATTTGCTTACTTTTCCTGGTACATATACTCTCTGATGAATTTGTGCTTGAGATATATATATATTTATATATATATATATACAGTATATAGTTTTATCCTATGTCTCTGACTTGATGTAATTTCTATATCTTCATGTTTACCTTTTTCTGACTTTGTTTAAATTATATTTCTTCCATTATATACTCTTTTCTAAACCATCTTAAACATTTCTGGAATATGTTTTGTGAGTCGGATGAAAAATAAGGGAAACATAATTAGATGTAAATAAACATGCAAACAAATAGAACCATTAAATTTAAAACTGAGGAAAGGACTGAATTCTCTAGAAATCATCTGCCTTAATAAACATATAATTACATAGTCATACAAAGGGAATTTGAATGAGATTTAACCCAAAACAGAACGGGTCTTATTTTTCTATACCACCTCTTATAAAAAGGGCTGTGTAGAGGGGTCAAAGATAGACTGGAGCTGGCGCCGCGGCTCACTAGGCTAATCCTCTGCCTTGCGGCGCTGGCACCCCGGGTTCTAGTCCCAGTTGGGGCGCCGGCGTCTGTCCCGGTTGCTTCTCTTCCAGTCCAGCTCTCTGCTGTGGCCAGGGAGTGCAGTGGAGGATGGCCCAAGTGCTTGGGCCCTGCACCCCATGGGAGACCAGGAGAAGCACCTGCCTCCTGCCATTGGATCAGCGCAGTGCACCGGCCACAGCGTGCCAGCCACAGCGGCCATTGGAGCGTGAACCAACGGCAAAGGAAGACCTTTCTCTCTGTCTCTCTCTCTCACTGTCCACTCTGTCAAAAAAAAAAAAAAAAAGATAGACTGGAATCCTGAATATTCTAAACAATGAAATTCACATTTGCATGAAAACATGTGCACTTTCTATAAACTCAAACAGAATGCTTGGTTTTCCTTTCTAGGACAGGCTGGTATACTTATTGTATTAAGAGACCTGAAAGCTTTAGGGCAAGAAAGGCTTGTAAATAAATATTGTTATTCTTGCAGGCTCTGAATAGAGATTCTGAAGCATCAGCTAGTGCTTAACTAGAGTCTCAGCCTTGCGGAAATGGTCTCTAGCAGCTTTATCCTGGCTGCTTGAAGAACTGTCCAGCAAGGGAAATGCTGAAAACCAAAGTGGCATTTATGTTACAATTAGCTCAAATAAACCTGTAATAATATGACCTTTTAACTTTTGTGTCACACTTTCACCTATGTCACTAATGTCTACACAGAACTGCACAATTTCCAAAATTATAAGCATTAAATGCCAAGATGTTTTTATTTCTTCAAACTGATAACCTTCATCATTAAATCCTGAAAACCAGATACCTCAATCAATCAAGGCTTTACTTTCAGGGCTGGTATGGTACCACAGTAGGTTAAGTTTCTGCTTGGGGTGCTGGTTCAAGTCCTGGCTGCTCCACTTCTGATCCTGCTGTCTGCCATGGCCTCAGAGAGCAGCAGAGGATGGGTCAAGTGCTTAGGCCCCTGCACTCATGTGGGAGACCCATAAGAAGCACCTGGCTTTCGATCAGCCCAGCTTTGGCCAATGTGGCAATTTAGAGCATGAACTAGCAGATGGAAGACCCCACTCTCTGTCTCTCATTCTTTCTCTCTGTAACTCTACCTCTCAAATAAATCTTTAAAAAGGCTTTACTTTCTATAGAGCAAATCAGATAACAATTCAGGAAATTATATAAGAATAAATGGTAAAATATACAATACAATGCAAGTCACAGAACCTAGCTGGATTCAAAAGTATTTCTTACTCAACTTTTGATGGCTTTTCACTTCATGTGAATTTAAGGAATAATTTTCATCATCTTTATGTGGAGGGAGACTTTAAAGAAAAAAATCACAATGAAAATTTAAAATATAATGATACTTCTAAAATAAAATTTTCTCTTATATCATCCATGTGTTTATTGTGCAAAAAATAACACCTTTCTTTGAATTTATTCTTTTCAGAAACATTTCAGAAAGTTTTAAATCAAGCTTTCATTCAGTATCTATTAAAATACAAGTATTTGATTACAACTGTCCTGCAGTATGTCCTGAAATCTGGTATTGTGATGCCTCCGGCTTTGTTTTTGTTGTACAAGATTGCTTTAGCTATTCGAGGTCTCCTGTGTCTCCAAATGAATTTCAGCATCATTTTTTCCAGATCTGAGAAGAAGGTCTTCAGTATCTTGATTGGTATTGCATTGTTGCATTGAATGTATAAATTGCTTTTGGTAGAATGGACATTTTGATGATATTGATTCAATAGGATGTTGGCTGTAGGTTTTTCATAGATTGCTTTGATTGTATTGAGGAATGTTCCCTCCATACCCAGTTTGCTTAGAGTTTTCATCATGAACGGGTGTTGTATTTTATCAAATGCTTTCTCTGCATCTATTGAGATAATCATATGGTTTTTCTTCTGCAGTCTGTTAATATGGTGCATCACATTGATTGTTTTGCGCTCATTGAACCATCCCTGCATACCAGGAATAAATCCCACTTGGTCTGGGTGGATGATCTTTCTAATGTGTTGTTGCATTCTATTGGTCAGAATTTTATTGAGAATTTTTGCATCTATGTTCATCAGGGATATTGATCTATAATTCTCTTTCAATGCTGCATCTTTTTCTGGCTTAGGAATTAAGGTGATGCTGGCTTCAAAGAAAGAATTTGGGAGGATTCCCTCTTCTTCGATTGTTCTGAATAGTTTGAGAAGAATTGGAGTTAGTTCTTCTTTAAATGTCTGGTAGAATTCAGCAGTGAATCCGTCTGGTCCTGGGCTTTTCTTTGTTGGGAGGGTCTTTATTACTGTTTCAAATTCTGTCTCAGTTATGGGTCTGTTTAGGTTTTCTATGTCTTCCTGGTTCAATTTAGGTAGGTTGCATGTGTCCAGGAATCTATCCATTTCTGATAGGTTTCCCTGTTTGCTGGCATACAAGTCCTTGTAGTAATTTCTGATGATTCTTTTTATTTCTGTGGTGTCTGTTGTTACATTTCCTTTTTCATCTCTGATTTTATTGATTTGGGTCTTTTCTCTTCTTTTTTAGTTAGTTGTGCCAATGGGGTGTCAATTTTGTTAATTTTTTCAAAAAACCAGCTCCTCGCTTGGCTGATTTTTTGTAATGTTTTTGGATTCAATCCTGTTAATTTCTTCTCTGATTTTAATTATTTCTCTTCTCCTACTAGATTTGGGTCTGGTTTGCTGCAGTTTTTCTAGATCCTTGAGGTGCATTGAAAGCTCATCTATTTGGTGTCTTTCCAATTTCTTGATGTAGGCACCTATTGATATAAACTTTCCTCTTAACACTGCTTTTGCTGCGTCCCATAAGTTTTGGTATGTTGTGCTGTTATCTTCATTTACTTTCAGAAAATTTTTGATTTCTCTTTTAATTTCTTCTTTGACCCATTGTTCATTCAGGAGCATGTTGTTCAATCTCCATGTGTTTGCATATGCTCTAGGGATTCCTGAGTTGCTAATTTCCAACTTCATTCCTTTATGATCTGAGAAGCTGCATGGTATGATTCTAATTCTTTTAAATTTGCTGAGACTTGCTTTATGGCCTAGTATGTGGTCCATCCTAGAGAAGGTTCCATGTACTGCTGAGAAGAATGTAAATGCTTTAGATGTTTAGAAGTTCTGTATATATCTGTTAGATCCATTTGGGCTATAGTGTCATTTAAATCTACTGTATCCTTGTTGATCTTCTGTCCTGTTGATCTGTCTATTTCTGAGAGTGGAGTATTGAAGTCCCCCAGTACTATTGTGTTGGGGTCTAAGTCTCCCTTTAATTCCCTTAACAAATCTTTTAGATAAACCAGTGCCCTGTAATTAGGTGCATATACATTGATAATTGTTATATCTTCCTGTTGAATTGATCCCTTGATCATTATATAGTGCCCCTCTTTGTCTCTCTTAACAGTTTTTTGGTAAAGTTTATGTTGTCTGATATTAAGATGGCTACGCCCGCTCTTTTTTCATTTCTGTTGGCATGGTCTATCTTTTTCCAGCCTTTCACTTTCAGTCTGTATGCATCTTTGTTGGAAAGATATGTTTCTTGTAAGCAGCAAATAGATGGGTTTTGTTCCTTAAGCCAATCAGCCAATCTGTGTCTTTTAACTGGACAGTTCAGGCCTTTAACGTTCAATGTGACTAATGATAAGTGGTAACTTTGCCCTGCCATTTGCCAAAGATATTTTCTAATATATGCTTTGAATTCCCTGTGATCTTTTGCTGTGAGGTTTCCTTCCTTTACCTTCTTTCATACTGATGACCATGTTTCTGTCTTTCTGTGTGCAACACATCTTTAAGCATCTTTTGCAGGGCTGGACGAGTGGCAACAAATTCTTTCAATTTCTGTTTTGATAGAATAAAAAAGGGAGAGAATGATCCAACATGGGAAGTGAGATACGCAGCAGACCCATAGAATGGCAGATGTCCTAAACAGCATTCTGGCCTCAGAATCAACACTTAAGGCATGCGGATCCAGCTGAAATGCCCATGAGAGTATTTCAGGCATGGAAAGCCAAGACACTCTGGGGGAAAAAAAAAACTAAATGAAAGATCTCTGCGAGTGAGATCACAGTGGAAAGAATGGGTCATCAAAGTAGGAGGTACCTTTCTCTGAAGGAAGGAGAGAACTTCCACTTTGACCATGGCCTTGTCTAAATATGTTCAGAGTTGGTGAACTCAGGGGGCTTCCATAGCCTTGGCAGCTCATGACAAGAGCCTAGGGTGATTACTGATGCCATAAACAAGAGTGTCAATTTGTTAAGTCAACAACAGGAGTCACTGTGCACTTACTCCTCATGTAGGATCTTTGTCCTTAGTGTGCTGTACATTGAGATTTAATGCTATAACTAGTAATCAAACAGTATTTTTCACTTTATGTTTCTGTGTGGGAGCAAACTGTTGAAATCTTTACTTAATGTATGCTAAACTGATCTTCTGTATATAAAGAGAAATGAAAATGAATCTTGATGTGAATGGAAGGGGAGAGGGAGAGGGAAAGGGGAAGGTTGCGGGTGGGAGGAACGTTATGGGGGGGGGAAGCCATTGTAATCCATAAGCTGTACTTTGGAGATTTATATTTATTAAATAAAACTTAAAAAAAATAAAATAAAATGCAAGTATTTTAAAATTCTTGCTGATACTGAATTTTTTAACAATGAATAATCACTAATTTATCTCATTAAACCTTTTTAAATCAATATTTAAATTAAAATACCAAATCAGATAACTCTTTTGCCTGTGGCCAAAATTCCAATTTTTATTATCCATATTACCACAGCTACAGATACATAGAGAAGCAGATGTCATATAGTCTTTCTTAAAATTCATAATAAAATAATGACTTCAATGTTTTTCTGTGCACTAGGATGCTTATGAAGCAATTATTCAGTCTCTTCCATTTTTCTACACTTTATCATTGCAAAGAAGAAAAAACAATTTGAGCAAAAATAAGGTTTTGCATGCTAAAGAAAACCAACAATGAGAAAGCAAATGAAATTCTGTTGGCTTCTGAGCTATTGTGAAGAAAATCAAGCACAGTGAATAAAGGGCCATGCTTGATGCTTGCAAAATGTGAGAAAGCAGTGAGTGAAGGGCATTACTTGGGATTTGACAAGATCCTAGTGTGACTGCAATCCATGAGCAGGCCTGATGCAGGCACACCATCTTCCCTCTCCTTTTATCAAGGCCAAAAATGCATCCAATTAACAATTACACATACATAACTCAATATTCACAAGTGTTACATAAATACTGAAAACTGAGTCTCAAGTGCCAAATAACTGCTAAGTTAGATCGTTTGGATATATCTTCAGGAGCAGTGTCTGCCTTTCATATAATCTTTTGAGATTTGTGATTATAAAATTACACTTTTGTAATAAGTTTTTTTTCAAAGCATATTTCCTAGATCAGTTGCATCTGCAGCACTTATAAAGTTAAAACTGTGAAATCTCAGGCTCCATCTCAGATTTAATGAGTCAAAAACTTTGCACTAAGGATTCCAGAGATCTGCATTTTGGCAAGTTCTTCAGGAGATTCCGGTGTATATTAAAATTTGAGCTATTGATACATTTAAAATTATGACACTGGCGATGTTGCTTAGGATGCCCGCATCCTATATCAGAGTACTTGGGTTCAAGTCCCATCTCCACTTTTAATTCCAGTTTCCTTCTCATGTGCACCCTGCGAGGTAGCAGGTGATGATTCAAGCACATGGGTCTCTGCCATCCACATGGGAAACCTGGATTGTTTTAGGCACTTGATTTCAGCCTGGCCCAGACTTGTCTGTTGTAGGCATTTGGGGAATGGACCACATGCTGGAAAACCATTCCTATTTATCTCTTTCCCTTTCAAATAAATAGGTTTTCTTTTTTATAGAAAATTTTTATTTAATCAATATAAATTTCAAACATACAAGTTTTGGATTATAGAGGTTCTTCCCTCCATAACCACCCTCCCACCCACAAACCATCCCATTTCCTAGTATAATCTAGAGGTAACTATTCGTATTTGTTCTTCTATTTATTGAGCATTTAATAGATGTCAGACACTAGAAATACTACGAGCAACATGACACAATCACTGACCTTGTGAAGTTTACAATCTAGAGACAATAAATGAGCATAAAAACACAATAATTAAAGTTTTGATGTAAAGGATATTAAAGAAACAGAAGTGTGCTGGGATAGGAATAACAGAGAAATAATTTATTTAATATCAAGAAATGCAAAGTCTTTCTAAATACATAATGTCTGCTTTTTGTTTTCTATATATGGCCTAGGAATCAACAATATCAGCAACACCAACACGTAGGAGCTTTTGGACAGTGAATAACCTCAGTGTTTACCCTAAACAAATCGAATAATCACCTGCTTTTGAAACAGATCACTAGGTGTCAAGTAATTTGTAAATGCAATAAGAAGCAGAAATGTAATTTAAGAGGAAAAAAAAGCTAGTTGAGGTAGATGTCTCCAGTCACTTATATCTTCATGTACAAAGGTTCTGTACCAAGAAAAAAATTTAGTGTTCAATTTTAGAGTCTCCTTAGAATTCAAACATTTATTTCCATTTAACCAAATTTTATTCCATCAGAAATAGATAAGGAAAGTTGCTCTGCCTCTTGATGCAATTAACAATAAAAAATCATGGCCTATTATAATTTATTTTTACCAATGAATCCCAGAATATCTGTTCTAAGTATCAGTAAGGAAATTAAATTTCCTACCCCTTATTTTTCTTTTTGACAAGGCAATGCAGTCATGTTGTGATTAGTTTCATGGTTCAGATTACGTATGGCCATTCATGAAAAACTGACTTGTGGAAGGAAAAATGATTAGATAAATTTAATTGTTCATTGGAATAATTCATTGAAATAATTGATAGTGATGAAGATAGGTAAGTCCTAATGATTTAGCCATTTTCTAGTTCTGGGTTTGCTTAATATGATATTTAATATGTGGTGGAGAGATAATCATTATGAGACAAGGAAATGAAAATGAGAACAAGAATGTGGAAAATGATATTAATACTTTTTCCTGTGAATGACTACCTAACCTTGCATATTCCTGAGCTAAGCACTGCTCAAAATACTTATTCAGATTCAGACATTTAGCTGAGAAAAATGAGATTTATAAAGTGTGTATTCTCATGCCCCATCTTATATCTAATTGTTAAAGATTTTATGAGCTCCACACAGTAGGACACAATGGAAGGGAAAGGTCTGTGGGTAGATTGGACAGAGTGGCAGCATTTAAGTTCAAACCCATGTGACTATGAAAACTTATTTTAATTATAATAATTTTCCAACATTTTTCATAGCCAAATGTAACTTATACTATTTTTTACATAAAATGAATATATCACTCTCATAAATTTTTCAATTGGTAGAAAATAATATTGTCGAATTCTATCTATGAACCATTGGTTGAATGATGGCTAAGGACCACAAATTTTGAGGATTACTCTAGAAAATGAAATTTATCACATAGTCAAGGGAGTTAGAACAAAGATTAGCATATTAATTCTTTTTCCTTGGGAGTGATTTTGGTGAGCAAGAATTTAAAAGGGGGTAACCTCTCCATCTATATTATCATTTAAATTAAATTCAATAATACACTTGAAACAATCTTGTATAATTGGAGGTGAGAAGCCCACAACCTGAAAATATTAGATGATACTTTGTGTTCAATGGTTCCAAGGGATAAAAAAGGCCCTTTTCCCCAAATTGCAAGGAATAGGCATATTTCTTATTTCATATGCACCATGTCAGAGATAAATATATTTTTAAAGTATTTCTTATGAATATATAATCTAACAGTATGAAATCATGAAGATGTATTAATATTAGATTGTCCTTGATTTTTGGACTAGCTTGGACAATACATTAAACTGTTTCCAAAATAATATCATACAGAGATTGAGAACATAAACCCAAGTTTGGTTATGGACTGCCATATATATAAAGTGACTTGATCTTGGTCAAGTCATGTATTTATGCCATAGTTTCCTAATGATAATTAAAAGAATAAAACTGTATAATTGGTGGCATTATTATTGCTCCCCAAATGAGCAATAGCAGGTGAAATTTAGTAACGTGCTTAGCACATGGTAAGTTGCCAATAAATGTTGCTACAGTAATAATTATTATTTGAAAACAGAATACCAGAAGCACCATTTTTAAAATGCATACTACTCTTCATCTATAAATTAAGCTATCAAACAACAAATAAAGTCATATTTTTGTTACAGATTATTTTAACTCTGTAAGTAGTAAATAACACTTGATACCTCTAAAAAATATTTCAGAGGATTTTTAGAAATTATATCACATTAAAATTAATAGATCAAAGTACTATTGCTACTTACATTCTATATTGCAAATAAATTAATGGAAAATTACACCCATGATAAGAAATGCAAATTACACCTTGCAGAGTGATATGCAGTTGAATGTAAATGAGCTTCCTTTCCAAAGTGCCAATTGAAGAGCTCAGCATCAGCAAAAGTGAGATGCTCATCACTGACTAGAAAGGATCCTAATATCAGTTTGAGATAAAAATAAACTGCCAACAAGATATGAAGCCAGTCTTATGAGGTAAGGTTTTTTTCTACTGTTTGTCGCTCCCCCTCTTCGTGGAGGAACGACACTAAACCCTGCCTAGGCTTCATATCCGAGTCACGGCACCATTATGTCGCTCCCCCTCTTCGTGGAGGAACGACACAGGACCCTGCGCTGTTCTTTTGTCTGCTCGGCCCTCCCCGGGTTTGCTGCTGGTTCTTCCCAGGTTGGCTACCGTCCCTTCCACCTCCGTGGAAGGGCGGTTCCCCCTGCCACTTTCCCCACTTCCGCAGCGGAGCGGCACACCGCCGGCCTGCTCTCTCAGGGGCTGCTCAGGTGTTCCTTCAGATAGATGTTCCTGGTGCATGTTGTCTCTCTCCTCCTTTATAGTCCTCTTCCACCAATCCCAACTCTGCTACCCACACGCCGAGTACGCTGCTCTCCTCCAATCAGGAGCAGGTCCTGCTGTTTATTGGTTGAACTGGAGGCAGCTGTGTAGAAGCTGTTTCCTCCTCTCCCAGTGCCATATTGTGGGAGAGCAGATGCATAGAATAAGTCTTAATTCCAGTAACTTAGTCTAGTCTGAGTTGCTCCCCACAACTATTAAAGTGCAAAATCAAATTTACATAAAAAGCTTGCTGAGCAAGTGTGTAAAATCATCACCCTCTTCCCATTCTGGATGATGGTGATCCGTGACTTAGACACATTCTTGGAAACAGTATCTTAGTAGCCATGTTTAAGAAATACTAGTGTTGGACCTGCTCCGCGTCTCACTAGGCTAATCCTCCACCTGCGGTGCCAGCACCCCGGGTTCTAGTCCCAGTCAGGGTGCCAGATTCTGTCCCGGTTGCTCCTCTTCCAGTCCAGCTCTCTGCTGTGGCCCAGGAAGGCAGTGGAGGATGGCCCAGGTCCTTGGGCCCTGCACCCACATGGGAGACCAGGAGGAAGCACCTGGCTTCTGGCTTCAGGTCCACACAGTGCGCTGGCCATAGTGCGCCAGCCATTGCGGCCATTTCGGGGGTGAACCAACAGAAAAAGGAAGATCTTTCTCTCTCTCTCCCACTATCTAACTGCCTGTCCTGGTGTTTACTAACTCAACTATAGCTATGTAAATCACCATAGGGCTGTGTATAAATAACAGAACTATTCAAGTTACAAATGGAAAACTGATACTTTACACTTTACTAACTGTGCCATTTCAGTAATATATATATGTTATAATTATATATTATGACTTCATATACACATATATAATATTGTTTTATAATTACGTTTCTTGCCAGACAGCTTGCTACATTAGTAAATATTTTAATGTGTATTTGAGACATATATTCATCATAACTTTAGGCTTATCTGTTTTCCTACTTCTTCCTTTTTCTTTTGTTAGCATTTCTGTATCTCCTTCCTTTCTCTTTTCATTCTTTCAAAGGCAGAATGACAGAGAGAGGGGGAGAGATACAGCGAGAGAGAGATACAGCGAGAGAGAGAGAGAGAGAGAGAGAGACTCCATTCACAAGTTCATTCCCCAAATGTATGCAAGTCAGGTCTGGGCCAGGCTGAAGCCAAGAGCCATGAACTCCATTATGGTCTCCCAAATATGTGGCAGGGGCCCACTCAAGTACTTGGACCTTCATCTGTTGCCTTTCTAGGCACATTAGCAGGAAGCTGAATCAGAAAATGAGCAAGGCGGACCTTGAACCAGCAATCTGATATAGACAACTTAATCATCTGGGCCACAATCCCATCCCCCCTCCTAACCTCTTTCTTATCCACATAGTTTTTTTTTTTTTTTTTTTTTTTAGAATAATAGCAAGCTTCTCTTTGGGTTTAAAATTCCTTGATTTTAAAATTCAGTGCCAAGGTTTTTAATTTCGTCATACATTGGTTATTAGCTACTGAACAGCAAGAAGTAATTCTGAAAGATAATTTCATATTTATTAATGATCTCATACTTCATTCAAAATTATGCATTTATTGTTCACCTATTCTATGGTAAACCAAGTGCTAATTACTGTCTGACACTTATTTCTTATCTTTACAACTCCAAAAGATACAAGTTATTTCCCTACTGAAAATGGAGACATTGAATATTTTAAAAAATTGCTCCAAATCAGAACCCTACTATGAGACATACAGTAAATACTTATACATTTTTTTTTAAAAAGTTCTTGATCTGGAACTCCATTTTAACTGGCAATCTTTATTTCCTAAATCTGACCACCCTAAGCCAGATTTATCTCCTAATCTGTTGTGTCTTGCTGAATTTATTGTTTAATGTAGATTCATATTTCCTAATGAAATTTTCATGTGAGAAAGACAGCATATTCCAAATATTAATCTTAAGGTTAATAGCAAAAACAAATATTAAGAGTAAATGAGTACTGTTTATGGAAAGTCATTTTCTCATGTTACTAATATTGAATTTGATAGAGTACCATCTGTACAAAGGAATAAAATTGCTGTATTGCTCCAGCTTAGAGGTATTTAATGAATTGATACTGATGATATTTTAATGTCATGATCATTATTATTACTGTATAAATCAACTAGAATGTTTTAGAACATTTGCATTCATAAATTGGATGAAATTTTTCCAACATTTGAGAAATAATATAAATTATTAGCAAAACAGAAAGCAGACACAAAATACTGGATCAAGGAAAAAATATTTGGAGGACTCCAATGAGGCTATGACTAATTTTACAGGCTATAAATGCTTCAGAGAGCACCATCAAGTAAAAAAGAAACTTAAGTTAAATGATTAAGATAGAACCCAGGGTGACAATAACAGTATGTTTAGGGAACCCTATGCTTCTGTTCCATAAGAGGGAATAGTAAAACATTCATGAAAATTTGACTCTCATGTCGGGGAATAGCCTGCAGTGGCATTGCTAGGTGGAGGTTTTGACCTGGGGGGGGGGGGGGGGGCTTTCCTACGGGTGGGGCTCTCTGGAGGCGGAGGGATCCAGGTCTTGGTAAACAACAAGATGGCGCCAGGACCCCCGCAGTGAGTCTGCCTGCCTGCCTGCTGCGTGACACCTCACCTGATTGGCCGAACAACACGTGCCCTTCACATGAACAGAGACCGAATGGTGTGCCCGATGCATGGACTCTAGCTTGCTCCTGATTGGTCACATTTTGTATATAAGCCGCGGGTGTAAGGAGGAAGCTCTCTCTCTCTCCTCTCCTTTCCTCCTTCCTTTCTACCTCTGTCACGTTTACTTTCTCTAATAAAGAGTCTACTGAAGACGGATAAATGTCATTCGTTCTTTTCTCGCCCGAGAAACCGTCATAGCGGGCCCTAGGTTGAGTCTGCTGGCCAGACTCCCCGAGACGCTAGCGGCACTCTCACATTTAGCTTTCTGACTGCTAAACTGACCTTGGAAAATTTAGTCCCCTGAACACTGGGTCCTCAACTTGTAAATGGAGATACATAGACCCAATATTCCTAAGTGGTTGCAATAAATTCAATAAATTCTCCCTGGCTATTAGTAACATAATAATCTTGTTTCCCAGTTCCTCTCAAACTACTGTGTGCTCTTCAATAAGTAAGTTGAAAGGTGATTTGCCTCTGTTGCTGACGAAGCTGCTTCACCTGTTAAACTTGTCAAAAAATTCATGGCAGCAGATTTACCTCAAGGTGTCTATATTCTAATACTTTGTTTCAGGCCACGTTATTTAGCATTACTGAAAGTTGCCCCACTGCACTGTTTAGGATGAATGGCCTCATGGTTATATTCCCATCTTAACGTGCTTCTGGAGAAGAGCCAGTATTTCAGGGAACTCTCATGCCACTATAGTAAATAAAACTAATCTTTGAAATTCTTCCAAATGAAGACCTAAGATAAAAAGCACTTTTTTTTTATCATTACTGTAATCTTTGTTGCTTGTTTCTATTGGGTCGTGGTTTTAATATATCTCTGGGTAACAAAGCCTCAGGCCACAGCACAGATCATTACAACTGGATTTCAAACTTCTTTACTTGCAAGTCCTTGTTCATCTATCTGGAGATATAATTATTTTAAACACCCAAGCCATAATCGTAACAAAGCTATTTAAGTTGATTATCCTCTGCAGGGAAGCTGTAGAAGTATTGAGCAGAAAGAGGCAAATAAAAAGCTGAAGTCCCAAGAGTCAACTCATGTAGCCCACTCTGCCTCTTTCACTGACGCCTGTGTGAGCACCTCAAGTCACAACTAATTTTCATATTAATTATTTCTAAGAGCAGAAATTGTATAGGAGAAAACTCTTGAAGAGATTCCCTGGAACAGAGCGTGGTCACTTATATTCATATTCAATTCATTTTTGACTCAAACAAAAACACAACTAGGGCCACCAGTAACTCCAGAGTTCACCATCCTCAAGGTATACAGTGCCCGGGAGGGAACAGTAACCTCTAACCTGCAGGTAGTGCCTCCTTTGTAAAAATGTGGTTCAGTGCTACATATTTTGCTTTCTTTTATCTAAGAAAGGGAATTTAGGGGGCCGGTGCCATGGCTCACTTCGTTAATTCTCCACCTGTGGTGCGGGCATCCCATATGGGCACCAGGTTCTAGTCCCAGTTGCTCCTCTTCCAGTCCAGCTCTCTGCTGTGGCCCGGGAGGGCAGTGGAGGATGGCCCAAGTCCTTGGGCGTCTGCACCCGCATGGGAGTCCAGGACGAAGCACCTGGCTCCTGGCTTTGGATCAGTGTAGCTCCAGCCGTGGCAGCCATTTGAGGAGTCAATCAATGAAAGGAAGACCTCTCTCTCTCTCTCTCTCTCTCTCTCTCTCTCTCTCTCAAATATATTAAAAAAAAAAAAAAGGCAATTTAGACTGTGTGTGTTTTATTTTTAAATGCTGGCAACTAATTTACACAGTTGAAGTATATGTTTCAAATCACATAAAACTTTTATGCCAAACATGGTAAATGAACTGAAAGATAAAGATTTATGTGTTAGTGTCGCTCCCCCATTCACGGAGGAACGACACAGGACCCTGCGCTGTTCTTTCGTCTGCTCGCCCCTTCCTGGGTTTGCTGCCAGCCCTCACTCACGGAGGAACAACGCCGGCCCTCACTCGCAGAGGAACGACGCCGTCCCGGGTTAGCTGCAGACCCCTCCACCTCCGTGGAGGGGAGGCACCCCCCCGCCGCTTCCCCCACTTCCGCGGAGGAGCAGCACACCGCCGGCCGGCTCTCTCAGGGGCTGCTCAGATGTTCTCCGGGTGTTCCTTCAGATGTTCCTGGTGCATGTTGTTTCGCTCCTCCTTTATAGTCCTCTTCCACCAATCCCAACTCTGCTGCCCACACGCCGAGCATGCTGCTCTCCTCCAATCAGGAGCAGGATCAGCTCCTGCAGCTTATCAGTCAAATTGGCGAGAGGCAGCTGCATAGAAGTTTACTCCTCCCCAGCGCCATATTGTGGGAGAGCAGATGCATAGAATAAGTCTTAATTCCAGTAACTTAGTCTAGTCTCAGTTGCTCCCCACATGTTAGGCTCTTAATATTTTCCCAATTTATTTATTCAAATGATTCTAACTGAAAATAAAACAATGTTACACATATGAATATATTCCAGCATTTTAAAGGTACCTTAGAAAATATTATGAAACTAGTCCCTGTTCTTCTGTAGCCTTTATCAACCATTGGCTTAACTGAGTCCATTGTAGGGTCACTGTTTTGTATACTATCTCTCTATTGGATGAAAAGTTCACTCTAACACCAGGAAAATATGTGAAAGTCATCATTCTCGATTTTAATTGATGGTAACATGAAAATAAATATCCCTCTTGAATGTGTTTTTAATATCTATTTTTATGACTCCAGATTGCAAGTATCAAAAGAATTATCAGTGATAATATATGTGAAATTTTGATAGGCCTGAATTACTATATTGATTTTCTTCTCATGTCCGCTGAGCAAAGTACCAACTCCTGACAATTCACTTGACACCATTAACCAAGAGCAATGAACAATGGTTACACAATGTCTTTTTGGTATGAATACCTTCCTTCTAAGTAAATATTTCATAGAGATTGATTAAAAGACAACTCTGGATGATGAGAGAAGCCTCTTATTTCAGTCAGTCTCTCTCTCTCTCTCTAGATATCTGAGTAATTATGGGAAACTGGAGTTCAACAAAGCAGTTAAAACATGTCTACCCAGAACCTAGTGATATGTACTTGAATCTATATCTAAACAAAGAATTCAAGAATGTGTGTATGTGCATGCTTGTGCATTTCATCAAAATAATATTATATTCATGAAATACTTTTTGCTGAGTTGACAAGCTGCTCTTTCTGTTACTTACTAGTTTTCCATAATTCATCTACATTTTTTTTTTCTTTTTGACAGGCAGAGTGGACAGTAAGAGAGAGAGACTGTTGGTTCACCCTCCAATGGCCGCTGCGGCCGGCGCACCGCGCTGATCCGGTGGCAGGAGCCAGGTGCCTCTCCTGGTCTCCCATGGGGTGCAGGGCCCAAGTATTTGGGCCATCCTCCACTGCACTCCCTGGCCACAGCAGAGAGCTGGCCTGGAAGAGGGGCAACCAGGACAGAATCTGGCGCCCCGACTGGGACTAGAACCCGGTGTGCCGGCGCCGCAAGGCGGAGGATTAGCCTAGTGAGCCATGGTGCCGGCCTCATCTACATTTAAGATATACTTTTTCTCCTCTTTTTGTAAAGAATGGAGGCTTTCTTTTCTCTAATTTCTTTCTCTTACAGCTTTTTCTAAAACTTGATCCATCAACCATCCTCAGCTCTCTTTTGCTCATTTTATGTTTTAAAAAGTAACATTATATATAATATTTAAGGCAAAACCATTATTTACTCTATTTCCATCACTGCATCATTACACAAATGTACTAGGTATAGAGTGTTTTGAATTATGTTCATGGTGTTAGAATATGGAATACCATTCTTTTTAACTTTTTTTGAATGAGCCTGTAAATAATATTGTATCTATGACATCCTAAACTTTCACATTGCTTACATATCTTATAGGATGTACTGCTTCTCCAGTAGTACCTTTAAAACGTTAATATAAAAGTATGGCCACTGTATTTATAGCATGTAATCATTCCTTAACAATTTGAACTTTGTCTTCTGTTCCTAGCACATTCAATAAACCATTCATTTTAAGGTTATTATTCATCACCTATTGGCAAAACACAACTCTTTCTGATTTCTTTTTCTTGAATATTGGATCCAGGGGACCAACCCTCAATGCTTCAAATAGCCTCCCTTTCACATTTGATTTTTCAAAGGTGTTGTTAAATTAGTGAGAATCTTCCATTTCTATTATTTTTCTCAATCCATCCTCTCAGATAAATAAAAACACACTTACTTTAACAAGATGATCTACATTAATTGCTTTATAACAAATACCATATGATATAAAAGTCAGTTTCATGGCAGGAAAGGTCATAGCATCTTAATCACAAACCTATTAGGTCAGACTGAAATCCCATTAAAAGTACTACTATTTGGAAAAAGCATATTGTTATCAATATTCAATCTTCAAATAAAAGAGTTATAATTTGTTTTTATATATATATGTGTGTATATATTGCTTACTGTGCTACACTATTTCAGTGACATGCTTTCACAAATAAGAAATAGATCTAAAACACATTTACAATACCAACTAAAAAGATGGTCTGTGAGTAAAAGTCCTTAAATACATTCATTTTCTTCACATCTTGCGAAAATGAGTAAATTTTCTCTTTCACATTGTATGTGGTTAAATTAAATGTTTTGTCAAGTCAAAACTTTCCATTCTGTCATTAAAAGGGGAAAATATTAAATTAGAAAAGTAGAAAATGCAATGTGAAGCTTTTTTGTTTCTAAGAGGTAGATAATATGACATATTAAGAATCTCTTGTTGACCAGATAAGAGTAATATAAACAGAAATCTATTTTTCAAAATAGAGACATCTTAAGAATAGCAGAAGACAGAACTTAAAAATCTCTGACATTTGAAGACTCTGTATATGCAAAAAAATTTGAGGAAAATCAAAGCATCAATTTCAAGCTGTGGCTTGCATTATTTGAAAAACAGGAATAAGGAAAGCCAAAAACACAGAGTATGGTTATGGTGTTAACCTTTTTCTTAAGGCTGAAATGCATACTTAAGGTTTCCTCATTCAGCATCCCCACATAAACATGAAAATAACAAACAGGGCCATTTGTAGTCTGGTCATATTTGCATTGCCAAAGTCAGGGAAAAAAATCTGATAATATTTAGTCCCTCCAAATGACTTGAGATTACGGGATAAAGAAGATAAAAATGTATGTTTATGGTCAGTACCTTTAGTAGTATCAGTTTCCTCTACCCATTGGAGTAGAACAAATCAGTGGTTAAAAGCATGTGGCTGTGTCTCTTCATCGTTTCATCTGCTTTACTTGTTGCCCTCTTAGGAATACATTTGAGAAAAGGAGTATCCACCTGGAAAAGAAGCATACTAGAGTCAACTGTATCATCACAAATAAAATCATTTTAAGTCCTTTACAATATGTTTACTTATTATCCAATTTTCTTACCTCATTATATAGGCTGGCATTTTCAGAGCAATATTATACAACATGTTAATAGCAAGGAAACTTGTTTTAAATTCTGCGTTGGTAGAACTGTCTAGTGTTTAACTATACTTTTTGATGTTTTCATTTGACTTTATAGAGGCTATTTATGTTAAAATAAATCTTTCTGGTTTGAACTTTTATGTATTTTCCTCAGGAACTTGGGTTTAATTCTAATGATCTGTAGCAGCACCCATAATAATTTCTTCTGTTTTGTTACTGATAAAACCAGATAGGTGTCCAACCAACCTAACATTCCAGAGATAAAATCAAGTCAGTCACACAGAATTGTGTCTTATACAGTTTAATATGCTTTAAAAATAACTTATACAATATATTTATAGCTATGCAAATGGTCCTTAATCAGTGATAAGTCAACTTAACGATTTGTTTGACTTTATGATAACGCAAAAAGTGAATTGCATTAGGTAGAAATCATACTTTGAATTTTGATGTTTTCCCAGGCCAGTTATGTGCAATAAAATATTCCTTCACTATGGTGGGCAGGAGCAATGAGTCACAACTTCTACTCCACAGTATGCTGTGACCACTGTGTAGACCACTATGCCTTTTGAACTTATTTTTAAGTTATGGTAGGTTTATTGAGATGTTACCCCATTATAAGGAGCATTTGTATTTAACAGTAGATTATTCTACAAGTTTAGATTTCAGTGTTGTAAAGCTTATTTCCAAATGTGTTCTGCTTGTCTTTTACTATACTTTCCCCCCATATCCAAGAGGCCATGTCATTTCCTGGAAATTTGAGACTGACAATGGTTTGTAACCAAAGGAGAAAAACTGCATTAAAAAGCAGAGAGCTGGACTGGAAGAGGAGCAGCCGGGACTAGAACGGGAGCCCATATGGGATGATGGCACCACAGGCATAGGATTAACTTAGGGTGCTACGACGCCAGCCCTGTGTTTTAATATTATTTAATGGTATTTTTAATCTAAAAAATTTTATCTGTTAATTGATAGGATTATTGTTATTTCATGAGTTAATAAATATCCAAATTTTATTTTTATTTGTAGTATGGTAACTATCGATAGATCTGTCACCTATATAAGCAAAAACTCCTTAGGATCTAAAAATATTCTTTTTAACATGTTAATAAAATTTTATCTTTAGGCCGGCGCCGCGGCTCACTAGGCTAATCCTCCGCCTAGCGGCGCCAGCACACCGGGTTCTAGTCCCGGTCGGGGCGCCAGATTCTGTCCCGGTTGCCCCTCTTCCAGGCCAGCCCTCTGCTGTGGCCAGGGAGTGCAGTGGAGGATGGCCCAGGTGCTTGGGCCCTGCACCCCATGGGAGACCAGGAAAAGCACCTGGCTCCTGGCTCCTGCCATCGGATCAGCGCGGTACACCAGCCGCAGCGCGCCAGCCACGGCAGCCATTGGAGGGTGAACCAACGGCAAAGGAAGACCTTTCTCTCTGTCTCTCTCTCTCACTGTCCACTCTGCCTGTCAAAAAAAAAAATTTATCTTTAAATATATCATAAAAATAACTATCATTATTTAAAATAAAGTACTAGAGCAGTTCCTTTCAGTGTACCTGAGTGCAAAACTTGTCAAAAAGAAGAGAACTTTTTTAACTACTCTAGTTTTTGCATGGAAAGCAGCTAACATAGAAAGAACAATTCTAGTGAAGAAATTCACCACAGCTATTTTTTACAACTCTGGAAATTCCACACTAGCTTTTTTTTTAAAAAAAGATTTATTTATTTTACTTGAAAGGTAGAGTGAGTGAGGGGGGGCGGGAAGGAAATCTTTTATCTATTGGTTCACTCCACAAATGGCTGCCATGGCTGGAGCTGGGACGATCCAAAGCCAGGAGCCAGGAGCTTCTTCCAGATTCATATGGGTGCAGGGCCTCAAGGACTTGGGCCATCTTCCACTGCTTTCCCAGGCACATTAGCAGGGAGCTGAATCAGAAGTGGAACAACCAGGACTCAAACCAGTGTCCATATGGGATGCCAGTGCTACAGTTGGTGGCTTTACCTAGTACAGCACAGTGCTGGTCCCCACACTGGCTTTTTAAAAATATTTTTATTATTATTATTTTTTTAAAACTCACAGGCATTTGCAAAAGTAGTACCTAGAGTACCAGATACTTGTTACCAAGCTTTCTCTGATGGTGGCATCTTGTGTAACTATAGTACAATATTGAATTGAGGACATTGATGTTGGTACAGTATCGTTAACCAGGATATGAAATTGATTTTATTCCATTTTCACCATTTTTACACGTTTATGTGTGTGTGTGTGCGTGTGTGTGTAGTCCTATGAGTATGTGGTTTTAGCCCATCTATATATTTGTGTAACCAAGACTGCAGTCAAGATATAAAACCATTTAATACCCTACCTTGTGCTTTGCCTATATATTTGCACCTACCACACCCCATCCTTGTATCCTGGAAATGATTAGTCTTCTCTCAATATCTAAAATGTTATAACCCTGAGAATGCTATATAAATAAATCTAATATTAAATTTAAAAAAATGACTGTCAAGAAGTGAAATATCAAAGCCAGAAAATGCATTGTTGATGAAAATAAATGTTATTATAAAGACACAAGAAAAATCTTTGACTTTATCTCTACAGTAACAATGACACGTTATGTAGCACTGTCTGATAATATTTATGTTAATACATTACTTATGAAAAGGAATAAGAAAATAAACAAATAACTAAGAGCAAAAGAACCTAAAATTTAAATTTTATTTCTGGCCGGCACCACAGCTCAACAGGCTAATCCTCCAGCTAGCGGCGCCGGCACACCAGGTTCTAGTCCCGGTCGGGGCACCAGATTCTGTCCCGGTTGCCCCTCTTCCAGGCCAGCTCTCTGCTGTGGCCAGGGAGTGCAGTGGAGGATGGCCCAAGTGCTTGGGCCCTGCACCCCATGGGAGACCAGGAGAAGCACCTGGCTCCTGCCTTCAGATCAGCATGGTGCGCCAGCCGCGGCAGCCATTGGAGGGTGAACCAATGGCAAAGGAAGACCTTTCTCTGTCTCTCTCTCTCACAGTCCACTCTGCCTGTCAATAAAAAAATAATAAAAAATGTATTTCTACAGTTATTGTCTGTCATTGTAGTACAGAACTTGAAATATTTGACTTTTTTATTAGTATTCAAAAGGAATAAACATAAACTACTATGATTTTTCCTACCCTCAATAGATTCAACTAATTTCATTTTTTAGATCTGCTTATGCTAAAATTAATGGATAAAGTGCAAAACAGTTGATTTCTAAAAATTTTGTACTTACTCAAATATTATACTTCCCTCAAGAAAGGGAAAACACAGAAATTCTTTCAAGATCATAATTTCCATTGAAGACACCTTAGAAAAATTACTTGAGTCTCACTCTACCTCAGTAAGGTAGAAATTATTTTCAGTTTAAATAAATGTATTCTGTCATCCTGTCATTAAACATAGTTGGAGATTGTGTAGTAATGTACATGCCAAAGATTTCTTTTATGTAATCCAATTACTTTCATATAATTTGATTATACACAGAAATAGAGCAACAATATCTACTTAGCAAGAATGTATATAAAGCTGTGTTATGTAAGTCAGAAGTGCTGCCTAGAATGGAAGGAGAAATGAGAACACAGTGTAGGGATAGAAAACAACAACAACAAAAAAGAAATTTGTAAAAGTGTCTTTGATTAAGTTACTTTAAGGACATATATTAGATATTTTTGGATGGCATCATGAGGCTGCTAGGTCTAATTAGATGTTGTCTAAAATAGTTTCCTAGTGATCTAAAGGTGATGCAACCTCTGAAATCAGCTGACTGAAAACCAAGGAAAATTAACATCCTAGAAAAAGATGTGTCCTAATTTTTGTCTAATTAAGATTATATAGTTCTCATTCCAAAGTATACAACGTTTAGATCATGCAGAAAACTAAACCTCATGCATCCACATTCTTTTCTCCAGGACAAACAAGAGGATGGTGAATTCATTATCTACCCTAGTAGAACTCCACATGATTTTGATAAATTAACAATAACTATGGACACTATTAGTCAATTCAGTAATTTTAGCTCAGATTTTTTACTTGGCTATTTTTTTTTTTTGACAGGTAGAGTGGACAGTGAGAGAGACAGAGAGAAAGGTCTTCCTTTTGCCGTTGGTTCACCCTCCAATGGCCGCCATGGCTGGCACGCTGCGGCTGACACACCATGCTGATCTGAAGGCAGGAGCCAGGTGCTTTTCCTGGTCTCCCATGGGGTGCAGGGCCCAAACACTTGGGCCATCCTCCACTGCACTCCCGGGCCACAGCAGAGAGCTGGCCTGGAAGAGGGGCAACCGGGACAGAATCCGGCACCCTGACTGGGACTAGAATCTGGTGTGCCGGCGCCGCAAGGCAGAGGATTAGCCTATTGAGCCATGGCGCTGGTCTTGGCTACTATTTTTGAGGGGTGGGGATAGTAGAGGTTAAAAACACAGAAGGCATTTTTACCCACAATTGGCAGGAATCAAAGAGAAGCTTCTTCCCATATACCAGGACCCTTCTCTCTGGCCATAAAGGTTATGCTTAGTCTCGCCTAAGTGCTGCCATTAGAATAGCACTTACGGTTGATCATAATCTCAACCAGTCCTAATTACCTTCACAACTGTGTCATGGAATATTTGTTCATACTTATCATTGAGCTTCTGTCCTAGAGTCAGAATGAATGAGATATATTATATATTCATGTGTCTCTGTTAAAAGTAAGTTAATGATAAAATTAAGTTTGCCTATTTTAGCAAATATTAAAGAAAACAATTTTCTGTGTAGAAATGAGGAGTCCATTTTACCAGCTTCATTCAAGTTACCTGCCTGGTGCATGAAGGAATTTGAGTTTGAGACTTCAGCTCTATGTAAATGGGGTCAAACAGATAATATTTTGAGTCATTAACTTGGTTAATATTTCTCGGTTTTTAAAAGATGAAGTAGAGGTTTATGCACTAATGCTCTAATAGTCCTAAAATAAGTTGCTGTCTATATTTTTTAATTTTAGTAAATTGACTGAATTATCCAAATAACTATAAAACTTCAGAAAATAAATAGTGGCAGTCCTTATAAGCTATTATCCCATAGCTGAACCCCCCCCCCAAAAATTGACTGCCTTAATTAAATTAAATGGCAACAAAATATCTGGCATATTCACTAATTTTCATATACCTTCAATCAATCATAATAAACCAAATGCTCTTTGTTGTTGAAAATTTTGTTGGTTTTTAACTAAAGGTATGTTATATATATATAAAATCAAATTCTAGTATGCATTAAAATGCATTAAAATCCCCTAGAAGGCTTACTAAAACACAAATGTATGGATCCTTTCCATAAAGTTTCTGCTTTAGTAGATCTTGGGATGGGACCACAGAAATTTGATGATTACAAATACCTAGACGATTCTACTGGTTCAGACTTCACACACTGATAACCACTGAAAGCCACAAAGTTAATGTTGAAATGATATATTTCAGAAATAAAAGATCATTGCAAATATTGATGTTATAAACATTTTATATGGAATAACATTTTATATGGAATATATTATGTAACACTTATGCATTAGAACATACTAACAGATAAAACTTCTCTTTGGGCCGGCGCCGCAGCTCACTAGGCTAATCCTCCGCCTTGCGGTGCTGGCACACCGGGTTCTAGTCCTGGTCGGGGCGCCGGATTCTGTCCCGGTTGCCCCTCTTCCAGGCCAGCTCTCTGCTGTGGCCAGGGAGTGCAGTGGAGGATGGCCCAAGTGCTTGGGCCCTGCACCCCATGGGAGACCAGGATAAGTACCTGGCTCCTGCCATCGGATCAGCATGGTGCGCCAGCCGCAGCGCGCTGGCCGCAGCGGCCATTGGAGGGTGAATCAAGGGCAAAGGAAAACCTTTCTCTCTGTCTCTCTCTCTCACTGTCCACTCTGCCTGTCAAAAACAAAAAAAAAAAAAAAAAACAAACAAACAAACAAAAAACTTCTCTTTAAGGTCATCTTCCAATGTCTCTATTTGTATGAGGAGCCTCTGGTTAGCATATAATATGAGCTTGTATAGAAAATGCATTTTTGGTGTATCTTCAAGAAAAAAATGAGGAAAAATTCCCATATCTCAACAGCAATAAGGAAAGATACATAAATCTCAAGATTTTATAACAATTTATTGATTTTAAAGTAGAACTATAAATATTGTAAAAGGCCTAGAAGAGACCAGTTTTTTTAAAAAATATTGCAAGAATAAATTGTTTAGTAAAAATAAAACTTTAAAATAATTTGTGTACATATGCTCTGGCTAGATTTTCTGCTCTCATTTTCAAAACTATGTTTTCTTCAAGTCCATGTTCCACATTATAATATTTTTTTCCTTAAGCAAATAATATTTTTGTAGAAACATTACTTCAAATGCATTTTAATATATTCAGGTGTGTTTTCATACCCATAAACTGCACTTAAAAATAATTTTATTCCATAGAAGATTTAAGTATACTGAATTTAGTTTATTTACAAAACAAATTTTCCCTTTAAGGATCACATTAGTATTTAACAAATTTGCCTGCCCTTAGATCTTCAAATAAAATAACAGCTATTAATATTCTTCATCAACACAACTACCTATATTAGAATATTCTATTAAAATACTTCATTATTATATGCTTTAAAGTTTAATGGCTGTTGTTATCATTCATTTTTTTAACAGAAATAAATTGAGCCCACTTGTTTTAGTTCACTGTGGCTGCTAAAATAACATGTCATACACTGGGCAGTTAATAAACAGAAATTTATCTCTCATAATTCTGCTAGCTGAGAATACCATATGAAGGGGCTGGCAGTCTGGTGAGGCTTTCGCTGTGTCCTCACATAGCGGAAAGATCAAAGCAGTTCTCTATGGCCTCTTTCATAAAAGCACTAATCCATTTATGATGACTTCCCCCTTGTAATTTAATACCTCTTAAACTTTCCACATCTCCTAATGCTAATGTATTGGTAATTAAGTTTTCAATTATTAATTTTGGGGGAACACATTCATTCCACAGTAAAACCCAAACAGAAGTTATTTATTCATTATCTTGCAATAGCAATGAAGTTGGTCAGCATTACTTGGTTACAGCAAAGACAAGCAGACAGTGGAAACAGTAAGCTTAGAAGTGAAAAAGGGGAACGTTTTCAAATATTATCTGACTATAAAAAGCCCAGGGGAGCCAGAGTTTAAGAAAGAAGATATTTCACGTGACTAATTTTAGGGAAGAATATTTGACTTCTTCTAATTGATCTTGAGTTGTAAGCAGGATCAAACCACAGGGAAATGGCAGTTCTTGGCCCAGTCCTAATCATTCTAGGATAATTGCTGCACAAATTGTACGTTCAACTTCCAGGCCAGCTATTGCAGACTTTCTAGGTAACTGTTTTGCTGTCATTGATTGCCACTATCCCTTTGGGTGGCCTATAACTCATCAATGGGATCTGAACCCACATCTTTACCTAAACCTAACATCTATAATGATTGAATTCCTGAGCTGGCACTCAGAACCAATAAAATTATTTTGTTAATATTCCACTATAGATATATTAAATAAGGTAAAGAGATGTTCAAATAATTATTAAGCCAGTTCAATAAGGTCACTGTGGTAAAGAGTGATCTGAATCCAAAGCACTGTTCACTTAAATATTTATTGAGCACTTTTGTCTTTGGTTGTCAAATTTCATGCAATGTAAAGTACTGATCAAATATTTCCTTCACCTTTTTGCACTAAAAGAAACCTATCTTTCCCCTGGAATTCTTGGAAATTCTCTCAATTATTGGTTGTTTCAGTCATCACATACCACACCTAGAGGTGGGGTAAATAACAATATTGCCTTGCCTCAATTCCCTCCCCTTTTTCCCAACACAGCCCCCAGTTCTTAGTGGTACAGTGCACCATTTGCTTCAAACTTGTTACTGCCATCCCCTCAACTCAACACAACCAATACCTTAATTGGCTCACTTTGAATGACATGAGAAATTACAACACAGGAAAACAAAATCTTAGCACCTGATCTCAATGTTCAAACTAGTGTCTTGTCACCAACCCATGTATCTCCTTTATAGCATCTCAGAACCTTTACTAAACATCAGTGCCATACTTTTCTGATCTTTACCCATTAGTGTTACCACTTTAGGAATGGGGGCAGGCAACAATGCACTTTAATAAAACAATGGGAGGCAGACAACCATGAAGGGAGGAATACACAAATGTACATATAAATAAAAACCTCCCAACATAGTCTAAGTTTTTTATTTTTTATTTTTGACAGAGTGGACAGTGAGAGACACAGAGAAGGGTCTTCTTTTGCCGTTGGTCCACCCTCCAGTGGCCGCTGCAGCCAACGCGCTGCAGCCGGCGCACTGCACTGATTCGAAGCCAGGAGCCAGGTGCTTCTCCTCGTCTCCCATGCTGGTGCAGGGCCCAAGCATTTGGGCCATCCTCCACTGCACTCCCGGGCCATAGCAGAGAGCTGGCCTGGAAGAGGGGCAACTGGGACAGAATCTGGCACCCCGACCGGGACTAGAACACGGTGTGCCAGCGCCACAGCTGGAAGATTAGCCTATTGAGCCACGGCGCTGGCCTCCAATATAGATTTCAATTCTACCATTTTAATCACTAGTTTACAGAAGTTCTCAAGTTCATGGCCCCCCTCCTTAAAGAACAATTTTCCTTTGTCCATCTTTCACCTCTTGATCACACTATTTTTTTCTGCAGTTGTCTCTTCTATCTCATTCATTATTAATGCTTCCTTCTGAATAATTTTCAAACAAATGTTTTGTGATAATGCTGCATTTAATAACAATCTCTGTTCCACACCTGTCTTCAGTTAGCACCGATTTGTCTACTTATTAAGGCACAGCTATTTACAAAGCTGTCTACATTCAGTACTCTTTCATCCTTTTTTAACCCAATATAATCAGCAGATACATTCTTGCAAGGGCAGTCCAGACCTGCACATGAAGGAATCTTGTAGCTAATCTATATTTAGCTCTTGAATGATTCTACAAGATAACTAACATTTTGATGTAGCCAATCACTATTGTTTTCAAAAACTACTCACTTTATTTGTACAATACCATATTGTTTTTTCCTACTTCAATGCCTTCTTCGCAGAATCTTTAGTCTCTTCCCAAACTCTATGATAAGGTACAGAGGCTCTTTCCTTGGATATTTTCTTTTTACTAGTAATACTTGAACCCAAGGTGACCTTAGACTGCTCTGTTGTTTACATACCATCTTTATACATTTTGCACATAGTTTAGCTTCTCAACTGTATCTTTCCATGGATTTATTAATTTTCATGGTCAGAGTTACAGCAAGAGAGGGACGGACAGATATCATCCGTCTACTGTTTCACCCTCCAGATGGCCTCAACCAACAGCACTGGGCAAGGCAGAAACTAGGATCCAGGAGCTTCATCTCAGTCTCCCTGTGGGATATAGGGGTCCAAGAACTTGGGCCACCTTTGGCTTTTCTCAAGCCATTAGCAGAAAGCTAGATTGGAAGGGGAACAGCAGGGACTTAAACTGGCACCAATATGGCACGCCAGCATTGCAGGTAGCAGGTTTACTCACTGCACCATATTACCAGCTACTACTTTGTCTTTCTCTTGAACTTAAGACTAATACCTATCTTCCCCCCTTAATTTATTTCCTAGGGTGCATAACAGAAGCATCAAAATTAATATGTTCACAAACTCCATAGTTTTTTCCTCTCCCTAAAAAACCATTAAACTTGTCTAGATTTCATGGTTAAAAAAAACTTGTAAAGAATAATGATATCCAGTATATTACTATGTTAATATTAACATATGACATCTTTATGGAGGTATAATTTATACAAAAAAATACAAAGAGCCCATATAAAGTATCAGTTTGAGACTATGGATATAAGCATGTATCCATCAAACAGCCACCACAAAGTAATGGGTATTTCCATCAGCTCTAAAAATGTGCTCTTTGCTCATTTTTTTTGTTTTATTTCTGAAGTAAGAACACCTAAGATGAGATCTGCCCTCTTCAAGTGCACAATAGAGAGGGTTTTTATAAATGTATACTATATGTATACTTGCTTCATGCTTATGCACATGAAAATCCAGTTTTCCCAGCACCACTTATTGAATAGACTGTCCTTGCTCCAGGAATTGGTTTAAGATCCTTGATCAAATATAAGCTGGCTGTAGATGTTTGGATTGATTTCTGGTGTTTCCATTCTATTCCATTGGTCTATCCATCTGTTTCTCTACCAGTACCATGCTGTTTTGATAACAACTGCCCTGTAGTATGTCCTAAAATCTGGTATTGTGATGCCTCCAGCTTTGTTTTTGTTGTACAAGATTGCTTTAGCTGTTGGAGGTCTCCTGTGTCTCCATATGAATCTCAGCGTCACTTTTTCCAGATCTGAGAAGAATGTCTTTGGTATTTTGATCGGCTTAAGTACAATCCCGACCTTTACCTCCAAGGAGCTATTTTGCTTACATCACATGGGTTATTTCACACTTCTAATAAGCATCACACGTTTTCAATCTTCCAAAATACAAAATGTACAGACTGATTACTCTAGTCTGTCCTTGTGTAATCACCCTGATAATATTTACTGAAACTATTTCAACAACAGGGACAAAAAAAAGTCAATTTAAGTTCTAGTTCTAGCAGGAGCTTTAAAGGTAGTTTTTATGTTAGTCACTGAAAGTGTGTGCATCTCAGGGTTTTTCTTTAAAATGCAACATATTGAATTTTGGCTCTGTCACTGGTTGCTAAATTGTGTACAGTAGAACGCATATAGGCCTTCTTTCAAGGAAAAGCTAACCAGTGCAAATAGGCCTCTGAGAATTGAACTCCGTTGTGATCAAAAAGTGCTGAATTTACTACTTACATTGGGAAATTATGGTGTTCCATTTAAGATTGAAATTTAAAATGGGTTACCCTGGATAGGCTGATAGATGAGTGACAAAGAATGTTCAAAGTTTAATGGAAGAATCCCAATGCAGGAGATATGGTATCTCTACAAATTTTTTTCAGTTTTCTATGATTTAACATTTGAAAATAAAATATGGTCCAAAGAATTAGTTTTACTGAAAAAAAAAATGAACGCTATTCACTGCTTATACCCTTTACTAGATCTTATACCATTATCTTATGTCACAAATCAGTCATGATTTTAATCCAGCCTTTGGATTTAAGGAATAGTTTAACATGATACTAATGTATTAGTCTTTGGATTATTAAATAATTATTGAATCTACATAATCTTCTGGAGGGCTTCATGCAGTTTTAAGGCAGACATATTCTTATTTCTTCTTTTTTTTTTTTTTTAATCTTTTATTTAATGAATATAAATTTCCAAAGTACGACTCATGTGTTACAATGGCTTCCCCCCCGTACCGTCCCTCCCACCCACAACCCTCCCCTTTCCCACTCCCTCTCCCCTTCCATTCACATCAAGATTCATTTTCGATTATCTTAATATACAGAAGATCAGCTTAGTATACCTTAAGTAAGTATTTCAACAGTTTGCTCCCACACAGAAACATAAAGTGAAAAATAATAGATGATTTTTTTTAAATGATGATGAAATCAGATCAGACCTATTGTCATGTTTAATCCCAGTGAGAGTCAAGTTGGGAATTGATAATTTCTTTCTTTTTTTTTTTTTTTTTACAGAAGATCAGTTTAGTGTACATTAAGTAAAGATTTCAGTCGTTTGCACCCCCATAGAAACACAAAGTGAAATATACTGTTTGAGTACTCGTTATAGCATTAAGCCTCAGTGTACAGCACGTTAAGGACAGAGATCCTACATGAGGAGTAAGTGCACAGTGACTCCTGTTGTTGACTTTACCAATTGACACTCCTGTTTATGGCATCAGTAATCTCCCTATGCACCAGTTATGAGTTTCCAAGGCTATGGAAGCCCCTTGAGTTCTCCGACTCTTATCTTGTTTAGACACGGTCATAGTCAAAGTGGAGGTTCTCTCCTCCCTTCAGAGAAAGGCACCTCCCTCTTTGAAGACCTGTTCTTTCCACTGGGATCTCACTCACAGAGATCTTTTTGCCAGAGTGTCTTGGCTTTCCATGCCTGAAATACTCTCATGGGCTTTTCAGCCAGATCAGCACAGGCACTAGCTCAAAAGGTGCTTGAAAATGTGTACACGTGTATAAATGAGTGCCTGAGAGAGAGAGAAGGAGGCAAAGAGCCAAAGAACCAGAGAGAAAGAGGAAGAGTGATGTGATTGTAGGATAAAGGGATAACATAAACAGAACAGATTTCATCTTTTTTCCCAAATGTTTTCTCCTAATCGAATAACTATATAAGCAACTTTACTTGTAATCAAACAATTTTACCCCTCATTTTAGTAAATTTTATAAGGTCTATGTTTGCTTATTACAGTTTTCTGCATACTAAAACTGTCAATAATCTGATTCAAACAGTCATATAATAAATGAATGGTGTATTTACTAAAGTTTTCTCTTATGACAAGGTAGTCCGTGGACTCAAAATTGTTTCGGACAGTCCAGTGAGAAAGGTGATACCAACTTAATGTGGTTTAAATCATTCGTGATTTCAGTATAAACATAAAAGATGACCAGTGGAATGCTTCTTTTGTACCAGGAACTGTAATGAATATTTCTATCACTTTATCTCATAATCCTGGAAACATTTTGAAGGATATCATATTTATTAATTTCAAAGGTGAGAAAACTGAGGAAAAGACAGGCATACCATTCAAAGACACCTAATTGGTAAGTGATACATCTGGGACTTAATCATTTGGGCCTCAATCATAGAGAATGTGGTTAAGGACTGCATTTGGTGTATCCCATTCAGTTATAACTCATTGTGGCTGAGCAACCTGAGTGAATTAGAGGAAACTAATTTTCACCCAGAAATTTGTTTATAAAACAATTCTAGCTTGTGAATATAGAAAACCAAGTTGTCAAGTCTTAATGGATATATTTTCTGAATTCTTTTCTCAGCATGGTAAAAGTGAAAATTGAAATTCATATAAAAGATTCTAGAACTTTACATAGTATGCATTTTAGAAAGGTACATATGAAATAGGCAAGTGTGAAATAACCAGAAGAAATAAAAGGTAGTAAATTGTGGAAAATTCCATTCAACCTATTTTAGTAGTTAATAAGTGTGATATGACATTAATAAACAAGCTTTCTAGTGCTTATTCTTAAAATATTTAAAGGAAGACTGGATTCTGAAATACTATAGTCATTATTGATATTGAATAAATATTTCTTATTTCAAATATTTTATATAATAGATACATAATAGATATGTAATAGATACCTTTTTTAAAAAACAGGACAAATGATATAAGCACTGGTAAGCATGTGTGGGAATAAAAATACCAATAGTAATAATGAAAAACAGTATGTAAATTCAAGTAAATTAAAAACAGAAATACCATATGATCTAGAAATCCCATCTCTAAGTATTTCTTTCCTATTTCTTTCCAGAAGAAATCAAGTCACTATCCAAAGAAGTATCTATACTCCCATGTTTATGTATATGTATTATATGAATATATTTTATAATTTTAATACATTCTTCTATTGACAGTTATATATTGCATATACGGAAATTCTAATACATATTAAATACATAGGTATACACAGAAAATAGAATTATACTCTTTGAAAAGAAAGAAATTCTATCACTTGCAACAATATGGATGAACCTGCATAACAATGTATTATGTGAAGTAAGCTGGACACAGAAAAATACCACATGTATAGAATCTTAAAATATTACACTCAGTAGAAGGGTAGTTTTCAATGATTAAAGGGTGTAGTAAATGGAAAGGTGTGTTGGACATAGGATGCGAACTTTCATTTTTAAGTTCTGGAAAAGTAGTATATACATCGTAACTAAAATAATGTTTTGTATACTTGAAATTTGTTGGTACAGGAGTTAAATATTTTTACCACATACAATAACAAGGGAAGGATGTGTGTGTGTGTGTATGTTTATGTATTAATTATCTTGGCTATGGCAATTATTTCACAAAATACGCATCTTTAAAGTATTATTGCTTATTTCATTGTAAATGGAAAACAGAATCTCCCTTTTGCTTGTTTATAGCCAAAATGCCCACAACAGCCAGGTCTGTGCAAGGCTGAAGACAAGATACAGGAATTCAATCTGGGTTTCCAAAGTGGGTGGAATTCAACCATGTCCTATGCCTCCCCAGGTAAAAATTACCAGGAAGCTGGAATCTTCAGCATGACTTGTACCCAGGGAACTCCGTTATACAGGCATTCCAGGCAGGTGGCCCAAGCAGCATCTTAACTGCCGCACCAAGTATTTGCCCCGGCATACACATCTTTCAAAATATCATTGTACACAATATATACAATTGTATTCATCCAAAATATGTGCTCACTCATGAAAAATCAAAGAAGGCTGTCCAATGGGTAGGAAATGAGCCTGTGTCTGCTGTTATTCCTTTGTCTATGTTAGAGGAAAGGTTGTCAGTCAGAAATCAACCTACAGAGAGGAAGATCCAAGAACATAAAAAAAGATTTCTAAACATATCATTTAAGTACCTGGATTCAGTTGTGCCCAGAGCTTATTTATTTCCAGGTAAATTTTGATTTCTGAATCTGTAAACTCCCTGATTTTTATAGTCCATCTGAGTTGGATTTCTGACACCTGCATCATAAACCTTCTGCTAATATATTTTAACTCAAAGAAAAGAAATAATTACCAAGGTGTGGAATGTGCAAAATTGAGACAGTTGCTTACTTTTTATTAGAAATAGCCGCCATAAAGAAGTTCTTCTCTAAGTGTTAGAAGGCAATTTAGGGAAACAAAGGATGGCAGCTGATAGAATAAATTTCTAGACCTAGCACCAAATTAGTAAACAAACCCAATATACTGTACTTGAATATATATACTTATCCTGTGGTTGGCTCCAAAAACCTTTCAGATTCTTTTCATTGTGAAAGTATAGCATTATTAATTGAAAAAATTAACTCTCTTAAAAGGGAGGTATAATTGTCAAACAATAGATCATTTACTATAGGAGAGTCATTAAGGAGTCAGTAAGCCTAGTCCTAAATATCTATCACTATTATTAATAAATAGCACAAATAAGTACTTATGTGTAATCAGTGAGATGACAAGTATATAAACTTTAAAAGCATTGTCTGCATTAATTGCTAAAATCTACTTCACAACAGAATTATGACTTTAAATCATAAATATAAGAGTTCATACCTTCCCAAGAGGAATATCTTCCATGAAAATAAAAAAAATACATATCAGAGAAAGTACATGATATTTGTATTTTGGGGACTGGCTTATTTCACTGCGCATAATAGTCTCCAGTTGCAACCATTTTGTTGCAAAACATGGCATTTCATTCTGTTTTATGGCGGACTGCTATTCTATTGCGCATATATATATATATATATGCATCGCCACACCATATCCAAATCCCATGTTTTCTCTGATAGTGATAGTTAATATAGAATGCAAAAAAATTAAGAATGAAGCTGGCATCTTATCATTTGATTATTGTTTATAGCCCTTGTCTGCATTTCTATGGAATAGTAGTCTTTCTACTTTTTATGTGTTGACTATTATGGTTAGTGGTGCATTAAACTTGTGAGTATAAAGTAAATTGAAATTATGCTGCCTCAAAAATTGAAGAAAAAAAGAAGGGGTTGAGAGAAGGGAGGGAGGGAAGTATGGTTATCTTAGAATTGTACCTATGAAATCTGTTTCCTTTATATTAAAAGAATTTTTTTAAAAATAGTTTACTTAAGTTATGACTACTATACTTATATCTCACTTGGAGCATAAGAAAATGAACAAAATTAAACATGTCTACTTTCTTTATATGGGTAACCATTTCACCTCTGAACCTGCAGAAACAGAGGGCTCAGATTCCAACTGCAAAATTATTTTCCTATTTTAAAAGGGCTTTCATGTTATTCCTACCATACTACCACATGAACTTAAGGTTTTAAGGTTGTTCTTTGTAAATGCTATCAGAAGTCACCCCCCCACCCCCACTCTACCACATGTAGCCTCCTGTGGCTGTCGCACTGCCACTATCATTTCTCCACGTGTGTCTGTGGTAGCACCTGAACTGATGATGTCTTTTCCCAAGATAAATAACTGTCTATAGTTGAGAGCAAAGTTCAAATGTGACTCCACTCCTCTTCAGAAAATGTCAGAGGTGTCTCAGAAGCCACAGGATTCTTGAATTTAGGGCCACACACAAACCATCATCCTTCTTACGCTTACTGATCGGCAGCTGACTGTAGAAAATGACATGCTTATGAACTTGCATTAATTACCAACCATAATAAAAGCTGATAATTACATAATTGTGAACATTTCTAGACTATCAAGACTGATTTTACCAAAATTATTTCATAAGCTATGTTGTGAATAATATGTGGCTAAAAAATACATATGATTACTTTTATGTCATGTATCAGTAATCTATGTGGCCAACATGTAGATCGTGTAGCCAATTACTAGTGAAACATTAACATCAAAAGTTTGTGCTTATTTCCAAAGATACATTTTAAACTTGTTAACTTTGGCATTCAGTTAGCTTTGTGGTCCCTTGAATTGCAACATTTCCAAGAATGGTACAGATTGCTTTAGGTAAGCTAAAAGTAAGCTTTGTACTTACAGTAAACAGTTCCCCTTCTTTGGTTATTACCACCTGCCCTCTCTTCTTTTTTCAGCGGTAATGATTGAGATTTCTACGTGTCAGATATCATGCTAGTGTGCACAGGATGCAACACAAACAATAAAGATCTCCTCAAGAAGATTAAATCCAGAAGACAATAAACTGAATCATGAGATACACATGTGGTGATGCAAAGTTAACAGTGTTAATTTGTAACCTAGGTAATGAGTAAAATAAGTACAGAAGTTTATTCTAACTATTTCAACTTTTCTGTATGTTTGATAGTTCTCATAGTAAAATTTTAGCTAAAAATTCCATAGTAGAGAAACAAAGTAAAACCTATGAAGTGCAAAACTTTGTTATTACAAGAGATGTACAAAATACTATGGAGGCAAACCTCATCTAAGGCATCTAGGAACAATTCTTAGATTTCCACAGGGAGATCAAAACGGACATTAAGATGGTCATCCCAACATTCATTGTGTGAGAGCCATGTGGTTTATGGAGAAAGACTTCATCACCCAGTTCCAAGATCAATTGTTTGAACTAATTAGGCCCAAGACAGCACACAGCAATTTCCTGCAATTATGATTGTGTAGCAAATGTGCATGTGTTTGATTTAACCAGTAAAAGTGGATGTTTTCTATGGGTTGAGAGAATTTTTTTTCCTGGCCTTTTGGTTAAAAAAAAAAAAAAAGTTGTCAGAAGCCATTGCTTATCTCAAATAGTGTGATATCGTTTAAGAGCTGGAACTGCCAAGTTCATTTTTCTGCCAGGACAGAAAGATGTGGCTGACGACTCGTTGTTACTGATGAAGTCTAAGAACCCATGACAAAAACCACTTCTAAGGCTACATTTAGCCCTAGAATTTCCAATTTTCAGAGTCAGTAAGGTTATTTTTTAAATTACTTTGAATTGTGATCCTTTAAATTATTTCAACACAAAGTTCTGGCTTATTTAGAGTATTATTTCTGTTGCTTAATTGTTTTGTTTGTGATATGTAGTGTTCCTAGTATCCAACTTTAAAGTGACCAGATTTCTCAGTGTTTTGCAGCCATTAATATGCAGCCTCAGGTGATGGTTCAAAGGACATTGAGAATGAAAATACTGTACCCTGATCCTACGTCAGGATCAAGGAACACAGGAACCAAGCTGCTGCATTTCAATACTTTCTCCCTATAATCAAAATGCTAGATGTTGTAAACCCTGGGGCACTACAGGTATCCTAAATCTGACTTTCCATCAATATTTCAGACTTCTCAATGTGTTCATACATTAAAATCTGACAACAGAGTTTAACAGTGTTAAGATAAAACCTTATGAGCAAATGAACTTATCACAGGTAACTAAAATGTGTATTTGAAAATAACTCAAGATGTCTATTAGTATTTGGTAGTGGTTTTTTGGTAGTGGTTTTTAAAGCAAAGTTTTCTCAAATATTTTTTAATCATAGGATAAATAAGAAGGAATATTGTATTATTTAAAAATGCTTTTTTGTGTAGTGACGGGCCCTCCTACATAAATACTGAATATTCATTATTGGCTTAATGAATATGGGAGCATAACCACTCATTTAACAGAAAAATTTTGAAAAGAATTCTGACTATAGTGGTCAATTAATTAGTATATGTTGCTCAATTAATCAAACAGAAGTTTCAAATTATACTCCGTTTTCACTGATGCTTTTTGCAGATACAGTATAAGAATCTGCTGATCTGTAAATGACACTAACACGAAGCACTTCAGAAGAGTATGGGAAAATACAGTTCAAAGGTATATTTGGATACGAAAATTTTTTGCAATCCAGGTTGCAGTTTCTTCCTGTATGTTTTCAGTGACCTTTTCTGAAGCATTCTCCTATCTACTGAGTGAGGTATTACTAACTTGAATAAATGTCTGGAAAAGTTTTCACATTGATTTTTACAGACCTTTCCTGAACTCTGGGAATATCCTGGTTCGGTTAGTTTTCTGCTCCAGGTTTTTTAAGGCCAGAATCAGCAAAAATAAGTATCAGGGCTACATTACTTTCTGGCATTTCTAGGGACAAATCCATTTCCATGTTTATTCAGGTTGTTGACCAAATTTGGTTCTTCTGGATTCTAACTCTGGGGTCCTCATTTCCTGGTTTGTTGGTAAAGGTGGGAAAGTTTGGGACTGTAGTTTTCAATTTCTGGCAGGGAGATGGCCTTCTTCCTCAATTTTCTAAACCAGAAACAGCTTGTGTTCATGCTCTCAATCTTCCTGGCTTCTCCATTAGCCTCACTTCTCCTCTATCCCCCTTTCTACCGTATCTCTCTGACACTTGTTTTCTAAGACTCACATGATTGTATTGGGCCTACCAGGGTAATCTCCTTATGATCAATTGATAGAATTCTTACAACAAAATTACTTCATAGTCGATTAGTATTTGATTAAAAATTAAGGAGATGTTGATGTGGAAAGGGTCTTCTTAGACATTTGCCTACAGCATTCCACCATCCTTCATAAGGTAATCTATGATCAGTTCTACATAAATATTACTTAGCATTGATGGTTCAAGAAATTTGAATTGTAGCCTTCAAAATATGCATATAATATATGCAATTAATGGTTATTCTAATGAGGAAATTTTCTTGAGATTCTTTAAACATCTCTAAATTATGTTTTACCTCGGATTCATAGTCTTTGTTTCTTCCTAAGAATCCCAGCAGGTGATAGATCTTTTTTATTCCTGTTTTTAAACACTGAACCAACTTCCTATGTTTTGGGAGTTTTCCATTTTATGAACATCCATTTTCCACTGTAAGAGCTGGAAAATGCTAGATATATTCACTTTCCTAGGCTTCAATGTTATGAAATAGGCACATGACCTAGCTTCAACGTGTGATGTGCATTAGAGCTGGTAATTTTAACAGTGACGGTTCTGGAATGATCTCTTTCTATTTACCCCAACTTCAGCAGCACCCTAACATCATAGGTCAAGAAAAACTAAGTTTTATCAATAAGCTTGTTGAATGATTCAGTGTTTGAAAGGATTTCTGGCAATGTAAACTGAAGTCTGATTTTTAAGTATCTCAACAATTTTACAAATTCACATTATCTTTCCATAAACTCACTGCTCAATCTGAAGCAACAACACCGAGTAAAACAAACAAGATTTAATATGCTAATGAAGATTCTGAAGCAGCAAATGTCACTTCATCAAGAACCTGATTTATTGAATTCCACGGGTCAGTTTCTATGCAAGTGAAAACCAATGATCTGATGGATTTCTGCCATTCATGATTTTCATTTTAAAAAACTGATATTTTAGAAATTATCAACTTAATTCCAACATTTTGTTTTGATATCAAGTCATTTTTTCCATTTACATGATTATGCAGTGAGTTATAAGCAAATTAAAATTTGTCAATTCCGACACATTTGCATAAGAAATTTGTTTAATGATTTTACGTAGCATTCCAGGGAAATAATTCAGTCACAGTAATTTAGGTGGAAAACCATGCTTATTTTTTCTTTAGATGAAATATGGAATTTTTCATCTAGAAAAGTAAACTACATGCTCTGAGGCAAGCCATTAAAGGTTCAATGGCAATAGAGATCATAAAAGCTAAAGCATAAATATTGTATAAATATCGTACCTAGCCTAAATTATTGATTTTGCTACCCAATGCAATTTTATAAGGATTTATTTGAAGTCCTTAGAGACAAACAGATAGATCTTCCATATTCTATCTCTGGTTCACTACTCCGTATGTGCAATAGTCTGGGCTGAGCCAGGAGCTTCATCCATTTCCCCCCATGGGTGGTGGGAGCTCCACTACTTGGAGTATTTTTCACTGCTTTTCCTAGGCCATTAGCAGGAACATCGCTATGGGATGCTGCTGTCACAGGCAGTGTATTTGCCTTCTATGGTACAATGCCAGCTCCCCACAGTGCATTTTTTTCACTTTCTTTTTTCACGTCACAAGGAGCTAAGAGAGACCAGGTATCTAATTCTAGCAATTTTTTTCTCAAAATTGTCTGACAGGGAAGTTTTTAGGCAGATCTCTTTAGAAATAAGCACTAGGAAAAAGATAAAGAGCATAAAAGTCACCCAAAAATACTGATTGCTTATGGATACCACTTTAGAAGTATTGTAGTCTGTCTGTAGAACAGAATACCGGAGGCTGCATTATTTATAAAGATACATTAATTTCTCACAGATATGAAAGCTGGAAAGCCCAAGATCAAAATGCCTGCATGTCTAGTGTCTCATGTGTACATGTCTCCACTTCAAATATGGCACCTTAAACACTGTTTTCACGTGGCCAAAGAGGAAAAGTTCTCAGTCTCTTTACAAGACACCAACCCATTCACAGGGAACATGGAATCGCTCCCCCAAAAGTATCACCAGAGTGAGTACTGGTTCAACGTGAGTTTGAGAGAGGACCCACGAAAATCATACCAAACAATAAAAAGCTAAGTTACTCAGAAAACATCTTTGCATTTCTATTCCACCTTAAAAGAAACCCGATTCTGAATCTGGACAGAAGGTCTGAGATTGGTGTATTAGAAACATCTTTAAAGGTCATGCTAATACTAAGAAATTCTTCAAAGCATGGACTATTTGAATTATATTTCTTCCCAACATTTTCAGAAGAAACTTTGCCGTAAGTACTATTTATTTTCTGTCTATGGTGCATAGGACACATTCTACAATTTTCTACTGTATATTGTAAATAGCCTTTAAAACCTTGATTGGCAACTATTCCAGATGACTATCTTGCTATACTGAATTCATTTCGCCTTTCTTATCTTGATTTTAACATAAAAATATTTTCTAAGTACTAATATGTATGTATCAGGGTGTGTGTGTTTGTGTGTGTCCACCTTCAAAGCCCTTCATCTTTAGGGAGATTCCTTCATTACAAACATTAATAGTAGAACACTTAGAATGTATCCTTATATTGAGAGCTAGGTAGGGAGGGTTATAGAGTTCTGGTTCTGTCCAATTCACAGTCACGTGCAAATACAGAGTAGGTCACCAATCATAAAGTCCTAAATATTTCTTAGTGACTTGATTTTGAGGTGCTGAGTAAGAGTAGTTACCTTCTTAGATATCTTTGTGAGGGAGCTGGCATTGTGGCACAGCTAGTGAAAATACCACCTAGGAGGCTGGCAACCCAGATGGGTACCAGTTCCTGTCCCAGCTACTCTAATTCTGATCCATCTCCCTGCTACAGGCCTGGGAAAAGCAGAATATGTCCCAAATGTTTGGGCCCCTGTCACCCACGTGGGAGACCCAGACAAAGCTCCTGACTCCTGGTTTTGGCCTGGCCTAATGCTGGGCATTGCAGTCATTTCACGAGTTAATCAGCAGATAGAAGATCTAAGTCTTTCAAAATAAATCAATCTTTAAAAAAAATAAAGTTACCAAGTTCCTTGCTTCTTCCTCTCAGGTAAGCTTTTGTTCTACCTCTCCTGCCCCCCATAAACTGCAAGTCCAATTCTCTAGTCTTTAGTCTGTGCATTCCTAGGTTAGTGTTAAATTCTTCCAAAAATAAAAAATAAAAAATAAAAAAAAAACAAACCTCGAGCTTGTTTCAATTGTTGACAATAAACTAGAATCTCAAGGGTCCCAATTTACACACCAGCAAGTTTAAAGGATGGCATTGAGTGCTCATAATAATAGATATTCAGGAAAAGGAATTGTGTATGACAGTGAAGGGCATGATAAAGAATATGTTGCTAGGTTCACAAATATTAACAGATTGTCTGACTCCTCCTTGCCTTTCCACCTCCTTTTTAAATAGCTTTAAAAACATGCTATGCATCTCATTTTTCAAATAAGATCATACTCTTTTAAGAAAACATCAGGTTTAAAAGACAGCCATATGTACCTGTTTATAAGGAGAAAATGAAAAATTAAACAAATGTTTATAACATCAACTTTGAGTACTACCATGATTATATAAAAGAATTTTAGAAAAATGAGTATTTGTACCCTCAAGCTTCCCCAAGTGAGCTTATGTATTTGAACTATTCGAATTTTATTTGACGTAAATGAGGAGCTAAGTAAGTAAAAGCAGCTTTAAAACGCTCCAGAACTACTATCGTTATATTAAAGATACAGACAACCAAGTCAGTCTCACGCTCTTGCCTTCAGATTTAATTCTAGATGTCCTTTCTCTCTTGCACATGTGAATAAATAGGAAAATGATTTCCGTTAGCTAGATCTCTGGTTTAAGCAGAAATGCAATCATCATGCTTTCAAAGTGTTGTGTGTACACTTTCTAACTCAATTTTCTCAGCATTATTTAGACACGCTCACTGCTTAAACCTGATAGAAAGCCCTCCCGCCCATACCAATTAACCTAACCCCACAATTTAGTTTCACCCAGTTGTCCTTGAATCCTCCCTTGTTCTCCTCCATGCTGCTTATTTGAATTAGTTTGAATTCTTTCCCAGAAAGCGTTTGTAATCTAAAAACTGTCTTAATCTCTTTGGTCCAATTTTTTCTCCTCTTTAATTTCCCAAGGGAGCAAAGTGAATTTCCAAACTTTCCTACATATCACATGGAACACTATTTTTTAAGTACAATTTTCTTTTTGTGTTTGCCCAAGGGAAATGGCACTCTAAAAACAGCAGTCATTGGTCAAACCACAATGAAGAGCTTCTCTCCTTTCTATTCTCAAAGGGGCTTTTCAGCAATTCTCTCAGTAGGATCCACAGGGAAAGGAAAAGTCAAAAATATCTCCTATCTGCCAAGTTAATGCCACTGCCTGCAGGTTAGGCATTGGGAAAGTTAAATCAGCCAGGAGGAAGGGAGGCAGTTGGGCATTTGCAATGGGAAATGCTATTGGAACTGGCACTGGGTTTATAAAAATGAGTGAAGCTTTGTGAAATCTCTAAGATGGCTCAAATTGAAAATCAATTACCAACCCCAACTTCATGTGGGATCAGACAACCAAAAAATCATTAGGATGAGGACGCTCTTAAAAAGTTGTCATTTTAATTGTGCTTCTCTTTAAATCCATCATTAACTCTTCTCTGGTTAATCTCGAGATTACAATATGGATTTATGGTTTTAATTAGCTCACTTTGAAACAAATTTAAGATTTTTAGTAAAACACTTTCAAACATGTCACTTTTCATAGCTGACATTTTTCACAGTTCTATAGATACAATTTTTTTTAGAAAAAGTATTTGTTGAGGAGAGAGACATTGATTCAATCAACTGGTTCATGTCACAAATATTTGTAATAGCCATGACTATGACTGAGCTTTGGCAAAAGCTTGGAGCCAAGAATTCAATCCAGATTTCTACACAGGTAGTTGGAGCCAAATTACTTGAGCCACCACTGCCACTTCAAGATCTCCATCAGCAGGCAGCTGGAGTCAGGAACTAGAGACAAATATCTAACCCAGGAAATTTCACAATGTGATGCAGGCATTTTTTAAAAGATTTATTTATTTGAAAGGCATAGTTACATACAGAGAGAGGACTTCCATCCGCTGGTTCATTCCCTAATCGGCTACAATGGCTGGAGCTGTGCTGATCTGAAGCCAGGAACCAAGAGCTTCTTCTGGGTATCCCCATCTTGTACTGCTTTCCCAAACCACAGCAGAAAGCTGGATCTGAAGTGGAGCAGCCAGGACTCGATCCAGCGCCCATATGGGATACCAGCACGGCAGGCAGCGGCTTTACCTGCTACACCACAGTGCGGGCCCCGATGCAGGCATCTTAATGTGTGTATGCTAATTCAATTGTTCATCCCTAGTTAAGGAACAATTTTTTTTTTTATCATCTCCCTGCAGTAATCAATTTGAGCCCTATAATGCAATGTTTTAACAAACTAGCTAACTTTGGATCCAGTATTTACAACAAACTTGATATTCTATAAACGAGTGGCAAACCGATCTAACATATAGTGATTTATCCCATCTATTGACCTAGTATGTATGATAAAGTAAAATAATTTGTAGGAAAATTTTCTGAACTTTTTACTTCTGTTTCTCCAAGAATGATTCTCCTTGATTGTTCTGTATTTTGCCTGGAAAAACAAATGCTCTAACAGTAACAACATATACAAGATAAAATCTAACATTTTAGTTTTCCTAAAGTACCTTTCAGTTAAGTATCTGCATTATTTAACTATAACAAGTAGCTGGTAAATGAAGCAGAGAATTATTACTCGCTAAGAGTTGCACAACAATGAGCTGGTAGAAGCAGTATTTGAACACAGGTCCATGTAGCTACAGAGTCTTTAAAACATATCATCTCTATGGAGAGCCACAAAATGTTTGTGATAAATGTTAGTCACACAAATCAAACCACCTTGCAGACTGGTTCTAAACAGAGTAACAATAATTGTGCTTTTTATCTTTGGCAATGTGAAGTAAAGTCATTCAGGCATAGTCCAGATTTTTTTTTCCATCTGTGCAATAAAAATTGGTCTTACTTTCTAAAAACAGAGAGAAGTGTTGAAACTTCCCTAAAGGACATGACATAAGTATCAGTTCACACAGGGCATCTGCTTAGCCTATAATGATAATAATCTCTGTCTAAAAGCTTCACAGATAACATCAAACACACTGTACTTGTAAACAATGATATGTTGATTCACTCCTGCAGTATTATCAAAGGGACTGGGATAGAGTTTATCTCGGGTGCAAACTGAAGTGAGATGGTTTGTATGTCTTATTTTTAATGTATATGTGCACCTGTGGGTTTGTAAGTCATTTGGAAAAAATAATCAACATTAGTCTCACAGAATTATTGTATTATCAAATGATACATGTCTTCAGGAAATAGGGTGTTTTAGTCTATTATTCAAGAACACATATCCTGCAATTTATGCAAGAGTTTTAATTTTACTGTTTTGATTTAAAAAGCAATCAGATGGCATACTCTTTCATTACATTTTCTGAGTTTTAGTTACTGTTCTGAGGCTTGAAGTACATTAGAAAAATCTGAAATGGTTAGCCACATTACAAGCAAAGTGCTAAACTTATAAACAGTCCATTACTTAGAACAGACATTTCAGTAACAAACATTATTTCTCTCTTCATTTCCTAATATATTTTAAAGAAAAAATTTAAGACCTAGTTTGTGTGTGTGCGTGTGTGTGTGTGTATAGTTAATACAGAAGAGGTCACAAAATTAACATTCACAGGCCTTGGTTGGTCCACAAAGTTTTTTTTTATTTAGTAAATATAAATTTTCAAAGTACAGTTAATGGATTACAATGGCTTCCCTCCTCCATAATTTCCCTCCCACTCACATCCCTCCCATCTCCCGCTCCCTCTCCCATTCCATTCACATCAAGATTCATTTTCAAGTATCTTTATATACAGAAGATCAATTCAGCATATATTAAGTAAAGATTAACAGTTTTCACCCACACAGAAACACAAAGTGAAAAATACTGTTTCAGTACTAGTTATAGCATTACTTCACATTGGACAACACATTAAGGACAGATCCCACATGAGAAGTAAGTACACAGTGACTCCTGTTGTTGACTTAACAATTTGACACTCTTGTTTATGGCGTCAGTAATCTCCCTAGGCTCTAGTCATGAGTTGCAAGGCTATGGAAGCCTTTTGAGTTCGCCAACTTTGATCTTATTCTGACAGTGTCATATTCAAAGTGGAAGTTCTCTCCTCCCTTCAGAGAAAGGTACCTCCTTCTTTGATGGCCCCGTTCTTTCCACTGCGATCTCACTCTCAGATATCTTCCATTTAGGTTTTTTTTTTTTTTTTTTTTTTTTCCCCAGGGTGTCTTGGCTTTCCATACCTAAAATACTCTCATGGGCTCTTCAGCCATATCCAAATGCCTTAAGGGCTGATTCTGAGGCCAGAGTGCTGTTTAGGACATCTGCCATTCTATGAGTCTACTGTGTATCCCGCTTCCCATGATGGATCGTTCTCTCCCTTTTTGATTCTATCAGTTAGTATTAGCAGACACCAGTCTTGTTTGTGTGATCCCTTTGACTCTTGGACCTATCTGTGATCAATTGTGAACTGAAATTGATCACTTGGACTAGTGAGATGGCATTGGTACATGCCACCTTGATGGGATCCCCTGGCACAATTCTAACTCCACCATTTGGGGAAAGTCCGATTGAGCATGTCCCAAATTGTACATCTCCTCCCTCTCTTATTCCCACTCTTATATTTAACAGGGATCACTTTTCAGTTAAACACCTAAGAATAATTGTGTGTTAATTACAGAGTTCAACCAATATTACTAGAAAAGAAAATACTAAAATGGATAAAGTATTACATTGTACATCAACAGTCAGCACAAGAGCTCATCAAGTCACTGTTTCTCATAGTGTCCATTTTGCTTCAACAGGTTTCCCTTTTGGTGCTCAGTTGTTGCCAATCAGGGAGAACATATGATATTTGTCCATTTGGGACTGGCTTCATTCACTCAGCATAATGTTTTCCAGATTCCTCCATCTTGTTGCAAATGACCGGATTTCATTGTTTTTGACTGCTGTATAGTATTCTATAGAGTGCATATCCCATATTTTCTTTATTCAGTCTAATGTTGATGAGCATTTGGGTTGGGTCCAGGTCTTAGCTATTGTGAATTGAGCTACAACATTAAGGTGCAGACAGCTTGTTTTTTTGCCAATTTCATTTCCTTTGTGTAAATTCCAAGGAGTGGGATGGCTGGGTTGAACGGTAGGGTTATATTCAGGTTTCTGAGGAATCTCCAGACTGACTTCCATAGTGGCTTAACCAGTTTGCATTCCCACCAACAGTGGGTTAGTTTCCCTTTTCCCCCACATCCTCTCCAGCATCTGTTGTTGGTAGATTTCTGAATGTGAGCCATTCTCACCAGAGTGAGGTGAAACCTCATTGTGGTTTTGATTTGCATTTCTCTAATTGCTAGTGATCTTGAACATTTTTTCATGTGTCTGCTGGCCCTTTGGATTTCCTCTGTTGAAAAATGTCTGTTGAGGTCCTTGGCCCATCTCTTAAGTGGGTTGTTGGTTTTGATGTGTGGAGTTTCTTGATCTCTTTGTAGATTCTGATTATCAACCCTTTATCTGTTGCATAGTTTGCGAATATATTTTCCCATTCTGTTGGTGGCCTCTTCACTTTCCTGTTTCTTTTGAATTTCAGAAACTTCTCAATTTGATGCAATCCCAAATGCTAATTTTGGCTTTGACTGCCTGTGCTTCTGGGGTGTTTTCCAAGAAGTCATTGCCGGTACCTATATCTTGCAGAGTTTCTCCAATGCTCTCTAATAATTTGATGGTGTTGTGTCATAGATTTAAGTCTTTAATCCATGTTGAGTGGATTTTTGTGTAAGGTTTCTGATGTTTCTCTTGCATATTTTAGGATCTTTTCTGTTTCACTGTGGTGAGTTTAGTTACAACGTGTTGTGGTGAGGATTTCTTTTGGTCATGTTTACTAGGGGTTCCATGTGCTTCCTGTACTAGGATGTCTGTCCTTCTCCAAACCTGGGAAATTTTCTGCTAATATCTCACTAAAAAGGCCTTCTAATCCTTTCTCCCTCTCCATGCCTTCAGGAACTCATAGAACCTGAATGTTGGGTTTTTAAATAGTATCCTGTAGATTCCCCACAGTATTTTTTAGATTTCTAATTCCCTCTTTTCTTTGGCTTGACTGTATCCTTTCCTGTTCTCTGTCTTAAGTCCGATATTCTCTTCTGCTTCACCCATTCTGTTTTTAAGGCTCTCTAATGTGTTTGTCATTTGATCTATTGAATTATTCATTTCATTATGATTTCTTGTCACTATCAGTTTCCTGTTTTACTAGTTGTTTCATTTCATCTTGATTCCTCCTTAGTATTTCATTTTCATGAGAAAGATTTTCTATCTTGTCCATTAAGGATTTCTGTAGTTCAAGAATTTGTTTTTAAGAACTTCTTACTGTTCTTATCAATTTTTTGAGTCCACTTCTTGCATTTCTTCTATCTCATCATCTTCATAATCTTGAATTGGGGTGTCTTTCATTTGTGGGCATCATAGTGTCTTCCTTGTTCTTGTTACCTTAGTTTTTGCATTTGTTGTTTGGCATATTGGAGATATTCTTTGGTTTCTTCACTGTGGTGTCTTTTCTTGTTATACTATGACTCTAGATTAAGTGGACTGTCTGCTTTTGATGGAGCCTTAGAGGCTTGAGATGGGTGTGGCCTGAGAGCTCTGTTTGGTTCCTCAGGGTTAAGGGTGTGCCAAAGGTGACACTCCCAGGTTAGGCATGGTAAATCTTTTGATTCAAAAGGGAAGTAATTCCTCACAGCTGAATGCAGTTGGAGGTAGTTAGCAGGCAAATGATATACCCACAGGAGCCAGAGATTGGAAGCTCTTTCCCAAGGACCACACAGGGAATCTGTCCTGCCCTCAGTGTGGGTTCAAATTCTCCTCCTGCAGTCTCCCACTGGGTTGCCAAGGTTACCGAATTGTAGCATCTCTGGAGAGTACTCACGTGAATTCCGTGAGTTCTCTCCCCCACCGTCTCTTCTTTCAGTCTCAGTTCAGTAGCACCACACATTCACTAGGTCCAAATCTCCTGTTAATTCACCCCCCTCCCCCACCCCGAGTCAGGTCAAGTTTAGTTTGAAAAGTTCATGAAAAATTGAGTCAAAATATTCCTAAGAAGGTATGTTATTAAAAAAACTGAGCATGGTTCTCAAAAATTTTGCACTGAAAGAAATTCGATTTTTATTTTCATTTTCCTGAGAACTCTGAACACAGCATGGCACTCACCACAACAACACACAAGAGCTGAACAAGAAGATTACTGATCTCTGCTTGTTTTAAGCACTCTGAGATCCATGGTCACCCTTTGCTGAATGCTGAGAAATTTTCTCTGCCATTTTAAATCAGAGGGGCTTCCAGTTAGTACTAAAGTGATAGAGCTGAACAGTAGGTTAGTAGGAGTGAAAAGTAATGTTGCTTTCAGCTCTCTAAGGTACTGCTTTCTAAACATTAGAGCATATACCATTTTTGTTTACATGACCTGTGATTTTTTTGACAGGCAGAGTGGACAGTGAGAGAGAAAGGTCTTCCTTTGCCACTGGTTCACCCTCCAATGGCCGCCGTGGCCAGCATGCTGCGGCCAGCGCACCATGCTGATCCAAAGCCAGGAGCCAGGTGCTTTTCCTGCTCTCCCATGGGGTGCAGTGCCCAAGGACTTGGGCCATCCTGCACTGTACTCCCTGGCCACAGCAGAGAGCTGGCCTGAAAGAGGGGCAACCGGACAGAATCCGGCGCCCCGACTGTGACTAGAACCTGGTAGGCCAGCGCCACAGGTGGAGGATTAGCCTGTTGAGCCCCAGCACTGGCCAACCTGTGATTGTTTTAAAATTTACAGCACATGAGTCAAATGGACACCTTCTCATTCAGTTATGGTTTATAGCCCTTATGGATATTTCCACTCAATTGTCATTTTTCTACTTCACTTGTTCAATTCTATTAGTGTACCATTAAGCCTTTGACTATAATTTTAAAAATATGCTATCTCAAAAAAAATTAGATTGAATTACCTGGTAACTTGTGAAATGCAGATTTTTGAGTTACACATGCAATGTTCTGTCTCATAGGGCTTGGGATGAAAAACAGTATTTGCATTTCTAACAAGATACTAGATGATGTTGAAGCTACTGGTACATATACCATATTTTGCAGAGTATAGACTAACCATTTAAAAGACATTCAATTCACATTACACATAATAAGTAGCTCATGATGTAATCAAACATGCAAATACCGGGTTATAACGAAAATCTAAAATTTCAAACTTAAGATAACTTCATCATTTTGCAATATACAGTTTCTTATACAGAACACCAAAGAGAAAAAAAACAAGCCTAATACACAAACATGAGAACTAGTAACTTTGTTTCAAAAATCGGTAATAACAATGGAAAGAAATCAAAATAGGATAAAGATTTTGAAAATCATAAATACACACTCACACAGACGGACAGACATAGCTGTTAAGGGATTTAAACCAAGAATATAAAAAATTCTACAGGGACCAGTGCTGTGGCACAGCAGGTTAACGCCCTGGCCTGAAGTGCCAGCATCGCATATGGGCGCTGGTTCTAGCCCTGACTGCTCTACTTCTGATCCAGCTCTCTGCTGTGGCCTGAGAAAGCAGTAGAAGATGGCCCGGGTCCTTGGGACCTGCACCCACGTGGGAGACCCGAAAGAAGCTCCTGGCTCCAGATCGGAGCAGCTCTGGCTGTTGAGGGCAATTGGGGAGTGAACCATTGGATAGAAGACCTCTCTCTCTCTCTTCCTCTCCTCTGTGTAACTCTGACTTTCAAATAAGTAAAATAAATCTTTAAAAAAGAATTCTACAACAATTCAAAAAGTTAATTAGCAAGAGATTTGTGTTTCTCAAAAAATATATGCACATGAAACATATACAACATGCAAAGATCCAACTTCATTAGTCATTAAGGAAATAAAAAATCACAACTCCCAAGAGGGGCCAATGTCTGGCCTAGCAGTTATGATGCAGGTTAAGATGCCTGTGACCCACATCAGAGTGATTTGAATCTCTGCTCCAGCTTCTTGCTAACACAAACCCTTGGAGACAGAAGTGACAACTCAACATGGGAGACTTGGATTCACTTACTGACTCACACCTTTGGGCCCCCAGCCATCGTGGCATTTGGGCAGTAAACTAGTAGATGAGAAATTTATGTATGAATTTCTGTGTTTCCAATTCTTGATCTCTAAACAATGATGATTTTTTTAAAACTTTTATTTAATGAATATAAGTTTCCAAAGTACAGCTTATGGATTACAATAGCTTTCCCCCCCGATAACGTCCCTCCCACCCGCAACCCTCCCCTTTCCCGCTCCCTCTCCCCCGCTTCCATTCACATCAAGATTCATTTTCAATTCTCTTTATATACAGAAGATCAGTTCAGCATATATTAAGTAAAGATTAACAGTTTTCACCCACACAGAAACACAAAGTGAAAAATACTGTTTGAGTTCTAGTTATAGCATTAAATCACAATGTACAGCACATTAAGGACAGAGATCCTACATGAGGAGTAAGTGCACAGTGACTCCTGTTGTTGATGACACTCTTGTTTATGGCATCAGTAATCTCCCTAGGCTCTTGCCATGAGTTGCCAAGGCTATGGAAGCCTTTTGAGTTCACCGACTCTGATCATATTTAGACAAGGTCGTATTCAGAGTGGAAGTTCTCTCCTCCCTTCAGAGAAAGGTACCTCCTTCTTTGATGACCAGTTCTTTCCACCGGGATCTCACTCCTGGATAAACAATGATTTTTAAAAAGCAAAAGGAAATATTCATGAGAAACCACATATGCTAGAATGGACACAATCAAAACAAAGAAAAATATCAAGTGCCAGGGAAGATATGGAGACATTTATATGATAACATGCTCTGATGTAAAATGGTATAGTCCCTCCAAAAAAAAGTCCAGGAATTCTTTAAAATTTTAAATATAGAATTACTATGACCAAGCAATTGTTCTCCCATGCATTTATAAAAGTATGTCTTAAAACCAAAAACATAAAAACTCAAAGCAGCATTCAACTTAATAGCCAAAAAGTCAACACACTAATGTCCAAATAATGCGAATATAATTTACACATGCTATGTTCATATAATGGAACACTGTTTGACAACAAATGCGAAAGGAGTACTGATATTTAGTAACCATGAAAACTGAAAATGTTCTAAATGAAAAATTCAGTGACAAAGGACTACATGTTGTGTAATGTTCCTTACAAGAGAGGCAAGAAGAGTTTGGGGGATGCAATCAGAATATGAAGATTTTTAAGTGTAAAGGCTAAGGTGTATGGCGTTTCTTTTGGGGGAAAATGAAAAAGTACAATCGTGTTCTCAGATGCAAAACTCAGAATATACTGAAAGCCAGTGACCCAGATATTTTAAATAGGTGATTTATATACTTTATGAATTACATCTCAAGAGTTGCTTTTAAGAAACCATTAAAATGTTTATTGAGCAAATAACAAATATTGAATACTGTCTTTCTTTTTTGACATTTACATAATCAGATAAAACAGCTATTCTCTTAAGCTTTTCTAACCTTAACCTTCCCCAATGACTTCATTTGATGCATTGCCTGAGTGCTTTCAACACACTCTTTACTTCCCCTTCAGAGTATGTTTCACAGTTTAGTGTGATAGATTATCTAATGTTCTGTCACCTTGCTCAGATTCTAAGCTCCAGTAACCATCAGTGTCTTTTCTGTTTTGTTATCTCCATAACTTTACACAGTGCTTTTTAGAGGTAAACTTAATAAACTGTTCTTAATAACTTAATTATTTTTAATTAATTAATGAAGAGCTTATGGTTTATTGAGACAATAAGCAACCTTGTTTATAACCTCAACACTCCTGCAGCATGAGGTGAAGACAAAGTCAAGAATTTCTTCCACTAGTCTCAGGCATGGTCATGTGCCAACAAAATTACTTTTATTCCTAACAAAGAGGACTTCAATGGAGTAGCTTTCAAAGGGCCATCCAGTTTTGAATTCTGAAAAAATTCAAAAACCCCATCACTATTTTTTCTTGAACTAAGCTGTCCTGATTAAAAATTGCTTTACCCAGATAAATATCACTTTCATGGTCAGTGAAACACTAATAATGGTATCTACTTCTATCTTCTTATCTGAGTGTTAATAAAGAACAAAACAATGAAATGCGTTAATTCCTTGTAAAAATGTGAAACTAAAAATATTTACCAATACTAAGGCAAACTAGTAATGAACTAAATCTATAGCAACTAAAGTCATTTGTTTAGATTAGAATCCTACAGTGGACATTCTTAATTGCCTAAACAAAACACATTTTCCTTCTCTCCCACACAAACAGAATTCAAGTTTTCTTGCACAGCCATAAGTGTAGCCCTGAGGAATTAATTTTAATTTTTCAAAGCAAATTATACTTCCCATAACTACGATTGCCTTCATGATGAATCCATGATTCAGTTCAGGCCAAGGAAAATTAAGTTAGATACACTGTAGGTACCAAATAAATGTTTTCCTCCTTGAAGATTAAAAATCTTACATCTACCTGTCTTATTTCTGTATAACAGAAATAACAGGAAGCAGAATATCGCTGCCATGATCTTCCAGTTATTGCGATAGAGATAGAAGAATCAGGAATACTACACCAGCAACTGCCACACAGCCACACTTGGAGCCACCTAACACCATTCTTCTGGTCATATAAGGTGAATATCTGCCTTTAATATTGAAGCTACTTGAGAGGGTTTTATAACAGTTGTTTTTGAAAGCATCCGAACCCTCTATTTAGCAATGGCACATTAACACGGAGAAGATTTAGAATTTATCAAATACTCTTTTTTGTTGTTGCAATGGCAATTCATTGTCATTTTGTGTGTTGCCACGGTAATGCAGTAACAATAGGCAATTAAATTTTTGAAAATTGGAGAACTTGCTCTTGAATTAAGCCAGATTAATTGAAAAGATAAGGGTATTTTAAAATGTTCATGCCTAAGTACTTGTCACTCTGATTTGATAGAAGGAATAAAGAAAAAGCAAAGGAGAAAATAAAGGGTGAGTTTTGCAAAATTGCAAGGTTTACGAATCTCCAAGGTAGATCCCTACAAGTTCAGAAAGCTTTTTTCAAGAAAGACCATTTGCAGTTTATACAGTAGGCTGTGTGATTTCTGGAACTTTGCTGTCCACTCAACCTCCAACTCTTATTAGCATAACCATGCATATTGCAGCTGCAAGGACCAGAAACGCTTTAGAAGGACAACCTACTCCCAACCAACTATGATGAATTTTGCATTATCTCATTCAAGAAAACAAGAGTGATTTCTAAAGAACTAAGATTCTTAGGGAGGGCTACCATTATTGAAAATATACAAATGTGGGAACAGCACTGTGGCTTAAAGGGTAAAGCCGTTGCCTGCAGCGCCAGCATCGCTTATGGGCACAGGTTTGAGTCCCAGCTACTCCACTTCTCATCCAGGTCTCTGCTGTGGCCTGGGAAAGCAGTAGATATGGCTCAAGTCCTTGGACCCCTGCACCCATGTGGGAGACCTCACAGAAGCTCCTGGCTTTGGATCGGTGCAGCTCCAGCTGTTGCAGCCATCTGGGGAGAGAACCAGTGATGGAAGACCTCTCTCTGCCTCTCTAACTTTGCCTTTCAAACAAATCATGTTAAAAGAAAAAAAAAAAAAAACAAAATACACAAAACAGTAACTCCAAATAAATCAACTAGTAGGAACTCAGATAATCGATATTAGTTTTTCCTAACACTGTGACTTTTAAAAATGAGTACTGATACATCTTTCTTAATGGCTATTCTCCTTTTCCCTTTAGAGATAAACTCAAGGTAGTCTTCAGTGTTTTTTGTTTTTTTGTTTTTTTGTTTTTTTTTTTTTTGACAGGCAGAGTTAGAGAAAGGTCTTCCTTTTCTGTTGGTTCACCCCCCAAATGGCCGCTACAGCCGGCGCGCTGTGCCAATCGATCTGAAGCCAGGAGCCAGGTGTCTCCTCCTGGTCTCCCATGCGGGTGCAGGGCCCAAGCACTTGGACCATCCTCCACTGCCTTCCCAGGCCACAGCAGAGAGCTGGACTGGAAGAGGAGCAACTAGGACAGAATCCAGCGCCCCAACTGGGACTAGAACCCTGGGGTGCCAGTGCCGCAGGCAGAGGATTAGCCAAGTGAGCCACAACGCCGGCGCTCTTCAGTGTTTATAAGCATGGTTAAATCTGAATAATTCTAAGACAATAACAAAATGCTTTTTTTCTAAAGAATGATGACTCTAAGCTCATTGCTTATTCATTTTTGTGTTCCTAATGCTGAGCAAAATGCCTGTCAAGAGTATTGGCTCAATAAAATTTGGGGGAACTCATGTTTAGTGAATAAGGGAATTATTAGTCAGTAACTGTGCTGTAGTGAAATGTCTTTCAAAACATAGGTAATATCAATTTTGTGAACAATAAGCACACAGATGGCTCCACTGTAGTTGATGCTGATTTGAACTAATTATGTGAAGAATTGAATTTACATTTAATATGTTAGGAAGACCTAAGAGTAACCCAACAGTGGGTTATATATGGTCTCCATCACACACCTAGATCATTTAAAATAACTCACAGACCCTCTGCATGAGCAATCTACTACATGTGCAGAGGATATGGTTTGAGGGTCACTAGTGGGTGGTGGTCTGTCCTGGAGCAGTCTTTGACCAAAAATGGTATTCTTGTAAAATATTCTTTGTATCCAAGTCCACAGCTTCAGGTAAGACATCCAGTGATAGAAGAGATGTCATCTAACTAGACAGATAAATTACATAGTACTGAGACAGTTATGGTAATGGGATTGCTATTCATTCTTACCTTTCCCTATCAGCCTCACATATGACCAACCACACAGGTCACCCATATTGCCACTCTGACGTTTTCCTTCATATTAGTATTATTCATTCTCTGCTTCTAATTTCCTAGGTCATAATCATCAAGAACATCCTTCTAAAATTTTCTGCTCATTAAAATAGTTCTACTTAACAATTCAATCAAGACATTTTGAAATAATCTCACTAAATTATTGAACCATGTGTGGCCTAATCCATCATCATTGGACCACACGAGTCTATCCCATCTTATTATGTATAGCCTACCCAGTATTTATATCATCATGACCACTACTGATTTTTGAATGATAGGTGATTTACTTTTTACATATAATGTGCTAGGTATATGGGAAATATGTACCTGGATTCTGTCTCATGGTATAACCTAACAGTATTCCCCTTTTCCTAGCCTAGTCCAAAGCAGAAACATGGACTCCAAGGTGTTGACCTACACATCTTGGCTTATTTCCTTTCAAAATTAGACAAAGTATTTATCCCCAGAATTCCCTTCTATTTCCTTTTCTAGATCATTCACCCTATGCTTTAATAAATCCAAGTTTTCAGGAAGGACCAGAGGGAGACAGAGGGAAAACCAAGTAGAGGGGTATGATTAATCAACGAATAAAGAAGTATGTATTCCTGAGGATCAGAGAAGGGGGATAAAGGACAACACTTGAAATTGTCCTGGAAAAAGGACAATCCATTGTCTAAGGAGAATCTACTATATTAACAGTCCTGGTAACTTTTAAGTTCCTGAAGGGCTCCCAGATTTAGGAAGTGTTTTATCATTTTTCCCACTTGCTCTTGATTAAGTAGCTTTTGTCCATATAGTATTGGAAAGGATTTCATAAAAGTTTTGTCTTTATCTCATAGTTCACCCACATTTAAAACCAGTAAAGGACCAAGATGATGTTCAGCTCACCCTAAAGGTATTAATTGAAGGGTACAATAATTATCCTACTGGTTAACTAAAAGAATTTTCCAATGATTATCATTTTACTGATTCAAGATATGAAGTATAATAAATTATTTCAAGTTTGTCTACTGCATAATTTGCCACAATTATAAAGGAGCTGATTATTTTTGCCATATAATTAGTGAAACAAACCTCCACTTAGCACCTTGTTTTGAAAATGTGTCAGGACTTCATTACACAGATACTGGAAACTGATCTGGTTGCTATGGTGACAACAGCTCATATACGGAGTTTTGGGTTTAGCCGACATACCTAGATCAGACAGAATACGATTAAAAGGAAAAAAATCTAACTTCAAGCACTTTTGGGTCCCAAACATCACAAAATAAGTCTTTGAAATATCCAATTTCAAATAAAATGATTGCATAAGTCTCCATAGGAATTTAAAAACTTTTGTATCTCCTTATCCTCTGATACACGTGTTTTTTTTACTTTGAAGATAATAATTTATTGCAGAAACATTCAGAACATAAACCCCATTGTTGTAAGGTATATTGACTATAAAAATCCATAAATCATTTAAAAGTCATAGTGTTAAGCCAATCAAAAAATGATGTATGACCTGAAAACAAATCAGAAATAAACTGTTTTATGTTAATAGGATTCTTTGACAGTAATTCACAAGGAGGTTAAGTTTTTAAGTAGGTCACCGCTACCTACATCGGAGACCTGGGTTGAGTAGTTTGGTTGACCCAAACCATATCTCAGTGTGGCCCTTTGAGGACAATTCTGTCTCTGTCTCTCTCTCTGTCTCTTTGTCTCTGTACCTCTCTAACTACATGAAATACATTTTAAAAGAATTCATTACATTAGTTTGTTTACTGGATATCATTTTTTAATCTACCCACTATGCTCTGAACATCTTCATGTACAATACCTGATGTACGCAATTTGAACAATATATAATTAAGCTCTTGAATCAGTACTAATATATAAAATACTCAAAGCAGCAAATATTTAGTGATCCCTGTCATTCCAAGCTAATTATACTATTACATAATTTACTGTAATTTAATCTTTTTATGTTATAGTAGGAATAAGTACTTCTATAGTAGTACTGCACAGGAGAGTGATTAGATAATGTTAAAATACTATATTTTTTACTACAAAGCTTGAAGGCAGTTTTTTTACTCACACAATAAAATGTCAAATGTTGAAGACAAAATATTTAGCCTAACTGAACACCATACAAAGTAGATAGTTACTGAAACATCATATAGTACCCAAACACATACACTTTTATGGCAAGTTTTTAAAACTACAAAGAATTGGTTTATGTCAATATACGATGCCTTATTTGCACAAATGAATTCACCACTTAAGCAATATTTCTACATATCCCATACTATTCAGAGTCATCAACTTATATCAATAAGGTACAATTAGTATAAAGCAGACAAGTCCAGTGAGAGAGAAGTGGAGTCTGCCACATGACGTGTCTGACAGGTGGACCCCAGAGCAGGCACGCTAGAGCACCATCCAATGCAGCCTCAGTAATCAGTGCCCAAAAGGGCTTTTAGCAGCTCTCAAAAACCAAGATTGAGTCACAGCAATGATCTCAAACCGGCAACAGGATACTGGGTAGGAACCCAAGGTATTTATAAACAGGCAATCTAGTTTGAAAATTTTTTAGTTAACTAATTTCAGATGTCCCAGCATCAGCATAAATCAACAAATCATTTTGAACGCCCCTATGACACAGAATAGTTATCTCTGTCACTCCACAGAAATTATTTGAGAATAAAAACTAAGACTTTTGAGAATCTAACCCTGTAATACAAAGATCATACTGGTGAGTACTGACTTATCTAAGACCCCAAAATAATTTTTAGGAAATCATTAGAGACAAATCATTTCACAAGTCTGAATAATCAGTTATTAAGATTCTGAAGAGAAGGAGACTATTGACATCACTTTAAAAGTCCACAGCAAATCCCTCAGCATATTTATCTTACTGGCCTTAACTATACTGGAAACACAAAAAATAGTAAGTCTTCTTTACCATGTAAATATGAAGTCAAGGTTTTGCTAAGTCCAAATTACCGAAGAAAAAACATATACATAGTAAATCATCAATCTCTATAAATTCTTTAAGGTCAGTGATAACCCAGCATACTGGCTATGTTATTACCAAGGGTACTTTAAAATCTTGATGAAAAAGTCGAGCTAAAAAGATGTTTAATTTGGAGCAAAAATTTTTGAAATCCATGCAGTATTTTTTTTTTTGACCGGCACAGTTAGTGAGAGAGAGGTAGAGACAGAAAGGTCTTCCTTCAGTTGGTTCACTCCCCAAATGACCGCTAGGGCTGGCGCTGTGTCCATCCGAAGCCAGGAGCCAGGTGCTTCCTCCTGGTCTCCCATGCGGGTGCAGGGCCCAAGCACTTGGGCCATCCTCCACTGCCTTCCCGGACTACAGCAGAGAGCTGGACTGGAAGAGGAACAACCGGGACAGAACTGGCACCCCAACTGGGACTAGAACCCGGGGTGCTGGCACTGCAGGCGGAAGACTAGCCAAGTGAGCCGTGGAACCGACCAAAATCCATGCAGTTTCACATGTACTTCCATGAATCTTTGAAGACTTCTTAAAAGTCTTCAGTGCTGCTAAGGGTTTCCAAATTTATGCTATCTAGAATCTCTTCTAAGCATGTCTGAGCTCTCAAAAGTACGAATGGGTTTTTCAAACTTACGAAGGTCGCCTCTGTTCCTGGCTAAAATATTTCATTATGAATTAATATTGAATTTAAGGATTGCTAACATTTGATTTTTTTCCTCTGCAGCTGATTAATATAATAATATTACATGCTTAGATTTTTAAATATTAAAGCCAGTTTGCATCACTGGAATAAAGACAACTTTGTAATGGAATATTATTTTTCTATACTGATCAATTTGATTTGCTAATATTTTAAGTGACTTCATGGCACAGGAAATAGTTTTTCCTAGGGTGACTTACGTGAGATGGGAGCAAGGAGAAAACCCAATTCTTTTCTAGACACTCATTGTCTATTCTATATTCTTTTCATTAGAATAGGAAGTATTAAGGAAGTACACCCTATGCCCAGAGTAACATGAGTTAAATTTTGAAAAAAGTACTAAGCAATTTGTAGACATTGTAAAACCACCACAGAACTCCATGAGTTGCCACTCTCAAAGCAACCACACAACAACACCAAAAACTTAGTTTGCTGCTTTCAAAGTCAAAGTTAAGAAAAAGGTTTCTAGGGGTAGGTATTCAGCCTAACAGTTAAGATGTTGGTTGAAACAATAGCATATCATATTGGACCAAGTCCTTGGGTTGAGTCCTGGCTTTCCTTATTCATTTTGCTGCTAATACAGACTCTGGAGGGCAGTATGTGATGGCTTAAATGACTGGCTTCCTGCCACCCATATTGGAAATGTGGATTGAATTTCAACCTGGCAAATTCCTGGCAATGGTAGGCATTTGGGCAGTCAACCAGTGGATCAGAGTTCTCCATCTCTCAAAAAGAGAACACTACTCTAAAATGACAACTGGATCATCTTTTAGTAATCACAAAGCTTCTTGCTAAGCCTTGGTAGGGGCCAATTAAAAAAAAAAGTAACATCAGTAATTAATGGCATAAGATATGATCTAGTATTTAATAGTAAATAAGATAAATCCTATCAAAAAATCTCTATCTCCAGTCAAAACTGCATTAGTGACTTAAAAACTTCCTATGAAATGACATCTACAAAAGATGCTACAGAAGTATGAAATACCAATGAAATCTAACATTGGCTTCAGATTGTGAAACTATCTTACTAGGCAGACAATTGCTGATTATCGATGCTAACTAACGTCTTTCCTAAGACCACTGAACGTTAAGAAACTCCTAAGTTGAAACTGACAGTACCTAACTCTAAAAATCAGAAATTAGATAGGTATTGTTAAAATCCACATTAGTTATCTGAAAGATGTAATGTAAAGCAAGAATATGGGAAATAAAAAAATTAGAGACTTGCAAAATGAATCTAACAGCTCTACTCACAAATAATGTTATAAAGAAGGAAAGAGTAAGTCAACATATAGAGATCATGGTTAAATAAACTAAAGGAAATTTTCTGAGAAAAATTCTCAGGGAAAATGTTAAGTGAAGCACAAATATACAGATATACGAGAGGAAATTGTAAGCGTAAAGCAATGTACATACCTTAAACTAAATGTGTAATGATACGGTGGCTGGGAGTATGTAATTGAAGTGGCAACTAAGGGCGTGGCACAGCGAAGACATTGTAGAAAACACAGTAATTATCTGGAACTAAAAGAACTAAGCTATCACAGAAAAAAAATACATAGAGCATTAAAATGGGAGTAGGAGGTCTTCAGAAAATAAGGGAACAGAAAAATCTATTAACAGTAGTAAGTGGTCTTTAGAGTAACAGAATACACAATATATAATGACAAGCCACTTGTTCCCACCAAAAAAATTATCAAATAGAAAACTGGAAACAATGTTATTTAAACCATGGGCATACATGAACCAAAGAATGAAAATCTATTACATCTACTTTATGCTAAATGTAAACATGTAAAACATTTCTATTTGTAAATGCAAATATATATTTAAAAAAAAAAACAAGGATTGATCTTCAGTGTAGCCACACTGATGAAATATCATTATTTATGAGGGACACTGGATGGGAAACAGGAATGAGAAGTGGGAATTTTATAGAAGGAGGAAGAAACCCTGAAGAACTTCACTAGGAACTTCCTTCTATGCTTCTTAGAATTATTCATCCAGGTACAAGTTAAAAGCAAAACTTATTTTCAAAGTTATCACCAGAGTTGGGAAATAATAAAAAATAAAGTTCCTTGGGCCAGCGCTGTGGCATAGTGGGTAAAGCAGCCGCATGCAGTGCCAGCATCCCATAAGGGCGTTCACATCCGGGCTGCTCCAGTTCTGATCCAGCTCTCTGCTATGGCCTGGGGAAGCAGCTGAAGATGGCTCAAGTCCTTGGGCCCCTGCACCCGTGTGGGAGACCTGGAGGAAGCTCCTGGCTTCAGATTGGTGCACCTCTAGCCACTGCAGCCACATGGGTAGTGAACCAGCAAATCGAAGACCTCTCTCTCTGCTTCAGCCTCTGTTAACTCTGCCTTTCAAATAAAATAAATCTTTAAAAAAGCAATAAATAAAGCTCCAAAGGTGGATGATGGTAATGGTTTCACAACAAGCACATGAATATAAGTGTGACAGAATTACAGTCACAAAGAGTTAAATAGCACAAATTTCATGCTACATGTTTTCCCACAGTTTAAAAATCATCACCAGGTTATTCTGTGATAATTATGCCCAATAGGAACATAGGAAACGAACAAAATTAAAAAACCATTTAGCAATCTACTACTTATGTTTAGCACCAAAGTTACATTTCCTTTTCTCAATATGTATCTTGCTCTTTCAGTTAAAAGTGGTCATTGTAACTAGAAAATAGTCCTGGCTCTTAACACAATGAGATGTTAAAGCAATGTTGAATAAAAAGTCAAATGCCTTTTTTCTAGATTATTCTGGTTTTTGAAGATACACATTGTCTCAGCTGCCCCTATCTCTGACTCTAATAGAAAGCCAACAGTACTGCTACAATCTTAAGACTCCTCCTATACTTTCATCTAACTCCTAACTGGTGCATTAGTTTACTAGGGCAGCCACACAGAAAGCAAACCAAGTGGCTTAGTTGTGTAAGAATTCAGTTTTTTTCCTCTTAATTCCTGAAAGCTCAAAGTCTCAGGTCAAGGTATTGGCAGGGTTGTTATCTTCTGGAGCCCCCTTCCTGGGCTTGTGGAGGGTCCTACTCTATTTTCTTGTGATTTTACTTCTGCATGCATCTGTGTCCTAATCTCTTCTAAGAATACCAGTCATACTGAAGTAGAGCATATCCTAATGATGTAATATTAACTTAATTACTGCTTTACAAGTTATATTTCCTTATACTGTTATGGTTCTGGAGTATGACAGATTAGGAAGTCAACATATAAACATTTGTAATGATACAATTCTGTGCATAACACCTAGAATTATCATTTCTTCCTGTGATAGAATAAACATTTCACTTAATGAGGCTGATCACTGAGAATGTTGCCTACAGCCATCTTGGTGTTCACCTCTCCATTCTATTGGACTTGTAGAAGGCACTGCATAGAGCTCTCAGGAGGGAAATACAGAATATTGCTTAATTGGAAAAACACGGTCCTGTGATTACTATCAATGGCATTAAGCTAGATGTTTCGTGCCCGACGCATGGTGAATATGGACTAGACACAGAAATAATACTCAAAAAGACCCGAAAGCTATGATTCAAAAATTCATCACTCCCAGGTAGACTGGTATTTCTCTGAGGTTTATATTTAGTCAATAGTAACTATTTTTATTATGCTACAAGTAAGGTTTATGATTACTGTTACATTTTGAATATATGTGATCTGGGGAGATAGTAAGATCTTATAGCCAACCACGATAAAGACTGGGACAGTGTTTTGGGGTAAATGTTCTCATGTTCATTCATCCAAATACTTCTTTAGTATATTATATTAAAAGCACATTATTAGGTGCTAAAATCTCAAATAGTAAAACTGATCAAGATAATACTCATCTACTTGGAGCTTATGGTCTGGTGGTGAGAGATAATGCAAGCTGCCTACATATACATCATATAAAATAGAATATTAAGGCCTGGATGGAAAAATCTAATACTTCTAGATTTTAAGTATATGAGATTCTCAAACTCCTATGTTTCTGGTTGAGAATCACCAGTTGATTATTTTGGTGAACAGAAATTTCTCCTAAAAATATACAATAGTAAACTAGCACAGGGCAATGCCAATTAAAAAATATACTGAGGTGCTACTTTATATGTATTAGGATTGCTATAATAAAAAAGATACATAACATGTTCTTAAAGATGTGGAGAAACAGAACCATCACAAACTGCTGGTGAAATTATAAAATGGTACAGCTACTTTGGAAAATAGTCTAGCAGTGCCATAAAAGTTTAAGCATCAGGTTATTACCATTTACTCAGAAATTACATTAGAGACATATATTCAAATAAACACATTTTCAGTGGTTGGCATGATGCGACAGCAAGCAAGCTGCTGCTAGAGACACCAGTACCCCACATCAGACTGCCAGGGTTCATGTCTTAGCTTGCGATTAATGCGTACCCTGGGAAGAACCAAATGACTGGTTCCTTGCTACCAACATGGGAGACACAGGAAGGTCTCTGGGCTCTTGGCTCTAGAGTTACCCAACCCTGGCTATTGTAGAGGTAATCAGCAGATAAAGTTTTTCTTTCTCTCCCTGCCTCCACTCTTTCCAAATAAAGAAAATTAAGACATATGGTCACACAAAAGCTTCCACACATGTTCATATCAGCATTATTCATGGTGGCCTCAAGTTGAGAATTCAAGTTCCATAAACTGTTGATGAATAAGTAGACTATATTGCATTAATGTTCAGAAAAATCCAAGGTAGATTTGTGGCTTCCTAGGCCGGTCAACATTTGCAGATAAATAGGGACTGAATTTCTAATGGGAATGAGATCTATTTGCGTGGTCATGTAATGGTCAAGAAATGTGATTACATTAACAGTTTTGTGCATGTACGATAAAACCTATTAAACTGTACATTAGTTTATATAACATACAATTCATCTACTTAATAAAGCCGTTATTTTCAGAATTCCCACTGCTGACATTTTAAGTGTCTACTTGTTGATATTCTTAAAGATAGAAAAAGGCATTAAAATAGAATGCACATTATTCATATCACCCAGGTGATGCAGATTATCCTTTTATTCTTTAAAATTTCATCACAACTCAACACTAGCCAAGTCAGTAATGAACTGAATTCTTCTAGCTCTCCAAATAATTTGCCTTCTACCTTACTGTAGCTAGTATTTTCTCCTGGTGTATTGCATACCTTCACAAGACAGGAAGGTAAACAGTACTGCTTGAAGTTGTGTCATGTGCCACATAAACTGGGATATACAAAGACCCAGACCGGACCACTACTCCAAGGGACAGAAAAGCTCTAATACTCAGCATTTGAACGTCCAAGGTTACATACACCATTATTTGTTTACTGGTATTTTAACATACTTTGCATTCCATTTTATTTCCCCAGGACCATAAAACTAGTGTAAGGAAAGCATGGCATTTGCTTTCACCTTTAAGTTACCCTTGGAAAAAACCAGCTGCCACAGACTACTCTGTAGGTGAGCAAGATTATCTCAGTAATTTTTCCTCAGTGCTTCAACCTCAAGAAACTTAAAAATATTTCAATCTTTTTACTTTAGAGGAATATTTTAAAAATGTTATTTGATAGAAATGAGCATTTTCTCTTAATTTTCACACACCCAAAGCACAAACCAAGGAGGTGTCAAGCACAGCAAAGAAGTTCACGTAGTTATGCTTGCCCCAGTAAGGTTTCAGAGATGACACTGGTCATCATTTCCCTGAACCACTTCATTTCATTGCATGGTTGATTTGGGGATTTTGAGATAAAATGAGTAAAGGGCTGATCTCCTTTAGATTTCACTATGTACATAGATCATTCATGTGCACCGTGATGTTTCCCTGAGGTCCTTATGTGTCTGTTTACAAGGCAGTGCATCAAACAAGTGCAATGCTGAAGTTATGTCGTGTTTTCCATCTATGGACATGACTTGTTCCCAAAAACAACGATTCTTATTCAAAAGATGCAAATCAATTAAGTGATAAATTAAGTGAAATTTTCAATTGTTTTATGTTTATGAAAAAGTTTAGAGACCTGTGGCACTGTAGTGTAGCATGTTAATCGGCTGCATACAACTGGAAGCTAGTTCAGGTCTCACATACTCTACTTTCAACCCAGCTCCTGGCTACTGCACTGAGGGAAGCAGTGGAAGAAGCTCCAAGTACTCGAGATCCAACATCCACACTGGAGAGTCAAACAGAGCTCCAGGCTCCTGGCTTCAACTTGGCCCAACCTCAGCTGTTGTGGCCATTTAGGGAATGACTCAGCAGATGGAAGATTTCTCTCCCTCCCTCATAAGGAAACAGACTTTCACCAACACCTATTGCAAAAAACACTGTTACTTTTTTTTTTTTTAGCAAAAACAAAGACATTATTCTTAAAGAAAAGGTTGAATATAAGAAGAGGGACAAAAGAATACAAGTTTTACATTTCCGTTTATGTTCTCCAAGTTTTCTTCCTTATGTATCATTTTGTAAAGCGTCAGTGACATAGTACCACAGTTCAGTTTGAATCATGCCATGTTCCTCACACGTATATATACACATACAAACTTATTAAGTACCCATAGTTTTTTGAAATTTGAAATTCAGAGTTACATAGAGAAGGAGAGGCACAGACAGACAGGTCTTCCATGCACTGGTTCACTCCCCAATTGGTAGCAATGACTAGAGCAGAGTCGATCTGAAGCCAGGAGCCAGGCACTTCTTCCAGGTCTCCCATGTAGATACAGGGGCTCAAGGACCTGGGCCATCTTCTACTGCTCTCCAAGGCCATAGCAGATAGCTAGATCTCAAGTGGAGGAGCTGGGACTAGAACCGGCACCCATATGGGATGGGGACACTGCAGGCGGCAGCTTTACCCTTTACGCCACAGCGCCGGCCCCTGTCATTCCCTTTCCCAAAGGGTCAGTCATATTGGCTCTCATTTCCTTACTTTTTATATCTGATCAAGGTTAAATGTTCAAAGACAGAACTGATACTACGTCGCCGTGAGTTAAGCTATCATCCCCAACCACACTGCTATTCAACCCCACTACTCCTCTTCCTATTTAGCTCCCTGCTAATACATCTGGAAAGGCACAGTACTTGGGCTCCTGCCACCAATGTTGCAGACCAGAATGGTCTTCTAGTTGGTCCAGACCTGGCTGTTGTGGCCATTTGGAGGAGTGGAACAGCCAACAGCAGCTTCCTTGTGCTCTCTCTCCCTCTCTACCTTCCCCCCACCACCCATCCCTCTTCTATCTTGGTTGCTCTGTCCTTCCAATAAGTAAACCTACATAATGAAACACATTTACTAATGAATTCTACACTGTTCAATGAAGTTCCACTGACATGCTAGGCAAAGAAAAAAAGCATCGAAGCAATAAAGAGGCAACTGAAAGCCAAATATCAGAGTCACAGAGCCGGTTTCATTATAAACAACTAGGCTCGCATTCCCTTCAGTAGTCAATCAGAAAAAAATGATCACAGGGACCCAGGACTTAACTTCCACTTGAGGGATTTATTTCTCTTCCCAAAACTGTTTTGGCTCAATTAAGATACTCACATCTCCTGTCAGAGGACTTGATTCCAGCTTCACACCCGATTCCAGCTTCTAATTAATAATGACTCTGGGAGGAACTGGTGATAACTGAAGTAGTTGGTTTCCTGCCCTCCATGCACGAGACAAGTTCCTAGCTCCAGGCCTAAGTTTCTACCTGGATCCTTGTGATCATTTGGGGGAGTCAACTAGCAAATGGAGTATTCCTCTATCTCTTTACCTCTAAAACTCCCTCATCCCTAAAATTAAAAATAAATACCATGAAGTCTATTCCCAATTTAACAATAGACATTCACATTAAAACACAAAGTATATCACTCCTTCACTGAAGATCATTCCACAGCTTACCTTATTAGATTCAAATCCAGTTTTTTGTTTTGTTTTGCTGCAAGTCTACAAAGCCTGACACTAGCTGATCTCAATCCTGGATGTATCTAAGAATCACCTGGTAAGATTTTAAAGTGACTCAAGCCTGAGCCCCAGCACAAACAAATCAAGTAGCACTGCTTGCAGGCAATACTAATGTTAGCTCTTCAGAAGAACATCTAGAGTAGGGAGGTACTGCTTTAGAAGTGTCTTTATTCTCGACCATATCCCCCTCCCCCCACATTGTGCTGAGCTATATCCTCCCTTAGACCACTTTCCCTTCTTTGAACACACTATACGAAGCGCCCAGTTCAAAGAGTGACTTTTCCTTCCACTGACTGGAAACCTTCCAACCCGTTTACCTGCATGGGTCATTCGTTCACCAGCTGCAGCTCTTAAAGAATCACAGAGTCATCGCCTGACCTAGTCTCCCTCTCAACTGCTTTTCCATCTTATTTTCTCCAAACCATTTATCTTACGCCATTAAGTGTACTTATTTGGTATGATTTAGCTTCATGTGCTAGTTTTCTAATGCTGTTACAACACATTTCCACAACTGTGGGATCTTAAGCCAACAGAAATGTATTATCTTACAGATATGGAGGTCAGAAGTCCAGAAGTGAATATTAACATGCTAAAATGAAGTTCTCAGGGGGTAGGTCTTGTGGTATAGCAGTTAAGCTGTGTTTGGACACCCACACCTCATATAGGAGTTCCTGAGTTTGAGTCCCACCTTCACTTCAGAACCAGTTTCCAACTAATACACACCCTGGGAGGCAGCAAACGGTAGTTCTAGTTATCTGGGTCCTGAGCACCTACATGGGAGACCTAGATGGAGTTCCTAGTTCCTGGCTTTAATCTGGACCTGCCCTGGATGATTGCAGACATATAAAGTGAACCAGCAGATACAATCTCTCTCTCTCTCTCTCTCCACCCCTTCTCCCTCCCTTTCCCTCTGTCCCATTCCAAGTAAATAAATACTTGAAATAAAATAGAAGTGTCAGAGGGCCTCTGTTCCTTCTAGAAGATCTAGAAAACAATGTTTTCTTACTCTCTCCAACTTCTGGAAAATGTATACTAGTTTTTGGCTTGGGGCCTCTTCGTTAGCCAGTTTTCTATTAGTACAGTTAAACACCCGAAGCTTGGCAGTTTTTAAAGAAAACAAGCATATTTACCTTACGGTTTTGGAGATACAAAAGCAAGGCACAAGTATTTACTTGGCTCTGATGAAGACTCCAGAGGGTGAGCATGAATGGAGCACTGAAGAGCCACAAACCCTCGGTATTCACATCCGCTCTGATTCTAACTCCCCTGCCTTCCTCTTCCTTTTATAAAGATCCAGGAATTAGACACACCTTGATCATTCAGCGTACTCTCCCATATGGAAACCATTCACTTAATCACACATGCAAAATCCCTTTAGCTACCTCAGGTAACATATTCACAGGTTCCACAGATTAGGATGTGGGAGTCTCTGGGGTCATTATTCTGCCTACTATATTCATCTCAAATGAATGAACCTTGAAATAGGAATTCTGTTCATTTGGGTCAATACTTCATCCAAAGAACCTAAAACAGTGCTTATTTTTCTGTTTGTTTAATTAACAGTTAATTATTTCAGTGACTTGTGACCTCTTCATTGCTGGTAGGATCCCCAGGGACTGTAAGTGTCTTGAAGAATTTTCGTCATCATCAAGTTATTTTATTTGGCTCCACATGATAACCTAAAAGGAAATTCATTCTTACATAATACTGTTAGTAACCAAAGTATGATTTTCTAAAATGTTTTTGAGTATCTGCTTCATGTTTGCCACTAAGCTTCTAAGTAACAATGTCAACACCATCAAAGCCAGATTCACACAGCTTACAGCTTAAATCAGACGCTAAAATAAATGCAGGTGGAGTAAAGTGCTCCAAAGCGTCCTAGACAGAAACCACAGGCAGCTAGGGAAAAAAGGTCTTCACATGGGTTAAAAATTTCATAAACCTATACTTATCACTATTTTTAAATTTATGCTTACTTTTGAACTCCTTGAGATAAAGAATTACATCTCATTTATTTTGTAACTCCTGTGCCTAGTGCACAGTCAACATTCAATGTAAGTTACTGAACAGCATATAGAATGAATAAATGAACATGAAATTTTTCATGCTCTACAAGCTAGGGATGGAGCTGAAAATCAAATTTAGAAAAAGCACTAAATCTTTATGAGCTAAAAAGAAACACATAAGCTAAAGCATATCACCATCTCACTAAATCAATTATAGATAATGTTACAAAGCAATAACAGCTATGGCTACAGATAAAGTAAGATACCTTTGCACACTACTAAACTCAGATTTGTAGCTATGTCTGTATCCTTTACCATCTATTTCCCCAACTACACAGGCCAAAACTTAAGAACCATTGTTTCATTTTACACTTTCTCACATTCTTATGAGTCCATCCACCCATCACCATAGCCTTAGGCACTATTTTGAAAACACATTTCTGATAGAAATAACTGTTAGTCTTTAAAATAAAAAGTATCTCAAGTCTTCTCCACGTGTCCCAATCCCCACATAATTAGGTTGGAACCATGGAATTAAGTCAAGCTAAAGTAACTGCCAACAGTTTCATTCCTATTCTAAGGCACCTGGGAACTGGTGTGTCTCCTTTGTCACTCTCTTCTTCAGCTGTGGAGATTTGATGACTACATATCCCAATGGCACAGATAAGAAGACTGAAGATGTTTAGGTTCATGAGGCACCATTAGAAGAGATGCCACAGCTGCATTCAGCTGTGAGATGAGACACACACTTCTATTGGCTCAAACAACTGAGATTATGAAATCTGCATTTTTTAGCAGCTATAACTAATTATGTTAAAAAATAACAAACTTGATACCAGGAATGTTCAGGAGCTTCTGTAACAAAAATAAATGTAAAAATATGTGGCATCTGCTCAGGGGTCCAGTTTTAGGGCAGCTAAGAAAGTGAAATTGGAATTTGAAAATAAATTAATTATTCATATGTGAGAACTTACTTACTTTTGCTTATATCAAGCAATTATTGACCTAAGAACTCTAAAGGAAGATCAGAGAATTAAAAATTGGCACCATTAGTTGTCCTGTAGAGGTTCTAAAAATGTCACCTCTTCAGAGAGGCCTTTCCCACCTAACCTTCCACAGTGTCACGCTTTACTGTGCTTTATAATACTTTATTTTACTCACCGTTATCCTGTAGCTCGGGAGGGCAGTGGAGGATGGCCCAAGTGCTTGGGCCCCTGCACCCACATGGGAGACCAGGAAGAAGCACCTGGTTCTTGGCTTCGGATGGGCACAGCGCCAGCTGTAGCAGCCATGTGGGGAGTGAACCAATAGAAGGAAAACCTTTCTCTCTGTCTCTCTATCTCTCACTGTCTATAGCTCTACCTGTCAAATAAAAAAAAAACATATTTTATTTACTTATTTGAAAGGCATAGAGACAAACTGGATCACCCATCTGCTGAGTAACTCCCAAATGTTCTCAAAGGCTAGTTGTTGGCCAGGCCAAAGCCTGAAGTCTGAAAGGCAATCCAGGTCTCCCACATGGGTGGCAGTGATCCCAGTATATGAGCCTTCACCTCCTGCCTCTCAGGATACACACTAATAAGAAGCAGGAAACGGAGTAGAGCATGGACAGAAACCCAGGGCAATGTAAAGTGAAATGCTGGTATCTCAAGAGGCAGCTAGGCCATTACACAAAATGTCTTTCACCAGATTGGTAACCTTCTTAATTGTAGAACTTGCTGCAATGTTTTCTGGGCAATACATTATAAAGTCCTTGATGCAAGAGACCATACTCCATTCAAAATCTGCGATCTTGCACCTCCCAAACATACCAGCATCCATGAAATGTTTCTAAGGGAGCAACTAAAGAAATCTACAACTCTATACTCCCAGAAAATTTCTCCTATCCCCATAACCCCACATCTCTTAATGCCGATATAAAAGGCAATGTATGACTCAGTGTTTTAACCTCTCTATAATTCTGGAAAGTCATCTATAGTATACAAAGCTTTATGCATGTTGATTCATTCTGATCCATGTTAAACAGGACAACAAAGGGTACAAGCTTCATATTTTCCAAGTGCAGCTCTTAAATGGTTTACTGGAACAGGGATATGGTGTCTGTTATCTTACAAGAAAATTCAAGTTTATTAGCCAGCTCTCCAATATTTGGTAATTTACCTAAGAAAATCTTTTGATTCAGTTATTTGGCTTTCATAGTCTGTTTGTGCTACTATAATATACTCAATACTTTATAAATAATAAAAATAATTGTTTCTTACAGTTTTAGAGGCTGACAAGTCCAAGATCAAGGTAAAACTTTTTGCTGGACCCCCACATAGAAGAAACTCACCGACACCACTTTACAAGATTACCCAATACCATGGGTGTAAGAGCTATCGAATGGCCTAATGACCTCTTAAAGGCCACACCTGTTAAACCATCGCATTGGCAACACCTGAATTGTAGAGGAGACACATTTAAATCATAGAAATTTTTATTTAAAAAGAAACGTAGCTGCCAAATAAACATCACCTTGAGAACTTGGGAATATGAAAGAACAATTAGTTTTTAGTATCCTGGGTTTACGTTCAAGGACATAAGAAGGAACTCAGACATAGTTTCATAAATGACCTTAAGCCACTCAAAAAAAAAATGAAAAAAATGCAACTAAATTAAAGAATTAGAAACTGAAGATTTCCATATTCCCCTCAGATTTTTACAGGTTACCGACAAATGCAAGTTCTGTAGTTTCAATAAAGCATCATATTAAGTTTAATACCAAAACCAAAATCAGTTAGGATTTAAAATTTGATGCTGGGCATTCTCCCAGCTCACATTTTCCACACCAGAAAGTTAGAGTTTTACTGGCCTTAATTCCTGTCTCTAAACTCATTTCATATCCAAACAAGCTATTTTATTCAATAAATATTTATAAAGCTCCCTCCTGACACACATTCAAAGTTGTTCTGTCAGAGAGAAAAGGTTAGCAAAGCTCAATTAGACCAAATGGAATGCTTGAGAGAACAGAACTGTCTTTGGCATTTTTCAGCGTTATTACAGAATTAGTCGACACTGTGTCCTTGGACAAGGAATTTTGTAGCTCTAGGCTGGAACTGACAAATTTGTCAGTAGCACCTGCCCACGTCAATCTCTATATGGGGATGGGTAATAAGCCATCACATCAGGGTTACATATGATTGTGCAAAGAAATAAACTTATTTCCAGGTAAGTATTTTCTATGTCCTTATAAGAGATCCTGCACTGATGGCCCAAGTGCTTGGGTCCTGCACCACATGGGAGACCAGGAGAAGCACCTGGCTCCTGCCTTTGGATCAGCGCAGTGCGCCGGCCGCAGCGCGCCAGCCGTGGCAGCCATTGGAGGGTGAACCAACGGCAAAAGGAAGACCTTTCTCTCTGTCTCTCTCTCTCACTATCCACTCTGCCTGTCAAAAAAAAAAAAAAAAAAAGAGAGAGAGAGAGAGATCCTTCACTGTTGCTTGAGACTGGTAAATGGATGCTCTTTCTACCTCAGGGGAAGGTACCAGTTATTACCAAAACATATGCAAAAGAAATAAGTAAAATATTTATGGAACTTTCTGGAAATGGGGAGATGCTAATCTACAAGTCACTGAAACCATTTTGTCAACTACTAATTAAACCTTTTAAGTAAAAGCTAAAATGTGCTGTAATTCCTACCTTGATCATCAGAGATTTTTCATATAAGCAGCCAAAGTCGAGATTCAAACTCAGTAAATTTTCAGTTTGGCGCCAACAACTGTAGCTGTTGATCTAGAAAGAACTATTTAGATCTAAAATGTAATGCCTACATTTCCATAGAATAAAGCAAAGGCACATGCAAACATTTTTGCTAAATGACTGATTTCTCTAACAGGATAGAGAAGAATGCTATTGATAATTAAGTTTTACAGAAACATGAAGCAATTTATAATAAAACTGAAGTAAAAAGAGGATAATGCATTATATAACTATCAGTCATTTCTTTTTTAATGTTCATTTTTTAGCTTTAAAATTTAACATTTTGCCACATTTACTTCATAAGTAGACATTATATACATGCATATACACTTTTCCCCTGAAAACAGAGATATCGATTAATCGCCAGTGAGGGATTTATGACAATGATCATAGTGAGGAGAAAGAAGGATACACTGTTATGTACATGGTATGATTCAGTGAAGCAATGCTTATAACTATATACCAAATGATATGACTCAACGTGTGTTAACTTCCACAAATTGGATAAAATATGTAATATTTTCTTTTTTGGGTACTGTGGGGAGCAACTGGGAGCAACTCGGACTAGACTAAGTTACTGGAATTAAGACTTATTCTATGCATCTGCTCTCCCACAATATGGCGCTGGGAGAGGAGGAAACAGCTTCTACACAGCTGCCTCCAGTTCAACCAATAAACAGCAGGACCTGCTCCTGATTGGAGGAGAGCAGCGTACTCGGTGTGTGGGTAGCAGAGTTGGGATTGGTGGAAGAGGACTATAAAGGAGGAGAGAGACAACGTGCACCAGGAACATCTGAGGGAACACCTGAGCAGCCCCCGAGAGAGCTGGCCGGCGGTATGCCGCTCCCCCGAGGAAGTGGGGAAGGTGGCAGGGGGAACCGCCCTTCCACGGAGGTGGAAGGGTCGGTAGCCAACCCGGGAAGAACCAGCAGCAAACCCGGGGAGGGCCGAGCAGACGAAAGAACAGCGCAGGGTCCTGTGTCATTCCTCCATGAAGACGGGGAGCGACATAATGGTGCCGTGACTCGGATCTGAAGCCTAGGCAGGGTTTAGTGTCGTTCCTCCACGAAGAGGGGGAGCGACAGGTACGGTATTTCACTTAGCAAAATGATCTCCAGTTGCATCCATTTTGTTTCAAGGGTCAGGATTCCATTTTGATTTTTATGGTTGAATAATAGCCCATTGTGTATATATACAATATTTTCTTTATGTAATCATCAGTTGGTGGATATCTAGGTTGATTCCATATCTTAATTATTGTGAATTGAACTGCTATAAACATGGGAGTGCAGCTACCTCCTTCATGTACAATCAGCACTTTTCTTATTTTAACTCTGTTATGAACAGAATTCATGTTTCTAAGTTATTACTGTTAGACATTTACTCACAAAATAAAAATCAGTTCAGAGACATAAAGTAGCCACTAACTTGCTATTCCAGACATGTTTCACTCTAAATCACTATTTTTGCCAATAAAATGTAAATAACTTTCCTCCCTATCTTGAGTATCATTTCAAGGATAAAACAAGCTTAGTAGAAATATGTCAAGTTCTTCAGTTAAGTTAAAAAACTCAATTTTTCAAAATAAGTTAATCATATACAAAGACAGGAAAGAATACTTAAGAATACAGTTTAAAATAGAGAGAGCATGATCTCTCACAGAATTAATTAGCTGCCAAACACCTAATGAAGTCCTAATCTATGAAAATGGAGTTGCTGTGTATCTCAGAGGAGAAAACTAAACACCCTGTATGGTACCATCTACATCAAGCAAACATGTTCAGAACATTAAGAGCCTCTCTTCAAAGAAGAAGTAGCTGAATTATTTGGAAACTGTCACAAGAAGTTTTGAAACTATCAGGGATGATTATCCGTGAAAAATAAATATTCTAGAGTGTTTTCATCAGAATACTACATCAGAAAAAAGAACTTTGAATTGAAAATATATCTAGCAATTATAACTATCCATAAGCAAAGAGACAATGCTGCAAAATCATCATCTTCCTGTTAGTAGAAAGGTTCAAGTGTAGGAAGAAAATCAACCAAGTGTCAGAGTGTTGTAGAGACTGTATAGAAGTGCCCCAAAGTCTCTTTGACCACACAAATTTTAAATTATAAATAGTCATTTTTAAATTATCAATACGGTATGAAGAAGCTACACTGACATGTTGTGGGAAAAGACTTTTTCAAAGGAAAAATCATTGAATAATATGCTGTCTATTCTTAGGAAGATGGTTCTGAATAGTTAAAAGGAGAGAAGAAAATTAGCTTTTGCTCACCACACTGTTTTCAGTGTGGCTTGGATGTAACTATTAAGTTTATAATTACAAACATACATTTATGATTATAAACATAAGTTTCAACGTGAACGTGCAATTTGTCTATAATTCCCATTAATGGAAGCATAAATTAGCTCATGACCACATGAGACTTTTAGGTTACTGGATGGTTTGTGAGGATTCATGAAAACGAATGCCCAAAATATGTTTTCTTAGAAAAATCCTTCATTTTTTAAATTAAATAATAACAGTTAGACCATTTTATTTGAAATTCAAGAGTCAAATCAAAAGATCCCTAATGATATGTCTGTTTCATTAATTTGTCCTTCTATTTATTGCGTTTTAATTGTTTAAGCCGAATTCTTTAATGCTGACGTAATCAAATTTGACAAGTTATGACATGTAGCAATCCAAGAAACAAAAATGTTTTTGACGGTTACCTCAGTTGTTATTATAGTGGGCCATGTAATACTTCTACAGTTGAGAATCTCAGTTTCTCTCTATTGTCAGTGGTTCATGACTTGGCTGTTAAAAGATGTTGTTCCTGGCTAATGCCGGGAGCTATCTGTAGCAGGTAAGTGAATGTGTTGGGTTTTGGTTTTCTTTTAATGCGCACATTGGGAGGGAGGAGAAGAATCTGAACTGTCTGCCATTTGAGTACTGAAAATTATATCCAGGTCTCCCACATGGGTGCAAGTACTGGGGCCATTTTCCATTGCATTCAAAATGTATTTTCATTGCATATTTGAATTTCCTCAGTTTTACCCTGTTTGAGTCTGTTATTTGCAGTCTTCCTATAAGCCAATGCATTCAAGTCCCAGGACGGACCTAAAGAAATGAACATGCAAGGCTGGCACTGTGGCATAGTGAGACGTCAGCTGTGCAGCACTGGCATCCCATATGGGTATCATTTTGAGCCCTGGTTGCTCTACTTCCAATCTAGCTCCTTGTTAATGTGCCCTAGGAAAGAAGTGAAAGATGGCCCAAGTTCTTGCACCCATGTGGATGAGCCGGATGAAGCTCCTGGCTCCTGGCTTAAGCCTGGCACAGCCTGGCACAGCTGGCCATTGCAGCCATGTGTGGGGGTGGACCAGCAGATGGATCTCTCTCTCTCTCTCTGTCTCTCTCTCTGACTTTCAAGTGAATAAATCTTTAAGAGATTTATTTTATTTTAATTTATTTTAATTTATTTATTTAAGAGCATGCCAAAGATGATAAGGACGAGATTTAGAAATCTCGCTTTATCCCAAATTCAATCATTTTCTTTTTGAATTCAGAAAGATTATTCTGGCACACCCGCAATTTATGAAGCTGGTCCCCCTCTCACTTCATTTCAATCTAATGTCAAGAGGTACTTCTTTACCAGTTACCAAATATTTTAAGTAACCAAGGACTAACACTTTTAAGTTAACTCAGCTCTATCTTCCTTAATACCTCCAAATATATTTTCAGGATAGGTCCCTATCTTCAAGTTTTTACATAGAGTGCTGTGGTATCTCCGTGGCTTAGGAATGTAATGGTAAATAGTTTTTCAATAATTACTTTGAAATTTATGTCTTGGTATGACTTTTTTAAATCAATCTTCACTTCTTAATTTTGTGCACATTTAGCATTTCCTGAAGAAAAAACTAGCATATAATTTAAAGCCTCATCCTTCCTGTGTTTGAACTCAGATTATACTCAGTAATAAAGTAACATGATATTTAGAAGCATAGGATCACAGGGTAATAATGTCAAGTGGCAGCCAGTTATTTCTTTATAAACTTCATTGTTGGCAGTTTCTCCCTGTTACTAATGCCTTAATGTTAGTTTAATGGTAAGTTTCAGCCGGATCTGCATGCCTTAAGGGCTGATTATGAGGCCAGAGTGCTGTTTAGGACATCTGCCATTCTATGGGTCTGCTGTGTATCTCGCTTCCCATGTTGGATCATTCTCCCTTTTTTATTCTATCAGCTAGTATTTGCAGACACTATTCTTGTTTATGTGATCCCTTTGGTTCTTAGTCCTATCATTATGATCAATTGTGAACAGAAATTGATCACTGGGACTAGTGAGATGGCATTGGTACATGCCACCTTGATGGGATTGAGTTGGAATCCCCTGGTATCTTTCTAACTCTACTGTTTGAGCTAAGTCAGCTTGAGCATGTCCCGACTTGCACATCTCTTCCCTCTCTTATTACCACTCTTATATTTAACAGTGATCACTTTTCAGTTAAGTTTCAGCACTTAAGAAGAATTGTGTATTGATTACAGTATTCAACCAAAAGTATTAAGTAGAACAACCAAAAAAAAAAATACTAAGAGGGATAACATATTAAGTTGCTCATCAACAGTCAGAGTGAGGGCTGATCAAGTCACCGTTTCTCATAGTGTTCATTTCACTTTAACAGGTTTCCTTTTTGGTGCTCAGTTAGTTGTCACCTATCAGGGAGAACATGTGGTATTTGTCCCTTTGGGATTGGCTTATTTACCAACCCAAATGCCCATCAACAGTAGACTGGATAAAGAAATTATGGGACATGTTTTCTATAGAATACTATACAGCAGTCAAAAACAACGAAACCCGGTCATTTGCAACAAGATGGAGGAATTTGGAAAACATCATGCTGAGTGGATTAAGCCAGTCCCAAAGGGACAAATATCGTATGTTCTCCCTGATCGGCGACAACTAACTGAGCACCAAAGGGGAAACTTGTTGAAGTGAAATGGACACTATGAGAAACAGTGACTTGATCAGCTCTTGTCCTGACTGTTGATGTACAATGTAATACTTTATCCATTTTAGTATTTTTTTAGTTCTAGTACCATTGGTTGAACTCTATAATTAACACACAATTATTCTTAGGTGTTTAAATTTTAACTGAAAAGTGATCCCTGTTAGGAATTTGGAAAACAAATATAGTTTTAAATAAAAAAACTTCCTTGCATTTTATTGAACTATAAGGGAAAACTAGAAATTCACTCAACACAGGGGCTGGCACTGTGACTCAGCAGTTAAAGGCACAGCCTGCAAATGGCGTCATCCCATATGGGTTCTTGTTCTTGTCCAGGCTTCTCCACTTCCAATCCAGCTCTCTGTTATGGCCTGGGAAAGAAGTGGAAGATGACCCAAGTCCCTGGGCCCCTGCACCCACGTGGGAGACTCAGAAAAAGCTCTTGACTCCTGGGTTTGCATCGGCCATACTGTGGCAGTTGCAGCCATTTGGGGATTAAACCAGTGGATGGAAGACATCTATTCCTCTGCCTATCTCTGCCTCTTCCTTTCAAATAAATAAATAAAACTTAAAAAAAAGAAATTCACTCTCCAGTCATAAATGACTGTGGTTAGATTACATGTATATAAATAATTTGGTTCTCTCTCTTCTTTGCTATTCAAGTACATTAAGTAAAATTCAAAACAGAGTTAACTGTCCCAGTCCAAATTCACAGTTGTTTCTTAAGATTCTGAGACATCATCTGCCCTCAGGAAATAAGTCCTTCAGAGAATCACAGAATCAATTGTCTTCAGGGATCAGTCAGGTAATAAAAAGATAAAAGACATCAGAGAGTGATGAACCTTGTGTTGAATTATAGACTATCCCTTGACTAATTGCATCACATTGGATGTACAAAAACTACAAGATGATCAAACAAAACGTCTTTCTGAACCCGATCTGATTCAGAGCCAACTAGGTGTGAAGCCATTTTACTTTACTGATAACACAAGTGAAGTAGAAATTAAGTTACATAAGTCTACCTATTCAAAATCATATTACCAGTTTTGGAAAAGCCAGATCTACATTTTAGGTGTTTTTGTCATTTGGTTATATGACTTTAAGTTACAAAATTGACTCCATTTGGAAATCTAGTCTTTAAAATATTATTGTGCATATAAAATGGTTTAATTGTGCATTGATGTTTTCATAAACATAATTTCTGGTGTCTTTTGTTTTTTCCATTAAGAGAAGATTACTATGTGAAGTAAAATATAGTGAAGAAATCTTATAAACACATTTACTAGGTATTCATCTATATTTTGTTGCAAATATTATACTATTTTGTAAGTTACAAAGAACCAAATGTGAAGTCTGCTCTGTGAGAGAACAGACATAATTAATAATGAAAATTTATCCTATGATACTCTTTATTAATATCTAATTCTGCTATATTTGTATACTTAGGGATAAAAAAAAACATTTTATAATCCCCTGATTGGCCTGGCATAAATATTCACAGTTGGCTTTTAATAAAAGAAAATTTGTTAATAACAACCAAAAAATAACAAATGTTTTCTGGCAAGCAAGCCAACTTCACATAGGCTCATTATACTTTTTTATTTGCTTTTTGCACAACCTAAATATGTGTCATTGCATTTTGGGAAAAATTCAGTTTTGCTTAGATGAGATGTGGGAGGAAACTGGAGCCTTCAATATGGTGATCTACAAAGATGACATTATATCAGTAATCATCATCCTGTTTACATTGGTTATGTGCATCAAGACATTAAGCAATTGCTGCTCCTATATAAGCCAGAGAAGGGAAATAAAAAAAACCTACTGAGTATCATTATCAAAACGGAATCAATTTCTGGTTCCAAACTGCAAATTTTATTTGTCTCTAAGGCTTCTGATTGCATAGGAATTCTTCAATACCAATTTATCTTTTCTTTTCTAGAAATGTGTTCTTTGTTCTTAAAATAGAAGCATAATTCTACCATGTACACAATGATGAGAGATGAGAGGATATAACCCAACCTATTCCTGTGAATGAGTTGGTTTGATTTCCTTTTTTGGCAACTGTGACTGAGACCATTAGAAAAAATATGTTCATTCAAAAATGTGTCTTGTTTGATTGAATAACACTTTGATCTGGTAAAAGAGTTTTAATAAAATGGGAAAGTTATACAAGGAAGTACTCATTGGTATCTTAATGGAAATAAAACAACTCACTGGAATTTTTAAAAGAGCACAGATGTTCTTATCTAGAGTGTAAACAACTGTATACAGATTTTGCCTACTGCTCCTTAGTTAGCAAACAATTACAATTATTCAATCATACCTTGGTCCCAAAATTAATAGTTTATTTTTTTCTAGTCTCTAGTCACAGTACAGTGTGAGTCAATTAGGAGTGTGTGGGTTATAACCAATAAAAACTATCATTCAATAACCGCAAAAGAAAGCCAATTTACTACAAGGTTGCCATGTAGCACACAGACTCGAAGTTTATACTATTAGGGTGTAAAATTCATGAAAGGACAAGAATTAGGGAAACTGTACTTACTACTCAAATGCACAAAAGAGTGTGTCTTGCCTAATTTGAGACACTATGCTGAGAGAAGGTAGAATGTTTTGATGGGCCTTTCAAACAAAACTGCATAGAGGAAAAGTAATTCTTCAAAAAGAATGGGAGTACTGTTTTCAAATGTGAAAAGGAATATATAACAATTACGCACTCCAATGACCTTCATATTTTCTCTTTGATTAACATAAGATTGAGAAAGCAGATTCCATTAGAGGTCAATAATCTCCGTGAGGGATTTTGTTCACATCTCTTGATTTGTCTTCTTACTCTACAGCAATTATCCTCCTGCAGATGTTATTTTAATACTTCAGTCTAGGAACCAACCCTGCAATGTGGAACTCTTGCTATTTCACGCTTGCTGGTATGATAAGGAAATCAAACAGCCACAGACCCTTCCAGCAGAGGCCAGATGCAAATATGTATGTGTGAAAGACAAACACCATATGGTCTCTCTGATCTGAGGTAACTAATAGAGTACCTTAAGGAATGAACTGGCACCTTAAGATGTGATGATTTTTAACAGCCCTTGTCCTAACTATTTAGAAACAATGTTTTTCTTGTTTGTTTGTTAGTTTTTGTTCTTTTTTTTTTCTTTTTTCTTCATACTATTAAGTGAACTCTCTACTTAGTGTAGGGTTAATCTTATGAGTATAAAAGCAACTGAAAATAGGTCTTTGTAAAAAATAAGAATGGGAAATGTAGAGGGAGGAGGAAGAAGGGTTTTGAGAATGGGTGGGAGGGAGGTAGGGGGGAAGAATCACTATGTCACCAAATTTGTATATATTAAATGCATGAAGCTTGTATTCCTTAAATAAAATAATTTTTAAAATGCATATGTTTTTATTTTATTGTATGGTATAAAAACTTGCCTACTTATTGTCAACAGTTTCTGAGCATCATTAAAAACAATTATGTGGTTTTAACATAACAGAAATAGTATTAAACAAGGAAAATACATGCTTTGTAACACTACAGGCCTAAGAGACAATTGCTCATTTTGAGACTCACCAATTTTTAACTTGATGTGAAAATTAGGATATGAGGTATATTTATTTACTAGCCAAGAACACATAAAAACTCTTTTATCTATCCAATATGCTACAGTAGGCAGTTTGACCAATGACTACTTTATAATGTGGTTAGTAGGCTTGTAAGAAATCCTCAGTGTCATCATTAGCAGAGTAGTATTTTCTAAAGTTCTAGTATGTGCTTGAAACACAAACATGACTCTCTATGCTTGCATCTAGTTTTGAAGTATGGCCCTATTTCTATTTTATAGAAAAAGAAACTGAAGCCTAGAGTAGTTAAGCAACATATACATATAATCATTTAATTGGAGTAATATTTTAGAACTTAGAATTAAAGATAGGCTTCTCAGACCTGAGTTTTTACCCACCATGTAAAAGTCACCAGACTGTTTTGATTCTTATTTAAGAGAAATTTATTGAATTGATTCTCATCAGAATCCTCAAACATAATTCAACTGACTTAGTCCCAGATGGTATCTATAATTTTATTTAAATAGTATTAAATGCAGGAGGTTCAAGAACACCTATTACATTCAAATCTCACAGTATAAAAATAAATAAAAATAATCCTTTAGTAAATTCAGCTAGTAATCTTTTTTCAAATGCCCATTATTCAGATCTTACCAGGAAGTAATCACATAACCAGAGACATAATATAACCAAATGATAAAAATCATGTCGTGTCCACACCCAGGAACCAGCCAAGTGGAGACTCCTGACTCTGGTGGGGAGAAGTAACAGGGGGCTAGGATCGTGTGACTGTAAGATGCTTCTGTACCAGTACTGTGAAAAAAAGCTAAAGCTATATGGGAGGGCTCATGGTGTGGCTGAGACTTTTGGCAGTCACTGTGGGAGACGCCACATGCTCAGGGTTTCATCACCTGGTGAGGGACATCACTTGGGAATCTGAGCCTACAACTGAGGACTGAACAGATAATTTGTGTGGTCCTTGGGGCAGAGCAGAAGAATGTTATATCCACTGGGGCTAGCGGTCAGACACTGGTCTTTGAGGGGAAGAGCTCTGCTGAGCAGAATAAACCTCATTTCTGATAAAAAAAAAAAAAAAAAGCACATTTACTACGCTAATGCGGGTGTGTCACCTTAGACATGCCCTTCACCCTGGAGCACTGAACAGAGCTCCCTAACCACTATGTAGTCATTGAAAGCAGATACTCCACGAATCTACAGAGGCATTGCACAAAGATAAAATCCACCACAGTGAAAAAACAAAGAAGAAACCAACAAGTATCTCCACAAATGCCTAATAAAAAATGCACCAATTCAAGAAACAAGAATAAGGAAGACAACATGACAGCCCCAACACTTCAATACCAGATTTTGAAGATCATGAGATGGAACAAATGCCAGAAATGGAATTAAAAAATTGATCATAAGATTACATACAGGCAATCAGAAGCAAATGCATGAACTACTAAAGTCCATACAGGACATGAAAAAAACTTCTCCCATGAATTTGAGATCTTAAAGAGAAATCAAAATGAAATGAAGAATTCAACAGAACAAATAAAAATGCAGCAGAAAGCCTTAACAACAGAATAGTGGAGCAGAAGAAAGAATATCTGACTTAGAAGACAAAGCACAGGAAATTATACAGACAAACCAAAAACAAGAAGAGGAAATTAGAAAACTAAAAACCACTGTTGGAAACCTACAAGATACTATCAAATGACTCAACATACTAGTTCTAGTAGTTCCTGAAGTTTCTAAAAGAGAGAAAGGATTAGATGGCTTTTTTAGTGAAATAATAACAGAAAACTTTCCTAATTTGGACAAAGAAAGGAACATACAAGTATAGGAAGCACATAGAACTCCTGATAGACATGACCAGAAAAGACCCTCACATTGTAGTCAAACTCACCACAGTAAAACATAAAGATTCTAAAATGTACACAAGAGAAATACCAGATTACTTTCAGAGGATCTCCAATTAGACTCACAGCAGACTACTCATCAGAAACCCTGCAGGCTAGGAGAGAATGGCAGAATATATTCCACATCATAAGAGAAAAAAAAAAAACTGTCAACGCAGAATACCATAACCTACAAAGCTCTCATTTATGAATGAAAGTGAAAAAAGACCTTCCACAACAAACAGAAATTGAAGGAATGTGTCACCACCCATTCATCCTTACAAAAGAAGCTTAAGGATGTGCTGCACTCAAACACAGAAACATGGTAATCACTAAGAAAGAAGGTAAAGGAAGAAAATCTCCCAGTAAAAGTTCAAAGGAAATTCAAAGTAAAAAATAGGAATATTTTTGGAAAAATGGCAGGGCAAAGTCATTATTAATCAATAGTCACCTTGAATGTAAATGACCTCAAAGCTCCAGTTACAAAACACATACTGGCTGAATGCATTAAAAAAACAATACCCATCTATTTGATGCCTTCAAGAAACACATTTCACCAACAAAGATGCATGCAGACTGAAAGTGAAAGGATGGAACAACATATTCCATGCCAAAAGAAACAAAAAAAGAGCTGGTATAACCATCCTAATATTAGACAAAATAGACTTTAACACAAAAACTGTTAAAAGAGACAAAGAACCAATTCAACAGAGAGATGTAACTATTATAACCATATATGCACCTAATTACAGGGCATCTGGCTATTTAAAAGAAATGTTAACAGATATAAAGGGAGACATAGACCCAAATACAATACTAATGGGGGACTTCAATATCCCACATTCAGCAATGGAAAGATCAACCAGACAGAAAATCAGCAAAGAAACAGTAGAGTTAATTGACCAAATGCACCTAACAGAGATCTACAGAATTTTTCATTCTACAATTGCAGAATATACATTCTTATCACCAGTGCATGGAGCTTTCTCTAGGATGACCACATGCTAGGCCATAAACAAGTCTCAACAAAATCAAAAAAATCAAAATCATACCATGCCTCTTCTCGAACCACAAAGGAATGAGCCTGGAAACAAGCAACTCAAGAATGCCTAGAACATATGCAAACACATGGAGACTGAACAACGTGTTCTTGAATGAACAGTGGGTCATAGAAGAAACCAAAAGAGTAATGAAAAAATTTCTGGAAACAAATAAAGACAACAATACAACATATCAAAATTTATGGGATACAGCAAAAACAGTGTTAAGAGGAAAGTTTATACTGATCAGTGCCTACATCAAGAAATTGGAAAGGCACCAAATAAATGAGCTATCAAATGCATCTCAATGACCTAGAAAAACAACAACAAATCAAACCCAAAACTAGCAGGAGAAAGAAATAATTAAGGTTAGAGGAGAAATCAACAAAAGTGAATACAAAAAAAATATCTTGAATAGCCAAAGCAATCTTATACAACAAAAACAAAGCCGGAAGCATCACAATAACAGATTTCAAGACATACTACAAGGCAGTTATATTCAAACAGCCTGTTACTGTTATAAAAACAGAGGGATAGATCAATGGCACAGAATAGAAATGCCAGAAATCAATTCAAGCATCTACAACTAACTTATATTTGACCAGGGAGCTAAAACAAATCTCTGGAGCAAGGACAGTCTCTTCAACAAATGGTGCTAGAAAAACTGTATTTCCATGAACAGGAGCATGAAGCAAGACCCCTACATTACACCTTACACAAAAATCCAATCAATTGGATTAAAGATCTAAATCTATGACCCTACACTACCAAATAAGTAGAGAACATTGGGAAACACTGCAAGATATTGGTACAGGCAAAGAATTCTTGGAAAAGACTGCAGAGGCACAAGCCGTCAGTGCCAATATTACCAAATAAGATGACATCAAATTGAAAAGTTTCTGTACTGCCAAAGAAATACTCAGGAAAAGTGAAGAAGCAGACAACAGAATGGGAGAAATTATTTGTAAAATATGCAACTGATAAAGGATTAATAACCAGAATATATAAAGAGATCAAGGAACTCCACAACAACAAAATAAACACCCCAGGTAATAAATTGGTAAATGACTTCAATAGACATTTTTCAAAAGAGGAAATCCAAATGACCAGCAGACACAGGAGAAAATGCTCAGAGAAATGCAAATCAAAACCACAATGAGGTTTCATCTCACCCTGATTAGAATGGCTTTCATACAGAAATTATCAAACAACAAATGCTGGGGAGGATGTGGGGAAAAAAGCATCCTAATCCACTGTTGGTGGGAATGTAAACTGGTAAATCCACTATAGAATATAGTTTGGAGATACCTCACAAATATGACTATAGGCCTATGATATAACCCAGCTGTCCCACTCCTGGGAATTTACCCAAGAGAAATGAAAACAGCAAATAAAAGAGTTATCTCTACCCCCATGTTTATTACAGCTCAATTCACAATACTTAAGACATGGTATCAATTTGAATGCCTGTCAACCAAAGACTGGATAAAGCAGTTATGGGATATGTACAGTATGGAATGCTACACAGCGGTAAAAAAAAAATGAAATCCAATCATTTGCAACAAAATGGATGAATCTGGAAAACATCATATTTAGTGAAATAAGCCAGCCCCAAAGGGACAAATACCATATGTTCCCCCTGATCTGTAAGTACTAATCGAGCACCTAAATTGACACTTTGAGAAGGGATGACTTGAGCTGCCTTTGTCATGACTGTCGAGGAACAGTTCTATTTTTTAATTATTTTTTTGGTTTTTTTTCCCTTCATACTATTTGTTGAACTCTTGACATAACACAGATATAATCATATGTGTATAAAGTCAACTGAGGATGGATCTCAGTAAAAAAAAATGAGTTGGGAAGAAATAAAAAATAAAAATCAAGACCAACATTTATTAAGTGCTAACTATGCATTTAATGTGGAATGTAAAATGTGCCTACTTCTTTCTCATCCCATCCTTCTTCCTTTCTCTACACTGGAATTATTTTCTGTCCTTCTGAGCATGGCTTATCATCTTGGGTACTACTGAATTTTTGGACTGAATGTTTATTTGTTTTAGGTGTCTGCCCTATGCATTGCAGAATGCTTAACAGTAGCCCTGGTATCAATCCAGCAGATGCCAGTAGTATCACTGTTCATCATTGTGAAAACCAAAAATATCTCGAGAGTTTCCTGAATGTCCGGACAGCAAGGGCAAAGGCAAATGACTCCCAGTTAAGAATTACTTTTCTAGTTATGCCTTTCTCTATAATAATAGCTTTTCTCTCCAGAATGTTTAAGCCCTCTTAAATAGATCCTTTCCATTTGCATTACCCACTTTTTAAAATATTCATTAATTTATAATGAACACTTATGTTTATCTCTTTTGTCACTTAGTTTTTATTTATTTATTTATTTGAGAGGCTCAGAAAGAGAGATAAGAGATAGAAAGACTGGGATGTGGTGGTAACAATCAGGTTATTCACTCTCCAAAACCCCACAACTGACACTGGGCCAATTTGAAGTCAGGGGTCAGATTTACAGTCCAAGTCTAACACATGAATGTTATGAGCCCAGTTATCTGAGCCATTACCTGCTGCTTCTCAGGGTCTGTATTAGCAGGAAGCTGAATTCAGGAGCCAGAGCCAGATTCAAACTGTCAGGTGAGCACATTAACCTGTGTCTTAACTGGTAGGCTGAATAGCCACCCAAATTAATGTTTATCTTAACCCCTGTCCAGTCCTTCATCTCCCCTTCATAGCTAAGATTCTTGGAGAGGCCATTGACACTTATTCTTTCACTCAGCTGCATACTTGCATTTCCAAGCCTAACACTGAACTTCCTTTCCTTGGTTCCTGTGCACAACAATCTCCTTCTCTACCTTTCTTGCTAGAATTTGCTTCCCTCCCTCTCCTTCCCTCCTTCCTTTCTGTGTCTCCTCCTTCTTCCTCTCCCTCCCTCCTCTTCCTTTTGTCTTCTCCATCTCCCTCCCCCCTTTTTTTATCCTACTTTCCTCCCTTTTTCTTCCTAATTTTCCTCCTCTCTCTTTCCCTTAACTTTTCACTATCTAACCACAAAATGGTAGAGCTTCTCCAAGCTGATTCCTACTTTTCTTCTTGTTCAAGGCCTTCTGCCTCAGTAATCTCATTTACTGCATAGTTTTACAGTCTCATTTATGGTGATGGCTCAAAAAATGCATGCCACCCTCCTTGGCATATGCGTCTCCTTGGTATATGTGTCTAACTGATCATTTGGCCTTTCTTTTTGAACATCCTAAAGCACCTCAGATACCACAAATGTCCCCAAAATACCAGCATCCCAGACACAAATCTATTTTTTGGTCCATTCTCTATAAGAATAATTAGATCTTTGATTCATCTTATCATACAAGCAGAAAACTTAAGTGTAATTCTTGAAACCTCCAGCTTACCTGCATAACCAATTAATCACAAAATCATGTACATTTTGTTTGCTAAATACTTCCCAATTTTATTTTTTCATATTAATCAGTTCTAATCTAAAAACGCTACATTATTTTCATACTCAGAGCTAGAACAATAGTTCCTAGTAGCTTTACCATATCATTTTTAATTTGAGTGCATTTAAATATATTCTAAACCAAGAAATGTCTTATTCCAATGTTATAATCACACTTGCAAGGACTGAAGAGTATAGCACTTTGTATATCACTGCACCATCCATCTTCTTGACCAAATTAGACATGTGCTTCTATCACTTCTTTCTGATTACTCATCCTGATTAGACTCTTCTCACATGAAATATGCCTATCATCTAATTTGTCCCCACATTTCCTTGGCATATTCATTTATTTTTCCAGTTGGCCAACATATAAATATATAACTCTAGAAGGCATATACAATGGTAGCTAGATGAAACATTATTTTCACAAAGCCTTTTCTTTTGTAGCATGCAACCATTTGATCTCCCTTGTGTCTACTAAGTGTGAAAAAATTTTAATAGGTGTAACAGAGCAACAACATGAACCTTAGGGTCAAGTAGGTCTGATTTTACTGGATTCTAGAAATTGTTCCCTGTGTTAACAAGGATATTTTACTTAATTTTGAGCTTTCCTTTTTCTGTGCTTAAAATGAGTAGGTAAGCTATATTTTAAGATCCTTGAAGTCAAACACCTAACTTTGATCATTCAGTCATTAGTTGTTCTATCAGTGTTTAACAATGTACCCTACACATGATAGGCAGCTAATAAGGTATAGATGTATTTTAAGCAACAAAATAATATTTTTATATTTGAATGTTTATTAATTTATATATACTTGAATGGCAGAGCAAAAGAGAAAGAGAAACAGATCAATAGAGAGACCTTCCATCTAACAGTTCACCACTCAAATGCTAGCAACAGCCAGCGCTGGGCCAGGTTGTAGCTAGGAGCCTGAAACTCTACCCAGGCTTCCTCCCAAGCATTGAGTCACCATCTGCTGCCTACCAGGTTGCATTAGCAAGAAGTAGCACTAGAAGTGGAGGAACTGTAACTCCTGTAACTCAAACAGACACTTGATTATGGGATGCAGGCACCCCAAGCAGTGGCAAACCTACTGCACCACAATCAACTCCCCCATTTTGAATACCTACAGAAATCATATATAATTCCAGGTATAAGTAAACATTCATGTACCACAGATAATAGATGCTATTATGAATGAGCTGAATACATAAAATTATCAATCTAAAGACCAAATCTCAACTAGTCAGTAACCTTAAGAAAATAATTCTTTAGGTATAGAATTCAATGTTAGCATATGACCAAGTTCTATTTGGCCTTTAGATACAGAATATCCCAGATTTCCAAAGGAAAATATCTTTAGGAAAAGGGAAGGAGAAAAATGAAACTTGTATCTAGTGTTCAAAGTAAGAAAAACGAAAACAAAAACAAAACCTGAATCTTCAGCATTCCTAGATAGATAGTCATAGGGATGAGTGAAGATATTTCTCCAAATGAAAAACCAAAGGTGATTCCCTTGACCAGGTTTATGTTTCAAAGTGAGGTCTCTAAATATCTTTAATGGGATTACATGACCATTATACTAAAAGTAGGACAACATTAATAAAAATCCTCTTTAACTACATATGCACTGAGACTATAAAAATATGCCGAAGACCTGACAGCACCAGCTGCTTATCTTTTTATTGATCCCTGAACTAAGGCGTTCTCTTTCAGGCAGCAGCAGTTACTTAATAAGCATCTCATTGTTTTACACAAAAAAATTAACACTTTTACCTTAGCTCTTTTCTTTGGAACTTCGTGTCCCCATAAAACAATAAGGTGTACTTTAATTTTACTGCATGATATAATATATTAACCTCCAATGACTTGTGTTGAGTCATTCAAATTAGAAACAGTGGCTGAAAGGCACAAATGTGAACACACTCTGGTGAGGTTTTTGTATTTAAAAATATAGGGGAAAATGGTGGGTGGCTCAACCAGAGTTTAACGTCTTGCAAAGCTTTGTTTTTATTCCATGTCACAAACTGAGCCACAGGTTCACCTAGGTTTCCTGTTAAACCAAGTGATGAACAGCTCACCATAGAGATATATTATGAAATTGGTAGACTCAATAAGTTGTGCAATTTTATAATTTCCTGTTTTTTGGTAAGTCAGCACCTTCTAACTCCTTTTTGCAGAGGTGAATTTAATATGCATTGAGGAAGATTTTCCTGAAGTTCTGTTCTCTTGAGCCTGTGCTTATCAGAATATTAAACAGAGAAGCAAAAAAAAAAAAAAAAAAAAAGATCTTAAAACAAAAAAGGATGCATGGAAAAATGTCTGAGAGGAGACCAATTTTCCTCCCTACAGCTCTGATTCTTTGTAATACTAAAATCAGGTAGATGTTTTATGCAATGCAGCATGTCTATTTTGTGAAGTCATTTAGGATGAACTTTTCTTGCCAGATAGGCCCAACAAGACCAACATCACAATGTCAAATCATAGTGCTCAAATCCACAGAAGGTGGTCTTAGGAAATCATACTGATAATTCTGGGCCCTTCAGTGATGGGAAGAGCAATTGCCTAGAAATCATTAAGGGAGATACCAAAAGTAAATAGAGAGGGTCTTTCATTTGTATATATGCATAATTCATAGGTATAACCTAGATGTCTCCAAGTATGCTGCCCTTAATGGTCTCAATGTAATATCCAGATGAGGTAGATCCAACCTATATACACTAGGAAAATATCCAATATTTCCATGTTTGCTCAAGGGGCACATAAAATATTGATCCATTTATAATACAAATATAGTCTAATATCTATTATTTTCACACTTTATTATCATGACTTAATTACTTATTTCCATATTTGAACAAAGAGTAACACATGGAAGAAAATAAGATGAGCCGGGCCAGCTCTGTAGCGCAGCAGGTTAATGCCCTGGCCTGAAGCGCTGGCATCCCATATGGGTGCCGGTTTGAAACCAGGCTGTTCCACTTCTGATCCAGCTCTCTGCTATGGCCTGGGAAAGCAGTAGAAGATGACCCAAGTCCTTGGGCCCCTGCACCCACATGGGAGACCCGGAGGAGGCTCCTGGCTTTGGATCGGTGCAGCTCCGGCTATTGCGGCCAATTGGGAAGTGAACCAGCGGATGGAGGACCACTCTCCCTCTCTCTCTCTCTCTGTCTCTCTCTGCCTCTCCTCTCTCTGTGTCACTCTTTCAAATAAATAAATAAATCTTAAAAAAAATAAATTGAGAAGAGATCAAGGTTCAAATGCCCTCTCTGTGACTTCTTAACACAATTCATAGAACTAAAAGTTGATGAAAATAAAGGTTTCCATGCCCTGGGAGGAAATTTCTTACAAATGCATATTATTACTTTTTTTTTTTTTTTTGACAGGCAGAGTTAGACAGTGAGAGAGAGAGACAGAGAGAAAGGTCTTCCTTTTCCGTTGGTTCACCCCCCAAATGGCCACCACTGCTGGCACGCTACACTGATCCAAAGCCAGGAGCCAGGTGCTTCCTCCTGGTCTCCCATGCGGGTGCAAGGCCCAGGGAGTTGGGCCATCCTCCACTGCCTTCCCGGGCCACAGCAGAGAGCTGGACTGGAAGTGGTACCCCAACCGGGACTTGAACCTAGGGTGCCGGCGCTGCAGAAAGAGGATTAGCCTAGTGAGCCGTGGCACCAGCCCATGCACAATATTACTTCTATATAACTAAGATTTTTGAATTATGAGATTTATTAGCAATTACATTCTCTAACCTTATCAAACAAAAAGAACTAAGCACTATTGCATTTTTGTTTAATTAATGAATTTACGTGGAAAGCTGTGTGAAAAGTTTTCTTAAGACCTCCAAAGAAAGAGAAAAGTTTGCATTTTAAAACAACTGTTTATCTTCTTAATCATAGTCATTAAATTACTCTATTTTAGAAATGTGGACACTGGGACCAGCATTGTGGTATAGTGGATAAATCTGCTGTCTGCAATGCAAGATTCCATTTGCTAATTTATGTCCAGGCTACACTGCTTCCCATCCAGATTCCTGCTAATGGCCTGGAAAAAGCAGCGGGGGGAAGGCCCAGGTGTTTAGGCACCTGCCACCCACATGGGAGACCCTGATGAAGCTCCTGGCTCTGGGCTTTGGCCTGGCCCGGCCTGGCCATTGCAGCCATCTGGGGAGTGAACCAGAAGATGGACGATTCACTCTCTCTCTCTCTCTGTAACTCTGACTTTCAAGTAAATAAATAAAAATCTTTTTTTAAGAAAAGAAAGGAAAATGTGGACACTAACATCCAGACATCTAGCTCAAAAGAACTGACAAAAGCCATAGCCTGTTTTAAAAACATTATCCTCTCCTGAGTGGTAGACTGTTTATTTGCTAGGCCTACGGCACTAGCTTTCAGACCCAACTCCTAAATCTCCACCTTCCTCAACAATGTACATTTCACTGAGCCCAGCAACTCTTTTAGATACCTGCTTCCTTAGGAGGCAGTGAGCCTCAATCAAAATACAGACTGGTACACTGGTACAAAAGCAGCCCCTTCAAAAGACTGTCTTCTCATGATGTTAGGGCTCAATTGAGTGACATCTTGTCATTCAGCCAAATGACCTTCCATTGGAACTATGGGAAATGAAATTCATGTAAGGATACTACAGGGGGAGGTTGCTTCAAAGACAGTAGAGCTTTATAATGAGAAACATTTTACACCAAAACACTCAGAGACCTCATTCTTCTACTGCTTGGAGGTAAAAAACTAACGCGTGAAGTCATTTGGTACAACAAAAAGATAAGCTTTGAAATTTTGTTTTTGTTATTATTGTTCTTTTACTGCTTTTAGTGAAATAAAAATGAACAGTAAAAGGTACTGTAAAACCATTATTTTACCTACCCATGTCAAAGTCAATTTCCCTTCAGAAACATTTCCATGTACATAAGAATATGAGATTATTAGTTGTGTATTATATTATCTTTTATATTAAGTAATTTTTGAGACCAGCAGTTATCTTTTTGTTGAGGGGGGTGCTCTACGCTAAATTGTGGGCTAAACCATTCACATCAATCATCTCTATTCCTTGCAATAATTCTTTGAGAACTTCCCTGCTTCTTTCTTTTATTTCCTTACTCTCTGTTTTGGTCATGGTTCCCTACCTTCTCCACTCAAAAGGAAAGCACAGATTTTAGGACACTGAGAACACCAGCATCTGACTGGCCACAGTAATAACTCAAGCAGCCAATCTGATAATCGTCTTCACCACTGGAAACAAAAATTACTTTGAGTCTTCCAATGGGGGGAATGTAAATGTGGGGATGACAAAGGCTTCCTTGCCTGACATAGGGAGAATATGGAGATGAAGTTAAGCAGAAAATAATAAAAGCAAGAGTTAAAGAGAACCAATGACCTAGCAACATCTTTTGAAATTCTGCACTGAACTGTACTTAAAGCCAGAACTATCCTTGGATTTCAGTAAACGAGTTCTCCCTTCTGGTCAATGCAGCTAGATTTGCATTTTTGTCACATGTAACTAGAAGAGGCCAGGCCAAACCTTATGTATGAATTCCATTTTACAGATGAGAAAACAGCAATTCTAAGATATCAAATACATTAATCATGGTTACCAAAATATGTGGTATAGCTACTGTTTAAAACTAGGTCCCTAGGTTCCTTAGCACATGTGCTGGCCCTGGAAATTTGCCCAGGAATCTAATGTTTCCTGCCCTTGATGTGCCTATCATGTACTGTGAGTTTGACATCCATAATGTCCTTTGAATTGTTTTTCATCCAGATGGTGATAATGTGTGAAGGGTTCTCTAAATTTAAATTGACATATCATCCATAGAATGCATTTCTGAAACAGTGGCTAGGACAGAGAAATAAAACTAACTGGTATATCCAATATCTAATTTTGAGCTGATAACAAATAACAGTTGGAAGAAAGAGAGGGGAAAATGAAGGAAAAATAAACCTTGCCCTCAAAGAAGTACTGAATTAAGAGAATTTTACAGAGACACATGAATAAGTAATTACCATACAATGTAATAAGTTTGTGTGAATTTTGTATACACAGTGATATTCATGAGGAAAACTGTGAAAAGATATCTAAAGGATATGAAAAAGATTTCCCAGAAGAAATAACATTTAAACAAAGAATTAAAATAACAGAAAGTTGTTTATTAAAGGAAAGTAGAAGTATATTTGAGACAAAGAACACAATACTTTCAAAGATACAGAGAATCAGTCAGATATAGTCAGAAAATGGATTTTTCTAAGCATCAAACACACAAATTTAATTTCATTAGCACCCCTCTTGGACTTATCTTTTTTTTTTTAAAGATTTATTTATTTATTTGAAAGGCAGAGTTAAAGAGAGGCAGAAGCAGGGAGAGAGAGAGGGAGAGAAAGAGAGGTCTTCCATCCTTTGGTTCATTCCTTAAATGGCTTCAATGGCTGGAGATGGACTAATCCAAAGCCAGGAGCCAGGAGCTTCTTCTAGGTCTTCCACATGAGCGCAGGGGCCCAGGGACTTGGGGCATCTTCTACTACTTTCTCAGGCCATAGCAAAGAAATGGATAAGAAATGGAGCAGCTAGGATTTAAACCAGTGCTCATATGGAATGCTGGCACTGCTAGGGACAGCTTATTTATTTATTTATTTATTTGAAAGTCAGATTTAGAGAGAGGGGAGGCAGAGAGAGAGAGAGATCTTCCATCCAATGGTTCACTCCCCAATTGGCTGCAATGGCCAGAGCTGTGCCAATCTGAAGCCAGGAGCCAGGAGCTTCCTCTGTGTCTTTCCATGAGGGTGCAGAGACCCAAGGACTTTAACCATCTTCTACTGCTTTCTCAGGCCATAGCAGAGAACTGGATCAGAAGAGGAGCAGCCTGGTTTCAAACCGGCGCCCATATGGGATGCCAGCACTTCAGGCAGGGTGTTTACCTGCTGCGCCACAGCGCAGGCCCCTAGGGACAGCTTTACTTACCTTGTCAAAGTGCTGGTCCCTGGATTTATCTTTAAATTGCATAAATCAGCCTAGTGCTTGGAATATTACTCTAGGATGTTTTAAGGTAAATCAATTACACTGAGTTCAGTAAAAATTTTTGGAACCTTTTTTGAAAAGATTTACTTATTTATTTGAAAGGCAGAGACTTACAGAGAGGCAGAGAGAGAGAGAGAGAGAGAGAGAGAGAAAGAGAGAGAGATCTTCCATCCACTGGTTCACTCCCCAATAGGCTGCAACAGCTGGAGCTGTGCCAATTCAAAGCCAGGAGCCAGGAGCTTCTTTCAGGTCTCCCATGCTGGTGCACGGGTCCAAGGACTTGGGCCATCCTCCAGTGCTTTCCCAGGACCCAGAAGAGAGGTGGATCAGACGTGGAGCAACCAGGTCTGCATAGGTGTTGCCAGCACTGCAGGCAGTGGCTTTACCTGCTACACCATGGCGGCAGCCTTTGGAAACATTTTATATGCCAAGTGCTATGCTCAGAAATGAGTAGGTGAATGTGTGTGAGCATGGGTGGAGACAGGGAAGAAGTTACTGGGCAATGAGTTGGGTTTGAAGATATCACAGCAGTCATGTTCTTCAAAACAGTTTCTATAAAAAGGAGAAAGTAGAAAACATAACCTCAACAAAATGCAATTACTATCAATCTTTGTAGTAAGAGCACAAAGAAAGGTCATTTACTATCATAAGACAGAAAAGCTCCCTAGAGGTTATGGCGTCTGAGCTAAATCAAAGAAGGGTTATAATTACACCAATTAAAAAAAAAAAAAAAGCAGAGGAAAGGCATCGGCAGAAGGACTTAGTTGAGTAAATACATAGAGGAGTGAAATTATAAAGCATGCAAGAAATCAAAATAATATGATATTGTTTCGGCAGAAAGTAGCTACAGAATATACAGTTGGCCGGTCATGGAAGGCTGAAGATAAACAGCCACCGAAATATTTTAAATAAGTGATATTGATGTTCTGGTATTAGCTATAATATGGGTAATGGAATTAAGTAATGCAGAATGAAAAATCAGGTTGATAGTAAGAACAGTGAAAAATTTAAACCTATTTAATAATTTTATTATTAATCATGTGTTCACACAGATATGTAGTCCCTCTGGTTCAAGTAACAGGTACAATCCAGGAACATTCAGCCTCTTTCTCTACTAACCAAAGTATTAGCGCATAGCTTTCAAAATCCTTTGGCCTTTTTGAATTATAAAAATAAAGCAATTGTATAGTATGGCTATGTAGGTTATAGAAGAAAGCCATATTTAATGTCAGATGTTAAAAAATCCTCACTATTTTTTAAATATTCCTCTTCTTAAAAAATGATTTTACTTAGTTATTTCTTTGGAAAGCCTAACCAAACAAAATATTGCTGGAATGTTAACAAATTATGCATTTCATTGATCAAACCAATGCAATACAATAAATTGTGTGGATGTTGTTTTATATGTATTAACATTATATTGAAGCTTTCATTAAACAACTCAAAGGTAAACTCCAGATTCAGATTATTTCAGAGTTGAGATAAAATGTAACTGCATTTATTCATTTATTCTGTCTTTAACTTACTTTTAGAATGTGAATTTGAGTACACAATCCATACCACTACTTACAGTGATTTAAAAAAAAATCCCTTGTTTTATTTATTTATTTATTTATTTATTGACAGGCAGAGTGGACAGTGAGAGAGAGAGACAGAGAGAAAGGTTTTCCTTTGCTGTTGGTTCACCCTCCAATGGCCACAAGGCGCACCGCGCTGATCCGAAGGCAGGAGCCAGGTGCTTCTCCTGGTCTCCCATGGGGTGCAGGGCCCAAGGACTTGGGCCATCCTCCACTGCACTCCCGGGCCACAGAAGAGAGCTGGCCTGGAAGAGGGGCAACCGGGACAGAATCCAGTGCCCCGACCAGGACTAGAACGCGGTGTGTCGGCGCCTCAAGGCGGAGGATTAGCCTAGTAAGCCGCGGCACTGGCCCCAAGGATATTATTTTAATGAACAAACTAAGTAGAGTTTTTTAGAGTTAATGTAGTTAGTGTGAACTCAGAGGTAGGGAAGAACTTGTTTTCTGAAGAATTTGAAACATTCATAAATTCTATAAAATCTAAAAACAATGTTGTATTTGGGGATATTCTGTGCCTCAATGGTATAGTCACTCTCTGAGATTCCTCCATCTTTCAGAGTTTAGGAAATAGTAGGAACCATTGTTTTACCTGAGCGTATTTATTTGAAAGGCAGAGTTAAAGAGAGGCAGAAGCAGGGAGAGAGAGAGGGAGAGAAAGAGAACAAAGGAGCACCACACATTGATAAAATCTGACGGTCCTATATTGCTGGCAGAGAGTGGGCTCATGCCCAAAGAACTCTCGACCCCCTGAAGCCCAAAGCAACAGGGTTTATAAGGCAAAAACCACAAAATCAGGAGAGGGATACATGATTACTAGGGCCAAACTAGCCTAAAGCCTGTGCAAAACTTCTATCAATTATATTCTTAAAATAGCAGTTACAGTCTCAACAGTTTCAATTATAATCTTGCCATTAATCCAGGTATTAGCCTAAATCATATGTAGGACATAGACAAATTACAATCTTATCTTTAACCCAGGTGCAGCCTATCTGTTTTTAAGCTTGAGCAATAATGCTAGGGCGTTTCTATGCTTTGCCAAGTGTGATATAAGGGACTGCTATTGTCTGAGTGCTTTAGATCATAGTTTCAGACCAGAGTCTCATGGGGGTGGGGTGGGGGGCGGTTGCCTTCTCAGGATGGGGTTTCAGGCGCTCCAAAATGGAGTCCCTATTGTCAAGGTGTTACTTCACCATCAGTATTTATGCTAATACCATATTCATCTTATTTGATAAGTTTTAATCAAAGAATTCAGAGTTTTGGCTTAAGTTATCTTGTCACATTGACAGTGACTGAAAACCAACTCAACCTTTCTTGAGAAAAATAAAAGATGTTAGAAGAATTCCGGTGCATGTGACAGAAATATCAATGAACTAGATGTATAGATTTAATGTGGAATTACCAGTGGATCAGATATGTACTGATTTTACTGTTCCTCCCCTACTCAATCACATCTATAAGCAGAATATCCATTAAATGCCAGAATATGTTAAAACTAACTGTTTCTCTTCATTCCAAACTTGCTGATCCAACAATATTGTTCACCCCTCTCCTCTTCTCTCACCAAGTCAGTAAACTACTCAGCATATTTTATTTCTTTGACAATGTGATTTGTTCAAAGATGGGTGTATGGTCCATGATACAATTTTTTAGAAGTACAAACGCATTTCTGGGAGACATTTTAACATTGTTAATGGAGTTGTCTCCATCAATAGTGGCTTAATTATGCTATATTGACAAGGGGTGAGTCTGTGCCTATTGTAGACACTCCAAAACTCAGGTTGATGGAGGCTCCATCTTGACACAGGCTTCTGTGATGACAGAGTAAAGGAAGAGTGAATTTGGCAAAACATGCCAGTCCCTATGTGTCTCAATTCATTGACCTAGAGACATCATATGTCCATGACTGAGTTTAAATTATTAGAGAAGCATGATTCTATCACAGGTTTTAAGGCTCCTGAAGACAAGCCAAATGATTCTCCCAGAGTGTTCTCATTTTCATAATATTCTGTTTATATTTTTCAATATTCAAATATATCCACCCCAAAAATACTACTCCAAAATTCCATCCATTAAGCCTAAAATTTGAGATCTCTTTATTATTCCTTATCTGGTCTTCTTGGTACAGAGATTCAAACTAACAAGAAAGTTCACTGCTTCTTTGTGTAGCAGTTTCATTTTTTTCTAATAAGTGATGCTAAATTTCTCCACAAAATATAAAGAATGGTTTCCATAGATGCTTACATTTTATATATTTAATTTTAGCCCTAGAATGAAAGTGCATATTCTCTTTTGGATTCATGTCCCAAACTCCAATGGAAATCAACCATTCACCAGTTAAAACTTAGAAAGTGTTGAGACAGTACATAAACTGTTGCTAGACGGCTAATCAGAGTGGCTAGTAGCATGAGATGGAACCCTTCACTTTCTCAAAACAATAAATGAATAGCATGTGCTAGGGAATAGGTTTGAAATGGCTGTTCCTGAGGAACCTAATTCTATTTCCTGGTGAATTTGTTTTTGTTAATTTTTCCACGTATTCACAAGTGTTTTTTTTTTTAATTTGAGAACTTTGATAATTTAATACATAAAACAGATCTTCAAGAAGTTCATGAAAGTGCATATTATGAAAAACTATTCATGGATTCCAATGTTTTTTGTAACAAAGTAAATTTATCTTTTAATTCCATTTGTCTCAAACTTTCTAAAGCACTTTTGTGTTTATTAAATTTGTTATCAACACTAAAGACATTGTGATGGCTTGAACTTGATTTGCCTCATGTACACAGACAAAAGTTAAAGTCATAATTCAATAGTCCCAAGGCTATATGCCTTAATTCAATCATGGAAGAGAGGAAATTTAACCCAATAATGATGGTAAGGAGATGAGCCCAGATCACAGTCCTTAGATTATTGGGTACAGTGGGGTCTTCCCAATCTTAGATCATGACCCTCCAAAATCATGAGTCAAAATAAACTTTGCCTATGTCAGATATTTGGTTACAGTGATGAAAAGATGACTTAGTAGATTTTTAGCATTGATTTCAGCTTATTGATTTGGAGAAGTTCCTCAAATATCAGATGAACTGTGCTGAACACCTATCCAAATTGACAGATGAGTCATGACATTTTTAATCACTAGAATTCTGAAAATACCTAGTTAGGTGAAATAATCTTTTTTTCCTGTTTTTCATAAATCATTTACAGAAAATCAGGTGAATAGTTATTATGAGCTTAAAGCCTAACAAATGGCATGATTTAGGTTTAATATCCATAATCCTATTTCAGAGTTGAGGCATTTAGCCTCTCTGTTTCTAGAATTTTAAAAAGCATTCCAGAACTATATATGATTACAGTCAGTATTGAAAAGAACATTTTGAGAATATTTTCTCGAAAGTGATTAGGTCCTCTAGAGAATCAACCAGTTAAGAGAAATGTTATTTCATTTTCCTTCTCTTTTGGCAATATGAGTAAATGGCTATTAAAAATTATAGGCACATTATATGTCTACATTTATAAGAACTTAGTCTCTCCAATTTGGCCTTGGGTTTCTGAAAGAACTTGCCCAGTCTCTTATTCAATAAAAAAGTGCATCTATCATATATTCTAATTTCTTGGAAGCAAATAATTAAGAAAACAAAAGTACTTTTCCTAAGTTTTGTTCTATCTCTTCTAGTCCCTTTCTCCTGGAATCTTTGCTAATAATTAAGAATTCTGCTCAGACATTATATTTATGGAAATCCTTTTCTGAAATCAGAAAATTTATGTTTTTCCAAAATCCTCTATTCAATTCTTTTTTTTTTAACTTTTATTTAATGAATATAAATTTCCAAAGTACGACTTATGGATTACAATGGCTTCCCCCCCATACCGTCCCTCCCACCCACAACCCTCCCCTTTCCCACTCCCTCTCCCCTTCCATTCACATCAAGATTCATTTTCGATTATCTTAATATACAGAAGATCAGCTTAGTATACATTAAGTAAGGATTTCAACAGTTTGCTCCCACACAGAAACATAAAGTGAAAAATAATAGATGATTTTTTTTAAATGATGATGAAATCAGAGCAGACCTATTATCATGTTTAATCCCAGTGACAGTCAAGTTGGGAATTGATAATTTCTTTTTTTTTTTTTACAGAGGATCAGTTTAGTATGCATTAAGTAAGGATTTCAACAGTTTGCACCCACATAGAAACACAAAGTGAAATATATTGTTTGAGTACTCGTTATAGCATTAAATCTCAATGTACAGCACATTAAGGATAGAGATCCTACATGAGGAGTAAGTGCACAGTGACTCCTGTTGTTGACTTTACCAATTGACACTCCTGTCTATGGCATCAATAATCTCCCTATGCTCCAGTCATGAGTTTCCAAGGCTATGGAAGCCCTCTGAGTTCTCCGACTCTTATCTTGTTTAGACAAGGTCATAGTCAAAGTGGAGGTTCTCTCCTCCCTTCAGAGAAAGGTACCTCCTTCTTTGATGACCTGTTCTTTCCACTGGGATCTCACTCACAGAGATCTTTTGCCAGAATGTCTTGGCTTTCCATGCCTGAAATACTCTCATGGGCTTTTCAGCCAGATCTGAATGCCTTTAGGGCTGATTCTGAGGCCAGAGTGCTATTTAGGACATCTGCCATTCTATGAGTCTGCTGAGTATCTCACTTCCCATGTTGGATCACTCTCCCCTTTATTTACTCCATCGGTTAGCATTAGCAGGTACTAGACTTGTCTATGTGCTCCCTTTGACTCCCAGTCCCTCCACCATGACCAACTGTGAACTGAAATTGATCACCTGGAACAGTGAGATGGCATTGGTACATGCCACCTCGATGGGATTGAATTGGAATCCCCTGGTATGCTTCCAACTCCACCACTTGGGGCAAGTCAGCCTGAGCATGTCCCAAATTATACATCTCTTCCCTCTCCCATTCCCACTCCCATGTTCAACAGGGATCGCATTTCAGTTAATTTTCAACGCTTAAGAATAACTGTGCATCAATTACAGAGGTTCTGTAATTGATGCCTCTATTCAATTCTTTTGCAACATTTTGAAACTAGATGGTCATTTGCTATTTTCTTCAATGAACCACCTGCTCCACTTTCCCCTATTGCCCTTGAACCAATCTACATTATTCACCATGGTGTTTGCCCTGCCTTAATTGTGCCAAAAACAACCAATTCTCCACAAATATTTACTAAGTGAATTAATGACAAATATTACGGAATGATATCCCCAACTTCCATATCCTTGTTTTTTTTAATGAGTCAAGTGAACACACACAAGTAGTACTGGATTATAATTGTGCCTTTATAGAAGCACAGAGTGTAGGGAGAGCACATAGAAAGGGCAACCAATTCGGTCTTGGTGAGTCGTAAACACCTCAAGGTGGTGAGGAAATCTATAGTGGTCTCTATCCAAATGTGTGTATTACATGTACAAGTAACATAGTCAGTGCTTCTTTCATATTTGATATCTTTTGCACCCTACCAAAACTACAGATTTTTATGCAATACTCCAATCTGAAAGGTAGCTGAGGACAGAATGTCTGTTTCAAGTTAAGGTTTTACCATGAATTGAGAAAATAAGTAGCTAAGTATCCTACACCAACTAAGTGGCTGAAGGAGAGAAGCTTATCAACTCTAACTTCTGTCAAATTGTCCCAGTTTCACACTCTGGCACTTTCTTACATGGAAGGGAAAGATACTAACTTGGAACAATGATCAAGAGAAACATACACTGAAATGAAACTGGATTTCATAATGCATCCTCAGAATAATAACTAAAGGCAGAGATTGGAAATTCACATTTAAATAGAGAGAGAATGACATCTACTGGTTGAGAGAATTTGGCCTTCTGCACAGCTGGTGATGTTTTTTTCTGTAAAGTTTAAATAATTCCCTTCTCATATTTAATTCAAATTAATGATAACAGAATTTGTTTATGCACAATATGAGCGAAACTAAGCAATGCAGTTATAATAATAAATAAAAGTTTATCATTAACTAGCAAGCATTGTAGTTAGAAGTATTTTTGAATATTGCTAAATGACATTGACTTTCTTACTGTATGTATACAAGCAATATTTAATGATAGTCTCATATAAAACACTCAACATTTTTCTTGTAAATCAAAAACAGAGATTTTTATGTGAAAGATGGCTTCAAAGTATTTGTTGCAGTTATCAAAGGAGCTACCTGCATTTTTTTTACATGCTTAAAAATAACCATCAGGTGGCCGGCACTGCGGCTCACTAGGCTAATCCTCCGCCTGCGGTACCGGCACCCTGGGTTCTAGTTGGGGCGCCGGTTCTGTCCCAGTTGCTCCTCTTCCAGTCCAGCTCTCTGCTGTGGCCCAGGAAGGCAGTGGAGAATGGCCCAAGTGCTTGGGCCCTGCACCCGCATGGGAGACCAGGAGGAAGCACCTGGCTCCTGGCTTTGGATTGGCGCAGCACGCCAGCTGTAGTGGCCATTTTGGGGGTGAACCAACAGAAGGAAGACCTTTCTCTGTCTCTCTCTCTCACTAACTCTACCCATCAAAAAAAATAATAACCATCAGGAGAATATCTGTGTAACCTTGGGTTTTCCAATGAGATTTTAGATACCTCACAAAAAAAAAATAGAAGAATTGATAAGTTGAAATTCATTAAGACAAAAATAATATTGTGAAAGACACTGATAAACAGATGAAAGGATAAGCTAAAAGCTGGGAAAATATTTTAAGATCACATATAAGCATGTATAAAATACACATAGAACTCTTAAAATCAGTAATAATAAAAGAGCCTAACATGGCTTAAAGTTCTGGAATAAGTGGAGATATCAAATAAGCATACAAAATAATGCCCAACATCATTACCATTATGGAAATGCAAAGTAAAACAATAAGATAACACTACACATCTATACTAATGACTAAAATCCAAAATACATATAATACCAGTTTGCACAGTGCAAAAAGGAACTTTTATTCATTGTTGGTGGGAAGAGACATGGGAAAATTAGTAGTAACTTATAAAGCTAAATAAGCCCTATCATAAAACCCTTCAATTGTGCTTCTAATAATTTATATAATTGAGATGAATTTATATCTGTACAATACCTTCACACAAATGTTTATAGCAATTATATTCATAATTATTAAAAACTAGAAGGAGCCAAAATGGCCTTCAATAAGTGAAAGGATAAACAAACTGTGATCCATCCATAGTGGAATACTATTCAATGACGATAAGGAATGAGCTATCAAATCATTTTGTGGATGGTTCAAACATATTTAGTACTAAGGAAGAGAAGTCAATCTGAAAAGGCTATTATATACCTGCATTTATATGACATTCTCTAAAAGGCAAAACTTTAGAGATGGAATACAGAAATAGAAGTTAGTGACTGACAAGAGTTTGAAACAGTGAAGCACACGAGATATTTTAGGTCAGTTAAACTATACTATATAGTGCTAGACTTTTGGAGACATGATACTATGCATTTGTTAATAGCCACAGAATCTTACACAACCTACAGTAAACCTTAACATTTAAAAATTTTAAATATCAATTAGGAGATTGAAGATACCAAGATGGAACGCAGATACCAGCTAAGGATCTAACTGTAATACAAATGCAGGACAAAACTTCCCCAAGAGAGGTATCTGAGTAAATGCTGCTAGAAATAATTTGGGAAACAGTGGAGATTATAAAATCAAAGGCAAAAGGAATTGTACAGAAGCACTGAATTATAGTTAGTATTGTTTCACATAGGGGCATGGTTTAATAATACTAAAAGCACAGCCTTCATACTGGAATTGAGTAAATAAGCAAATGAATGACAGATGGTGAAAGACAGGTTTCTCACTGTTGGTGTGGAAAGTTACAGATAAGCAAGCAGAAGAAGCCAGAATAATCCATGTGGCACTGGATGAAAGTCAGAGCAAATATACAAATATAAACACATATACAAGGATACTTAAGTTCACAGAACAGAATTAAATAAGTGTATTTTGTGCAAAATAATCAAAATCTGTTAATAGTTTTTCATATTCTGCATACACATATATTTTCTGGATATATTACTGAAAGAGCCCCCATGGTAAAGAGAGATAGATATCCCATAGCAAAGAGGTCTTTTCTTCCCTAACTTCCACATTGCTCAGTGAACTCCATCAAGACAAATATATATAACAATCTGTCCCTTTTTCCTGACATTAAGATTGTTTAAGGAGGATAAGAGGATATATGCGTCTCTTCATACTAGCAGCTCCAGTTAGATGGCTAATGACAATATGCATAATTAAACCCAAGAGGAAAATTACCAACAATATTAAACTTTAGAATTCAGAGTTGCATGCATTATTATTCAATTCAGTCATTCTACAAGTTTTCACTGAGTGCCTATTATGTTCTGAGAATTATAGTAAGTACTAGAAATATACAAAAAAGAATAATATGTAAATTTCCTATCATAATGCAAACTACAGTATAGTATCAAGAGACAAAAATCTAAACAAGTATTCCACAATAAAACCAAAATATTAAAATCATAGTAAGAACTAAAAAGTGAAGAACTAATAATGTTGTAGAGAAAGATCTGTGTGGGGCTGGTGCTGTGGCGTAGCTGGTGAAGCCACCGCCTGCAGTGCCGGCATCCCATATAGGTGCCGGTTGGAGTCCCAACTGCTCTAATTCTGATTCAGCTCTCTGTTATGCCCGGGAAAGCAGTAGAAGATGGCCCACATGCTTCGGCATCTATGTCCACGTGGGAGATCTGGAGAAGCCGCCAGGCTCCTGGCTTCACATCAGCACAGCTCTGGCCATTGCAGCCATTTAGGGAATGAAGCAGCAGATGGAGGACCTCTCTTTCTATCTTTCTGCCTCTGCCTCTTCCTCTGCCTTTCTGTAATTCTGCCTTTCAAATTAAATAAATAAGTCTTTAAAAAAAAAGAAAGAATCTGTTAGACCCACATTTTAATAGGTAAGGCCTGTTGAGACTATAATTTATTTGTAATTTCTTTATTTTACAGAGAAGAGATTTCATGCATTCTACAGGTAAAGTTCCAAGAAGTCAACCACACTTCGCTCACTCCCCTTTTCACTCCAATCCCCCTCAATACCTATCCTCTCTTCTTCAGTTTTTGCAAGGCATAATTTTAATCTACTCTACATTCACAGGCTTTATTCACCACAAACCATAATACTCAACAAACAAGAAGTAGGAAGAACACAGTTCCACAGAAGTATAAACAAGGGCTAAAAGCAACAATCATATCCTAAAATGGCAATTTCATTCTGATACATTGTTTTAAGGTCTTCCATCTGCTAGTTTACTCCCCAGATGGCTGCAATGGGTGGAGTTGGGCCAATTTGAAACCAGGGACCAGGAGCTTCTTCCTGGCCTCTTACACGGTGCATGGGCCCAAGCACTTGGTCCATCTTCCACTGTTTTCCAAGGCCATGGCAGACAGCTGGATCAGAAGAGGAGAAGCCAGGACATTAATTTGTGCCCATGTGGGATGCTGGGGCCACAGGCAGAGGTTTAGCCTACTATGCCACAGCACCAGCACTCTATAGATTTTTTTGTATTCCGTATTTACTGTCATATGTCAGAGAAAATATATATAAGCACATTTGTCTTTTTTAGACTGCTTATTTTACTAAGGATAATGGTTTCCAGTTGCAACCATTTGGTTGCCCAAGGCAGGATTTCATTGTTTTTGAAGACAGAGTAGCATTTCATAGTGTATATATACCACATTTTCTTTATCCAGTCATTAACTGATGGACATCTGGGTTGATTCCATATCTTGACTATTGTAGTTCTAGCTGCAATAAACTTCAGGGGTACAAATAACTTTCTCATATATGTATATTTCATTTTGTTTGGGTAAATTCCCAGGAGTGGGAAGATTATATCATAAGGTAGTTCTATTTTCACATCTCTGAGGAATCTCCATATTGTCTTCCATAATGGCTGTACTAATATACATTCCCACCAATAGTGGATTAGGGTAACATTTCTCCACATTCTTACCAGCATTTCTTATTTTTTGATTTCTGGATGGTAGCTATTCTAACGGGTGAGGTGAAACTTCATTGTGGCTTTTATTTGAATTTCCCTGATGGCTAGTCTAAGACTTTTTTCATGTGTCTGCCAGCCATTTGAATTCCATCCTTTGAAAAATTCCTGTTCATGTCCTTTTCCCATTTCCTAACTGGATTATTTGCTTTGTTGTTATTGATTTCTTGGGCTGTTTATAGATCATGGATATTAATGCCTCATCAGTTGCATAGTTTTCGAATATTTTCTCCAATTCTGACAGCTGCCTCTTTGTTGAGGGTTTACTGTGCAGTGCAGAGCTTCTTAGCTTGCTTTAATCCATTTGTCTATTTTTTTTCTTTATTGCCTGTGATTTGGGGTCTTTTTGAAAAAATCGTTCTCCATGCCAATGTCTTTCAGAGTTTCCTCAATACTTTCCTCTAGTAAATTGATTTTAGCAGTTCTTTGATTTAGATCCCTGATCTATTTTTAGTTAATTTTTATATAAGGTGTAAGGTAGGGGACTTGTTTCATACTTTTGTACATGTAGATCCAATTTTCCCAGCACCACTTGATGAAGAGATCATCCTTTCCAGTGATTTATTTTTGCTTGTTAGAGATTAGTTGATTTTAAATGCATGAATTTATTTCTGGGGTTTCTATTATGTTCTATTGGTCTACATGTCTATTTTTGTGCCAGTAGCAGGCTGTTTTGATTATTATGCCCTTTAATATGTCTTGAAAGCTGGTATTGTGATGCCTCCAGCTTTGTTTTTGTTGTTTAGGATTGCTTATGCTATTCAGGGTCTCTTACATTTCCACATGAAATTTAGCATTGTTTTTGCAAGATCTGAGAAGTATGTCTTGCTATTTTGATTGGGATCACACTAAATCTTAAATTGTTTAGGTAGTATGGACATTTTGATGATACTGATTCTTCCAATCCATGAAAATGGAAGATTTTTCAATTTTTTGTGTCTTCTTCTATTTCTTTCTTTAATTTTTACAATTTTCATCATTTTTATCTTTCACATCCTTGGGCAAATTCACTCCAAGGTATTTTAATTTTTTTGTAGCTTTTTGAATGAGACTGATCTTACAAGTGTTTCTCACCATGGCACTGCTGGTGTACACAAAGGCCACTGATTTTAATGTATTGAGCTTACATTTTGTCACTTCACCAAATTCTCTTATGCATTCCAATATTCTCTTAGTGGATCCTTTTGGACCCCTAGGTTTAGAATCATGTCATCTACAAACAGGTATAATTTTACTCCTTCTTTCCAATTTGTATATTTTGATTTCTTTTTCGTGCCTAACAGCTCCGGTTAAAACTTTTAGAACTATATCAAGCTGGCGCCGCGGCTCACTAGGCTAATCCTCCGCCTTGCGGTGCCGGCACCCCGGGTTCTAGTCCCAAACCGGGCGCCGGATTCTGTTCCAGTTGCCCCTCTTCCGGGCCAGCTCTCTGCTGTGGCCAGGGAGTGCAGTGGAGGATGGCCCAAGTGCTTGGGCCCTGCACCCGCATGGGAGACCAGGAGAAGCACCTGGCTCCTGCCATCGGATCAGCGCGGTGCATCGGCCGCAGCACACCAGCCACGATGGCCATTGGAAGGTGAACCAATGGCAAAAGAAGACCTTTCTCTCTGTCTCTCTCACTGTCCACTCTGCCTGTAAAAAAAAAAAAAAAAAAAAAAAAAAAAAGAACTATATCAAATGGCAGTGAAAGTAGGCATCCTTTTATGGTTCTGGATCTTAGTGGAAATGCTTCAAACTTTTACCCATTCAGTATGATGTTAGCTATGGGTTTGTCAAATATTGCCTTGGTTGTGTTGAGGAATATTCCTTCTATATGCAATTTGCTCAAGGTTTTTGTGAGAGGATGTTGTATTTTATCAAATTTTTCATATGTAACTATTGAGATAATCATATGTTTTTATCGATGTTTATATTTTTTAAATATTTATTTACTAATTTGAAAGTCAGAGTACACAGAGAGAGAAGGAGAGGCAGAGAGAGAGAGAGAGGTCTTCCACCCGCTGGTTCACTCCCTAATGGGCCACAAAGGCTGGAGCTAGGCCAATCCAAAACCAGGAGCCAGGAGCTTCCTCTGGGCCTTTCCATAAGGGTGAAGGGGCCCAAGAACTTGGACCATCTTCTACTGCTTTTCCAGCCCATAGCAGAGAGCTGGATTAGAATTGGAGCAGCTGTTTGTCCTACATAAGACCACTGGTTGAACTCTGTAATCAATGCACAATCATTCTTGGGTGTTTGAAATTAACAGAAAAGTGATCTCTGTTAAACATAGGAGTGGGAATAAGAGAGGGAGGAGATATATAGGTTGGCACATGCTCACTAGGACTTACCTCCAATGGTGGAACTAGAAATGTGCCAGGGGATTTCAACTCAGTCTTACCAAGGAGGCAGGTACCAATGCCAGCACACTTGGTAAAGTGATAAGTATAAATACACAACCAATCAAAAAGATAGGGTAAGTGTCGAAGAGATTTCACAAATAAGACCAGTGTAAGCAAATAATGAAGGATAGAATTAAAAGGGAGAGAATGATCCTGCGGGGGAAACAGGACACACAGCAGACTCATAGAACGGCAGCACTCCTGCCTCAGAATCAACCCTTGGGACATTCAGATCTGGCTAAAAGATCCATGAGAGTCTCACAGACATGGAAAGCCATGATACGGTGGCAAAAAACAATCTAAGTGAAAGATCCTGGTGAACAAGACCCCAGCAGAAGGAACAGGCCATCAAGGAGAGAGGCGCCTTTCTCTGAAGGGAGGAAGGAACCTCCACTGTGATACGGCCTTCACTAAACAAGTTCAGAGTCGGTGAACTCAAGGGGCTTCCATAGCCTAGACAGCTCATAGCAAGAGTCTCGGGTGATTGCTGACGTCATAAATAAGAGTGCCAATTGTTAAATCAACAATGGGAGTCACTGGGTACGTGCTCCCCACGTAGGATCTCTGTCCTTAATGTGTTTTACTATGAAACTTAAAAACAACACTACTAGTCGAACAATACCCTATACCTTGTGCAGTTGTGTGAGTGCAGCCTGTTGAAATCCTTGCTTAGTATATACTAAGTTGATCTTCAGTATATGAAGGTAATTGAAAATGAAATGTGATGAAGGGTGGGATGGGAGAGGGAGTGGGAGAGGGGAGGGCCACGGGAGGGAGGGAGGTTGGGGGGGAAAGCCACAATACAAAAGTTGCACTTTGTAAATTCACATTTATTAAATAAAAAATAACTATATAACAAACAAACAAACAAAAGAAACAGAAAAAAAAAGAATACTTTACCCTTTTAGTATTTTTTATGTTCTACTTAAAACTATTTGTTGAACTCTGTAATTAATACACAATTACTCTTAGGTGTTTAATTAATGCTATAACAAGTACTCAAATAGTATTTTACACTTTGTGTTTCTGTGTGGGTAAAAACTGTTGAAATCTTTACTTAATATATGCTAAATTGATCTTCTGTATATAAAGATAATTGAAAATTAATATTGATGTGAATGGAAGAGGAGAGGGAGTGGGAGAGGGGAGTGTTGTGGGTGGGAGGGAAGTTATGGGGGGGGGAAGCTCTTATAATCCATAAGCTGTACTTTGGAAATTTATGTTCATTAAATAAAATAAAATTTAAAAAAATACGGAAAAAAAAAGAAGTGGAGCAGCCGGGTCTCAAACCAGTGCCCATATGGAATGCTGGCACTACACGCAGCAGCCTCACCAACTACACCACAGTGCCGGCTCCAAATCATACGGTTTTATTCTTTAATTTATTAATGTGATGTGTCACAATTATTGATTTGCATATTCTGAGTCATCCCTGAATACCAGGGATAAATCCCACATGATCCAGGTGAATTATGTTTTGATATGTTTGTTGGATTCAACTAACTTGTCTTTTGTTGAGGATTTTTACTTCTATGTTCAATCAGGGATGATGGTCTATAGTTTACTTTCTTTGTTTTATCTTTCGCTGGGTTTGCAACTAGGGTGATGCTTGCCTCATAGAAGGTATTTGGGAGGATTCCCCCCAGTTCAACTATTTTGAATAGTTTGAAAAAATTGGAATTAGTTCTTTAAAAGTTTGGTAGAATCCAGCAATGAATCCATGTGATACTGGGCTTTCTTTGATGGGAAGGTCTTTATTACCAATTCAATTGTCTTCTTGGTTATTGGTCTATTTAGTCTTTATATGTCTTCTGACTCATATTTGATTAATCGTATATGTCCAGTAATCTATTGATTCCACTAGATTTTCCAGTATGTTGGCATATAGCTACTTGTAATAATTCCTTATGACTCTTTTCACTTCTGTGATATCCCTGGTTACATCTCCCTTTTCATCTGATTTTATTGATGTGGGTCTGCCCTCTCTTTATTATGTTTAGTTTGGCCAATGGTGTCTCAATTTTATTTATTTTTTCAAAATAACAGCTCTCCATTTCACTGAGCATTTGTACCTTTTTTTGGTTTCCACTTTGTTTATTTCTTCTCTTATTTTTTCTTTCTTCCTACTAATTTCATGTTTCCTATTGTTTTTCTAGGTCCTTGAGATGCATTCATAGATCGTTTATCTGATGTCTTCAAATTTCATGATGTAGGCACTAATTGCTATAAACTTCCATCTTAAAACTGCTTTTGCTATGTCCCATAAGTTTTGATATGTTGTGTTGTGAACTTTGCCCTTTTCCAGGAATTTTTGGGTTTTCCTTTTGGTTTTTCTTCTATGACTCACTGTTCATTCAGGAGCGTTTTTTTCAATCTCCATGTTTTTTGTTTTTTTTTCTAGAGTCTCCTAAGTTGTAAATTTCCAGTTTCTTTCCATTGAGGTCACAAAAGATACATGCTATGATATCAATTTTTGTTAATTTTGTAAGGCTTGCTTTATGCTCTACCATATGGTCTATCCTAGAAAAGTTCCATGCACTGATAAAAAGTAAGTATATTCTGCAATTGTGGGATGAAAGGTTATGTAGATATCAGTCAGGTCAATTTAGCCCATGGTGTAGATTAGCTCTGTGGTTCTTTGTTGATTTTCTGTATAGTTGATCTGACCATCATTGAAAGCAAGATGCTGAAGTCTCCATTACTATTTTATTGCAGTCTATGTCTCCCTTCAGATCCATTAGCATTTGGTTTTCTTTTTATTTTTTTAAAGATTTTATTTATTTATTTGAGAGGTAGAGTTACAGACAGTGAGAGGAAGAGATAGAGAAAGGTCGTCCTTCCACTGTTTCATTCCCCAAATGGCCACAACAGCCAGAGCTGTGCCAATCTGAAGCCAGGAGCCAGGAGATTCTTCCAGGTCTCCCACGTGGGTGCAGGGGCCCAAGCACATGGGTCATCTTCCATTGCTTTCCCAGGCCATAGCAGAGAGCTAGATTGGAAGAGGAGCACCCGGGACTAGAACCAGTGCTCATATGGGATGCCGGCACCAGAGGTGGAGGATTAACCTACTGCGCCATGGCACTGGCCCTAGCATTTGTTTTAAATAGCCAGACATCATGGTTATTTAAATGCATATATATACATATATATGCATTTTAATATATAAATGCATGTTCATTTAATATATTCATACCTTCCTAGTGAATTTTCCTACATTACATAAAGCCCTTCATTGTCACTTAGCAGTTTTTGTGTTAAAAGTAACAAATGGTCCTGCTATTTTTCCATAAATACTTATTGTTTGCTTTGAATATCAATTGTACTTTTACTAGGGATTTTCTGCCATCATATTTTTTGATAATGATGATTATCATTCTCTGTTCCTGTGTAGCACATTCTTTTTTAAATTTTTAATAATATTTATTTATTTATTTCAAAGGCAAAGTTACAGAGAAGAAGAGGCAGACATAGACACAAAGGTCTTCCACCCATTGGGTTCACTCCCCAAATGGCTGCAACAGCTGAGGTTGGGCCAATCCAAAGCTACAAGACAGGAGCTTCTTCTGGGTCTCCCAAATGGGTGAAGGGGCCCAAGCACTTGGGGCTAACTTCTACTGCTGGATCGAACTGGGAGTAGTCAGGACTCTATCCAGCACCCATATGAGATGTTGGCACTGTAGGCAGCAGCCTTACCCACTCTGCCACAGCATCAGCCCTGAAGCACATTTTTAAGGATCATTTGTAAGGCTGGAGAAGTAGTGATAAATTCTTTTAATTTGCTTTGTTTTGGAAGGCCTTTATTTAACCTTCATTTTTATCTTTTTTGTTTTTTTAAATTTTATTTAAGTTATACAAGTTTCATGTATTTCATATATACAGGTTTATGAACATAGTGATACTTCCACCCACCCTCCCTCTTGCCCACACTTCTACCCATCTTCCTCCTACCTCTTAAATGAGAGCCTCACTGGGTACAGTATTCTAGGTTCACAGCTTTTTTATTTTAGGACTTGCACTATGTCTCTCTATTATCTCCTAGCCTGTAGGGTTTTAATGAGAACTCAGCTGTTTATTCTTTATGTTTTACTGTTGAAAATTTGATTACAATGTGTTGTGGTAAAGATTTTTTCTGACCATGTATATTAGGAGTTCTGTGTGCTTCTTGTACTTGAATGCCCTGAAGTAAGGGAAGCTTTCTGTTATTAATTCACTGAACAGGCCTTCTAACCCATTCTGTCTTTCCACATCTCAAGAAACTTCTAAGACACATATGCTAGGACACATAAATTTCAAATATTGTTTTTACTTTTTCTAATTTCTTCTCTCTTTTTGTCTGACTGAGAAATTTTCAAATTCTTCTTCTACCTCAGATATTTCCTCCACCTCACAAAATCTGTTGTTAAGACTTTCCACTCTATTTTTATTTGACATAGTGAATACTTCATTTCTAATATTTCAATTATATTTCTCTTCAATATCTCTACCTCTTGGCAAAATTTCTCATCCATATCATGAATGGATTTCTTTATCTCATGAATTCATTTCTCTGTGTTTTGAATAATCTATGATCATTTTTTTAAATAATTTTCAGGCATTTTTTTTTATCTCTTCATTTTCACATTGTAATATTGAAGTGTTGTGTTCCTTTTGGGCAGTCATAGTATTGACCTTGTTCTTGTTTCTTGTATTTCTGAGTTTATTTTTAGGCATTTGTGGAAACATTTGTTGGTTTTCTCCTATTATGGCTTTTACCTTTAAACTATGCCTCTGTGGTTTTGAGGAGTGTCTGCTCCTTCAGCGAATAACCAGAGGTGTGTGCTGGGTGGAAGCATAGAGTTGTGTTTAAGGGTGGGGCAGGGGTCCAGGGTGACAACCAAGTTAAACTGAAAGAGTTAAAATATTAACATACGCTGTATTACAAAAGTTAAAAGTTGAGGTGTGAGCCTCCCAGGAAGAAGGAGAAGCAAGTACAAAAGAGTTGCTAAATGAACAGAGAGGAGCCCATGTAACTAGAGCATAGGAAAGAAGGCCCTAGGATGCATTCATCTGTCGGCAGGAAAAAGCTGGGGGGATCAGTACAGTGAGGTGGAGATCATGGAAGAAATTCACTGAAGGCATCTGAAACATGGAATGGTTCATGTTTGAATACACTTCTAGCTACTCTGCGGAAAGTGAGTTACAAGAAGATCAGTTGGGATGACACTTTGAGCAGAGTAATTAATAATTCTAAAAGGCAACCCCTAGTTTTCTTTATATCTCATCTAGAAGGTTCATTTATATAACTTTCTTGAAAATATTTGAACTCTTCATTTTATCCTGTTAACTGTCAGTGGAGATCAGTTCCAGTTCAGTCCAGATCCCTAAGCATATATTGAACACTTTCTTCACTTCCAACAGATGCTAGAATATGAAGAGATATACAGAAAAAATATTTCTGTTCCTAACATCTTCCAGTCTAATACAAATAAATAACAACAACAATAATAATAACATGGGTATGAATAAAATCAGAGAATCTGCTGTCTGCTGCATGAAACAAATTCCATTTGTTTCTCTTAAAATTACCTCCTTCACACGCTAGAAGATGTCTTTTGGAATGTAAAGATCAAATCCTAACACTTAAAATTCTTAGTGTCTCCTTTCTAAACTCTGCCCAACTTATCTCCCTCATATGGAAACTTAATGCATCTTTCAACCCAAAGAGTACACAGAGATAATGCCCTCCTGATCTCTTAGGGCAATTAGACATACTCTTACATGTCTAAAACTGAAGTCAAGGCTACAATCAAAAGAAGGTTCTTCAACTATACATAGGTTTATTTATGTGTATTTAATATTATATATGTATTCATTTATGCTATAAATCAAAAGAAAAAAGCTCACATTTTGGCATTTATTCTCTTGTCTAGGAGAAATATGTAATGGAAACAAATTAATGTTTTAGAAAACATTTAGCTTTGAGTATTTTAGAGAATTCTATTTCAAGATAAAAAGAGGCTGGCTGGCACAGCGGCTCACTAGGCTAATCCTCCGCCTGCAGCGCCGGTACTCTGGGTTCTAGTCCTGGTTGGGGCGCCGACTCTGTCCTGGTTGCTCCTCTTACAGTCCAGCTCTCTGCTGTTGCCCGGGAGTACAGTGGAGGATGGCCCAAGTGCTTGGGCCCTGCACCCGCATGAGAGGCCAGGAGGAAGCACCTGGCTCCTGGCTTTGGATCGGCGCAGCATGCCAGCCATAGCAGCCATTTGGGGGGTGAGCCAACGGAAGGAAGACCTTTCTCTGTCTCTCTCTCTCACTGTCTAACTCTGCCTGTCAAAAAAAAAAAAAAAAAGGCTTTCTCTCTGCTAATGATATTAAAATAAACTTAATTATTTAATTCTTACACTCACAACATTTGTCTGTCTCATAAATAATGCTGAAATACACAAACTCAGATCAGAAGTACCACACACAGGCTGATAATTCAAGTACATCATCAACGTATCCTAACTAATCTCCATTTCTCAAACTTGCTCTACATAATCCACAAGTTTGATTTACATTCTGCACTACTAATTTTCTTCAAAAGTCAAAGGGGGAGACTGTCTTTAAAATAGGACCAAAGAATCTCCAATATGGCAGATTAGAGCACAATATACTGCACTGGGCTAGGGATAAATAGTTTTTTAAAAAAAAAGTGTAGGAAGCACACTCACAAGAGAATTGGAGAGAAAACTGCACTGAAAAATCCTACAAGAGGAAGAGGAATGCCCTGGATATGTGTGGAGCATGCAGTCAGGCAGCATGAAAATGGACGTAAGCTGCCGGCGCCGCGGCTCACTAGGCTAATCCTCTGCCTAGCGGCGCCGGCACACCGGGTTCTAGTCCCGGTCGGGGCACCGGATTCTGTCCCAGTTGCCCCTCTTCCAGGCCAGCTCTCTGCTGTGGCCCGGGAATGCAGTGGAGGATGGCCCAAGTGCTTGGGTCCTGCAGCCACATGGGAGACCAGGAGAAGCACCTGGCTCCTGCCTTGGGATCAGCGCTGTGCGCCAGCCACATCGCTCCGGCCGCAGCAGCCATTGGAGGGTGAACCAACAGCAAAGGAAGACCTTTCTCTCTGTCTCTCTCTCTCACTGTCCACTCTGCATGTCAAAAAAAAAAAAAATATGGACATAAGCACAATTGCAGCAGGCAAGACCCGGAGCAGGTAGTAGCCAGGTGACAGAGGTGAGACCAGACTGCAACAACCCTGGTGATATGGCTGGAGTGAGAGCACAGTCTGAGTCCAGGTCAGAGCCCTGGGGGCTACCAGAAGCTAGCGGTTGCCTGCACACCCAGTGCAAGTACAGCGGCCATGTTTATCTCACTCCAGCCTCCCACAACACCAGCTGCCTGACTGAGGGAGTAAACATGATCTGGGGTTTGAGCAGAAGCTGCGGAAGCCTTTGTGTATATACACAGCAACTGGCTGAGACAGAATACCATGTTCTTGGCAGTACTGGTGGCAGTGGCAAGGGAGAGCAACATTTGGCCAGTGACTCTTATGTACACCTGTGATCCAGAGAGTCTAGTGGAGTGAACAATCCACAGTTCCCATCGACTTTGGGCCTGGCTGGGAAGTGCTGTGCTTCCAAGTAGGATGGTGGGGCGCCCGAAGCCTCCCAGGATCACAACACCTAGGTGGAGGTGGCTGAGGGGAGATCTGCCTCTTTGTTAACTGAACAGGCTGGCAGGGCAGAGCCTAACATCTGCACTCAGTGACTGTGTGAGCCTTGTATGCTGAGACTGTGTGGAATCAGTGGCTATACGACAGGATGCAAGGTGTAGCTGGGTCTCTGGGAAATCACTGGGTGCAGCTCCACAAGCTGGGAGCTACTTGGTTGTCTAGGGTGGGTCACTGCAGCAAGAACCGTGCTCACAGTGAGGTCTCCACAGATTATGTGTGCAATTCTTAAGGTGGCTTTGATGAACACACTGAACATACTGGGGGCTAACACCCAGGCGTTGCTCAGCTTGGAGGAGAGGAGGTGATCACACCAACAAAGATGACTATTCTTCCCTTTTGTTAACAAGACATCTACCACATCCAACTTGGGTGTTACCAGGGATACTCACCCCACCCTGGAACACTGACCAGAGTTCCCTGAACACACACACCACACACCTCTTGATATTCAGTACAAGTGCAGACATTACATTAAGCCACAGAGGCATAGTTCAAAGATAAAAGACATCAGAGGAAAAAAAAATAACTCCACAAATGCTTAAAAATAAATGCAGAGATTAGCACCTGGCTCCTGCCATCGGATCAGCATGGTGCGCTGGCCGCAGTGCTCCGGCCGTGGCGGCCACTGGAGGGTGAACCAGTGGCAAAGGAAGACCTTTCTCTCTGTCTCTCTCTCTCACTGTCCACTCTGCCTGTCAAAAAAAAAATAATAAAAATTAAAAAAATAAAATAAATGCAGAAATTCAAGAAAGAAGAATAAGAAAGACATCATGACCCACCCCCTTTAGTAACATAACATTTCAATATTAGAATCTAAAGATGAAGAGAAAGAGGAAATGCCTGAAATAGAATTCAAAAAATTAATCATAGGATTACTCAAAAGCAATCAGAAGAAAATCCATAAACTAAACAAAACCATACATGACAGAAATCAAAATATTTATCAGGAAATTGAAATTTTAAAGAGAAATCAAAAAGAAATATTAGAAATGAAGAATTCAATAGTTCAAATAAAAATGCAGTGGAAAGTCTTAACAGCAGACTTGGTGAAGCAGAAGAAAGAATATCTGACCTAGAAAACAAATCTTTAGAATATCTCAGTCAGACCAAAAGAAGGAAGAAATTAGAAAACTTATGGAATACTATCAAATAACCCAATATACAAATCATAAGAGTTCTTGACAGTGTGAAAATAGAAGATCTGTTAGTGAAGTAATTACAGAAAACTGGGGATGATCTGAATTATTTGGAAGGAAGCAGTATATTGATTCTAAATGAAACTTATCCTGAATTTAAATATGCAAAAGGAGAGAATGATGAGGTAAGAACTACTTAAAAGGATTCTGGCTACATCAGATGTGGCAGGTCTAAAATTCAACTTAAAAGAGAAAAGAAGAAAACTTAAGATACAAAAAATTTAGTTAATAATATGGAAGATAAACATAAACTTCTATAGTCCTAGAGGTATAAGAGATTGCCTGTTTCCAATATCTTGACAAATTAGACTCCCTGAATCTTGCTACTAACGTGCACCTAGACCCTTGAAGAAATCAAACATAATTTCCGAGTGTACGTTTCCAAGTATTTACAATTCTACAATTGTCAGATCAAATACATGATAGCTATGACTGAAATTTGTTTTATAAAATGGAATCAAAAGGAGGCTCAATCACAGGAAAATTATTAGCAATGGCCAGACATTTTAAAAGGCAATGATATTTCTAACACTTAAGAATATAATGCTTGCAACAAAAAACTCAGCAGACCAAATTAAGAGTGGATCAGACAGCAGCTAAAAGAAAAACTGTTACACTAAAGTATATATCTATATAAATTTCCGGAAAATAGCACTGGAAGAAAGGATTAAACAATACGAAAAATTCATTAAGAGAATGTTTATATTTATATATAAATTATATACAAACATACATTATATATATTTTTTTATATATATAAAATCAGAGTCCCATCAAGAAAGAAAGAATGTAGAAGAAAATATTGAGAAAAGTATTGGTTAAGAGTTTTTCCAAATTGAGGAAAGATACTAAAGTAAAAATACTACACAGTGTAAGTCAAATGATATCCTAAAATAAATCTATGGTAGTGACCCTTAAGAATGCCAAAAAATAAATAAAACATTAAACTGAAGGAGAATAAAAGGAGAGATTAATTGAACAAGAACCAAAACAGAGAAACAGCAGAGTTTTTGACAGCAACAGTGAAATAAAAAGACAATGCTGTAACATGTTCAAAAACCCCAGCAAGGGGGAAACGTACCCAATAAAGTATTCCTTGCAAAGCTTGTTTTCAAGGAAAAGTATAAAATAAAAATATTTCGTTTATTTTTTTTTTTTATTTTTGACAGGCAGAGTGGACAGTGAGAGAGAGACAGAGAGAGAAACGTCTTCCTTTGCCGTTGGTTCACCCTCCAATGGCCGCCGCTGCAGCCGGCGCACCGCGCTGATCCGAAGGCAGGAGCCAGGATCCAGGTGCTTTTCCTGGTCTCCCATGGGTGCAGGGCCCAAGCACCTGGGCCATCCTCCACTGCACTCCCTGGCCATAGCAGAGAGCTGGCCTGGAAGAGGGGCAACCGGGACAGAATCCGGCGCCCCGACCGGGACTAGAACCGGGTGTGCCGGCGCCGCAAGGTGGAGGATTAGCCTATTGAGCCACGGCGCCGGCCTAAAATAAAAATATTTCTGATAAACAAAAATAATGAGTACTTTTATTGCCTACAATACTTCTCTTCAAAAGTGAAAATAAAAGGAAAATAATACATCAAGAAAAAACTGCTGAAGAATAAAGAAGAAAAGCATACCATAAAGAAAGCCTGTCACATAAAAAAGGAAAGTGAGAGTAAAATATTCGTGAACAAATGAGTTTACGCCTATCTAAACCACTGATTCTCTGTTAGGGATGGTATTATCCCTCTCATATTAAGAAATCCAAGCCGGCGCCGTGGCTCAATAGGCTAATCCTCCACCTTGCGGCGCCGGCACACCGGATTCTGTCCCGGTTGCCCCTCTTCCAGGCCAGCTCTCTGCTATGGCCAGGGAGTGCAGTGGAGGATGGCCCAGGTGCTTGGGCCCTGCACCCATGGGAGACCAGGAAAAGCACCTGGATCCTGGCTCCTGCCTTCGGATCAGCGCGGTGCGCCGGCTGCAGCGGCGGCCATTGGAGGGTGAACCAACGGCAAAGGAAGACCTTTCTCTCTCTGTCTCTCTCTCTCACTGTCCACTCTGCCTGTCAAAAATTAAAAAAAAAAAAAATCCGGGAGGAAAGTTTTTTAATTATTATTTTCACAACAGTCAGTAATTATACCATGAGTATTCAACAAAAAGGACCAAGGATTCTAAATATCTTCATGCATGTATAATCCCACATTATAAAGTTGGCATGGTGTGTTGTAATTAAAGAGTAATGGTTAGGTGGTTAGGTCACTGTTAATGCCTATTGACAAATGAAGCACTTAAGTTAATTTTCATTAAAATATTACCTCCATCTAATAATCAGAAAATCATTTCCTCATGATAACATTTACTTTTAGTTTTTTCTGGTCATAAAAGCAATTTATGTTGATACATCTTGGAAAATACTTAAAACTGCAAGTTCTAAAAATTATACATTATCTCACTTCTTACCCCCCCACACATAAAAAAAGAACATCAACATACTATTCTACTGCAAATATCAACATATTTGAAAAGTTAAATTGGGATTATATTGCAAATTTCATCCAGTTTAGATTCAATTTTTTTCTTATCAAAATATTTTGATATCATAACTTTTATCCCATGTGAATGAAACATTTTCCCTATGTTGAATGGCTGGCTGCTTATCTTCCCCTATTGCATGTATCACAGCTGAACTAACAATTGTCTAAAGTCAAATGTGTTGACAGCTTTTTGCATGACAACGTGTCTTCCTCTTTGGCCATCAAACTATAGGTCTTTTTGTTACATTTTCTCTAAAATTTCTGAAGTGTTATAATTGGTTCAATTATAATTCTGTCTCTTTTTTTTTTTTCTAAAATGCTATTTAACACACACATTTCTAATTGCCTGGGACTTACCTTTTGATCTTCCTTATTTACCACATAACTTGGCATATTTTGATACATTCAAACTTCAAACTTCCTCCACTGCTTTGCTTAAAAATGCAATTTTGAAGTTGTGACATAAATTTTACTGAAATTATTGTTTTGCCTTATAAGCTTTTCTTTAAGTTATTTTAACATTTGAATTTGGTTTTGAAATCTCAACGATAAAACTGCTTAGGTAACTGTTGTTACTGTCCACGCTCTGCCATTTATATATCACAACTTTCCTAATATGGAGAACTTTTCAACAGTTTTACCGAGGTATGCATCTCATGAAATGTACTCCTCAAAATGTGCCGTTCAGGCAGTTTTGGTATACTTACAGTTTTGCAGCAGATATCATGATCTAATTATACAACATTCCCTTCATCCAAAAGAAATTATATAGCCTTAACAGTTATTCTCCATTGCCCTCTACCATTGACCAATGAAAATCACTAAAATATTTTCTGTTTTTTCAGGTTATTTTTTCAGGACATTTCACATAAATGAAAGCACACAATCAATAAAATTATTGTTTAAAGTACCAGACCTAATGTCATGCAATAAATATCTATTAAGCTACTGAATTGTGTATATATTTATTAATATCATCCTAGTTTTCAATGAGGCCTCAAAGATTTTTGGGCACATTCACTTTGTAAGTGAGGAGGATTGTAACTACATGGTATGATGATTGCCTCGGAGCACCCAGAGTGAGGAGAAGCCAGGATCTGATTCTATCTCAGCTTTCTTTTTTCTCTTTTATGGTATATACATAATCACAGACCCCAAAGGACCTAACATGACACCACAAATAATGATCTTAACTTATACTCTTGCTAGGTAACACATAACTTCTCAGACAACAAAGAGTTGGGGATATAGCAGTAGGAGTTACGCATATTAGCAAACCAATCAGCAGTTGATAGGAACAAAGATGCTCTGTTCAAATTCACAAAATTCAGTGTCAAAATGTCTCTCTATTCCAAAATAAGTTATTTCCAATAGGCTAGTTTATTTTACATGTATTTACTGTATAGAATTCAGTTTTTAGCTTTTCTTACAGATGCCCGTTATTGTGTTACAATTTGTTAAGAGACAGAATCATAAGATCACATTTCTAGTATTAGCACTTACCACAGCTAGAGTGGGGGTGAGCATTGAGAGTTTGAATGTTTCTGGACAGAAAATTATATATTGGAGGACTTCACAAGCATCAAGAAAACACTAAACATGAAAAAATAGCAATGATGAGAAAAATCCATTTTTATAGATCTGAAATATTAAAAATTATGTAAATGCAAATACATGTAGAATAAAGTCTTCCAAAACTGAAAGTCTCATATTAAAGACTAATTAAATTTTACTTGTCATGAATAAGCAATCCTTCTTTTGTAGATTCATTAGTTTTTAATTCTTAATTATTATTATGAAATGACTTTTCATTCCCTTTCCTTCCCGTTCCAATTTCTCCTTTCCTCACCCTTCATCCTTTGCTCTTCTCCTCCCTTCCTTTTACTTCCTCAATTCTTCTGTCTTAAATTCACTAAGAAGGGAAAGCAAAATAAGTGCTTATGGCAAAGGGGAGATGTAGTATGCAAAGGATGAGTGACCTAAGGCATTCCCACAGATGGAAGACATCAAGTAGAGTGTCAGATCTGAATAGGTTAAGGGAGGAAATACAAAGCAGTGTGCCCCATATGAAGTTTCAGAGCCCACACAGAATGAGAAAGACAAAATCCATAGTTAGAGGCAGGAGGCTCTGGGTAGACAAGCACTTATAAAAGCACAGTATGAACCCAAACAGAATGAGAAGGTAACCACAGAGTGTGAATAGGTAGTGGGAAGTCAGATTTGAATTAAGAGTGTGTTGGCACAGAGAAAAAGTAGCAATGGCAACACAAAGAATTTGTCAAAGATATCAATATATAAGAACACTGGGAACTAGTCTTTTGCCTAAAAATGGAGTTGCAAACAAAAAAGGGGAACTCCACTGGTATCACTCTGATGGTTAACTGAAATGAAAAATATTAATTTGAATTCATGAATTCATGGTTTTCCAACACACACATGTATGCATAATACAGAGATAAGTGTCTATGGAAACATGTCAATTACAACACCCATAGCAATCAACATACTTCATAACTGTTCTTGGTTTCCACATCTCATTTTCCTCACTTAAGAAGAAATCATAGTCTTCATAGAAATGATTTTTTCCAAAGGTGAGGCAGAGAAGTATGAGAGGAGCCAACAATGTATCTTATGCCAAAAAGCAAGAAAGTATTCAAAGAATGATGAAGTCATGTCAACAAGACTGGGAGAAAACTTGAACAGGCCTTGGTTGGTTAAATTTGAGACAATTTAGGTCTCAAAATAGTCAAAGTAATAGATTATAAACAATTAACAAAAATAGGTACATAAATTCAAGAGTAATAGAGAGACTTTAAGTAAGGTTCTATGAAATATTTATTAATTATAAAAGAGAAAATAGAGATTGGCAGTACCCAGTTTAATTAAATGATCAAAGTAAACATTATTAATATGGCAGCATATCAAAATTGTGTACAGCTGGTAAGATGCAGAGAGAAGGCAAACCATCATTTCTGCAATATTTCTACTAAAAGTGCATGTTCTAATATAATCATGAGTAAGCAAAAGCCAAATAAATATTGAAGGACATTTGAAAAAAAAAATAACGTCTCATCTTTACAAGTATCAAGGTCATGAAGCCCAGAAAAAAACTGAGAAACTGCTCCAACAAGAAGCACAGTAAAAAGGTATGCAAAGCAAATGCAGTGAAAAATGCTGAACTGGGTCCTTTTGCTATAAAGGAAGTTATTAAGTCAAATGCTATAACTAGATTAAGAATAGAGATAATTTGACGGCAATGAATCTGTTCATTTCCTTATTTTTACAGTTTACTGTGATAATATAAGATAGTGGGAACATCCTGCTTCTTGGCAACATTGTGGGTGTTTCAAAGAAATAAGAAAAACCATAAAATTGTGGATAATATAGGAAAAATTCTAAAGTACTAATTAAGGAAAAAATTCAGTAAATACACATGAACTTAAATTAACTAGTTGAGAGGAATCATTGTCAACCTCTCTCAAATGTTACAAGAAGAAAAAAGTTATTTGAGGGGGCCAGTGCAGTGGCTTACTTGGTTAATACTCCACCTGCTGCACCTTATGGGCACCGGGTTCTAGTCCCAGTTGTTCCTCTTCCAGTCCAGCTCTCTGCTGTGGCCAGGGAGGGCAGTGGAGGATGGCTCAAGTACTTGGGCCCCTGCACCCACATGGGAGACCAGGAGGAAGCACCTGACTCCTGGCTTCAGATCAGCGCAGCTCCAGCCATAGCAGCCATTTGGGGGGTGAACCAACGGAAGGAAGACCTTCCTCTCTGTCTCTCTCTCACTGTCTAACTCATCTGTCAAATAAATAAATAAATAAAAAGTGATTTGAACTTTATGATAAATTTGAGATTGTTACAAAATATGCTAGCATTTCAGTAAGAAAAGGTCTGAAAAATTGATGAACATTATCGTTCAAATATTTTAATCATCTACATAAGCCAGTACATGACTTCAGGTTTTGGAAAGAATTCATACGGCTCAGGAGGATGGTCTATTTGGATTTTTTAAACCTAATGGAAATGAAGAGACATAAAAAAATTATGTCTCTTCACTATCAGTTGTGAAATGACATCTGATCATCAAAGTACAAATTTCTTTCCATATCTTGCCTAAAATTTGCTCTGTATTTTTGCAAGTATCTCTTGAATCTATCACCAAGAACACTGCTTTATACACAGTAGTAACAGAAAGAGTAGTCATTATAGAGACTTCTCAGTGTTGCTTTCTAGTTAGCAGGCAATGTTATAAGCATATTAATTTATTTAATTTACACAACAAACTTCTAAGAGCAGTACTAACATCATTCCTATTTTACAAATCAAGAAACTGCTATTTGGAGAATTAAAGTAACTTAGTTGAGGTCATGAAGATAGTCCAAGCCAAAGCCAGAATTTAAGAATGAAGTATTTGGCTTCATAAATTAAATCAATACTAGTTGACTACAATTTAATAATTTACTTTCCTTGATTGAGCAGTTTATTAGGCATGAAAAGGATAATTCTCCTACTGATTTGCTTTTTAAAATAATTAAAAGTATAATATAATGATAGTTTATTTAAATTTATCTAAGAACAATATAAGTCATACTGTAACAGTCAATTTTATGGATCAACTTGACTGGATTGAGGAGGTTTCCAGAAGAGATGAGACTGAATTAATTCATTCAATGATAAATTCAAAAAAATTCCCAGCACCATTTGTACAGGAAACTGTCCTTTCTCTAGGGATGGATTTTAGCCCCTTTGTGAAAGATTACTTTGTTGTAAATGTGTGGATTGATTTCTGGGGCTTCTAGTCTATTCCATTGGTCCACATGTCTAATTTTGTGCCAGCACCAGATTGTTTTGATTATAATTGCCCTGTAGAATGTTGTTGTGATGCCTCTGGCTTTGTTTTTGTTATTTAAGATTGTCTTCAGCCATTCGGGGGAGCTAAAATCAATCCTAGGAGAAAGGACAATCTCTTCAACAAATGGTTATTGGAAAATAGATCTCCACAAGGATAAGTATGAAACAAGACCCCTATCTTAAACCTTATATAAAACTCAACTCAAAATGGATCAAGAATCTAAATCTATTTGATTCCATCAAATTTCTAGAGGATCGCATTGGTGAAACTCTGCAACACACTGCCATAGGCAGTCCTTGGGAAAAATTACAGAAGCATCGAGCTAAGCTCTGCACTACGAAGTAAACAATAAAGTTAAGAGGCCACCAACAGAATAGGAGAAAATATTTGCAAACTATGAAACTGATAATGGATTTAGATTCAGAATCTATAAAGATGTTAAGAAACTCTACAGCAACAAGACAAACAATCGAGTTAAGAAATGGGCAGGGGCCAGCGCCATGGGGAATTAGGTTAATCCTCTGCCTGTGGTACTGGCATCCCATATGGGTGCTGGTTCTAGTCCTAGCTGCTCCTCTTCCAATCCAGCTCTCTGCTGCTGTGGCCTGGGAAAGCAGTAGGAGATGGCCCACGGACTTGGGCTCCTGCACTCACGTAGGAGACTGGGAAGAAGCTCCTGGCTCCTGGCTTCAGATCTGCACAGCTCCAGCCATTGCAGCCATTTGGGGAGTGAACCAATAGAAGACCTTTCTCTCTGTCTCTCTCTCTCACACTGTCTGTAACTCTACCTTTCAAATAAATAAATAGAATCTTAAAAATAAAAAGAAACGGACAAAGAACTCAAATGGGAATTTTTCAAAAGAGGAAATTCAAATGGTCAACAGACACATGAAAAAATGCTCAGGATTACTAGCTGTCAGGGAAATGAAAATCAAAACCACAACGAGGTGTCATCTCACCCCAGTTAGAATGACTCTCATATATAAATCAAAAACAATAAATGCTGGTGAGGATTTGAGGAAAAAGGTAACTACAAACACAGTATGGCAATTCCTCACAAAGCTGAAAATAGATCAACCATATGATCCTACCCCTGGGAATTTACCCAAATGAAAATAAGTCAGCATATGAAAGAGTTATCTGTACCCCCATGTTTACTGTAGCTCATCACAATAGCTAAAATATGGAATCAACCCAGATAAGCACCATCTGATGACTGGATAAAGAAAACGTGGTATATATACACTATGGAATACTACTTAACTGTCAAAAAGAATGAAATCCTGTCTTTCATGGCAAAATGCATGCACCTAGAAACCATTATACTTAGTGAAATAAGCCAGTCCCAAAAAGATAAATACCAGGTTTTCCTTGATCCATATAACTAATAGAGTATAAAAATGTAATGTATATGAGTGAAATTCACGTTTTAAGATTTGATGATTGTTTACAGCCCATTGTCTTTACAGTTGAAGAATAGTGTTTTGTTCTTCTCTTTGTTGAATTCTTTACTAACTGGAGGGTTAAGCTTGTGATTTTTAAAATAAAGTTAAAGTATATTCTTATAAAAATTAAAAGAAAGAAAGGAGTAGAGAGGGTGGGAGAATAGGAAGCAGGGAGGGTAGGGTGGAAAGTATCACTATGCTCTTAAATCTGTATATATGAAATACATGACATTTGTTTCCCTTATATAAATTAAAAAATTGAAAAAAAAGAAGCCCAAAAAGTTCCATAGAATATTGAGTCATTGCTTCAACAAATATACTGACAAAGTACTATGGTGATGGACAGATTGATACAGTATCTGGATTCCAGAGAGGTATTTAGGCATAACTTTTATGGTGTGCAAATGGGTTACTTATTGCATTTTCAAATAGTTAAACTACAAATTTTCAAAGAGCTTGATTTTACCAAAGTAGAAACAGCTTAAAGAAAGTCTAATTCCATGAGCTTCACTTTTAATACTTTTTAAAAGGTTGTTTTGGTGGGGAAGGTGTCAAAAGTATACATGTAAAATAGATAATCTGTAAGTTCTAACATAGACACTCAAAATGTTTTATATTCACTTTTAGTTGGTCTTCTAATATTTGTAGACATCTTCTGGAATCATTTCCAGACTCAAAAACATTGTTACATTTCAATATAGTGCATGTTAAAACTTTAGCCACACTATAGTTTGTGTATTTGTGTGTGTGTGTGTGTGTCCAATTAAGCAATAGAAAACAATATCCACAAAAAGAATTTTTATATTGTTTTTAATGACAGTGAAAGCCTAAGTTATTACTTCATTAACATACAAATCCGGGAATGTTTTTGAGGAATAAGTTGCATTTTACCACCACTAATCAACTTCAGCGTTATAAAGATGATGTTGCTTTATGGAACATATAATGGTGTGTGTGTGAAAGACAGTTCCTGCTTGAAAAAGCACACATCAAGGACAAATGTTTGTTTCAGCTGTGAAGATACCACATATGGCAACATCGTATAATAAAGAGCCTGTTTTGAGTTCTGCATCTCTACTGCCAGAGCAGTTTCCTGATAATGTGGGCCTTGGGAGGGAGCAGTTGATGGATCACATACCTGGGTCACTGCCATCCATGAGGAGACCTAGACTGAGTGTATGACTCCTGGTTTCAGCCTAGTCCAGCTCTGGCTGTGCAAGCATTTGGGAAGTGAACCAGAGCATCGAAGTATGCAAGATTCTCCCTCTCCCTCTATCTCTCTGTCTCACTCTCCCTCTCCTTCTTCAGCTTCCAAATCAAGGGGAAAAAAAGAAACATTTAAAATTTTTCAAAGTAGAACACCAGACATTTGGCTGAAACTTTAATTCTTCCCTAAAAACACACATATCTTTTTGGTCATATATAAATAAGAGTATAAATACAGGAAGCTTGAAAACGTGAATCCTTCCCTCTCTCCATCCTCTGTTTTCATCCTCACCTGCTGATTTAAGCACAGGACAGCTTAGTCACTGAATTTCAAATCTTCTGTTCTCCTGTTTCATAGATAACTGCATGCCCCATCTCTACACAAAAATGCACTCAACATATTCTTTTCTGTTACAAAGCCATTTTATTGGCTATGATGAACCATCTTAAAAGACGATATTATTCTAACAGTAATAACAACCGACTTTAGGTACTGTGGAAATCTGTTCATAAAATTATTTTCAGGTCTAGAAGCAGACCTTTCAACATCCCCAAAGCATCCTATCATGGCTGCATTACTTGTGCCTTGTCTGCTCTAAAACTGTCTGTGTTTCAGGTCCTGGATTGAATCAGAATGGAAAGACTGCCACCTACTGAATTGTAGGCCATGGATTTGGAGTATTTATTCATGTTTAATTTAATATTATTCTTCGAGTAAATAATTTTTTCCATTATAGACAATGCCCATTTTGAGCCATTCCAAGGAGACTAGCATGGGGTGGTAACTAGCAGTAGATGAGGAACCCTTTTCAAAAACGTTATTTGTCATGTGACAAAATAAAGTAATAATCAGGCAGGTTTCTTTTTTTTTTTTTTTTTTTTTTTTTAACAGGCAGAATGGATAGTGAGAGAGAGAGACAGAGAGAAAGGTCTTCCTTTTGCTGTTGGTTCACCCTCCAATGGCTGCCACAGCTGGCGCGCTGCGGCCAGCGCACCGCACTGATCCCAAGGCAGAAGCCAGGTACTTCTCCTGGTCTCCCATGGGGTGCAGGGCCCAAGCACTTGGGCCATCCTCCACTGCCTTCCTGGGCCACAGCAGAGAGCTGGCCCGGAAGAGAGGCAACCTGGACAGAATCCGGCTCCCCGACCGGGACTAGAACCCGGTGTGCCGGCGCCGCTAGGTGGAGGATTAGCCTAGTGAGCCGCGGCGCCAGCCCAGGCAGGCAAGTTTCAATAGAATAAGAATGAGTAAAGGTAGCATAATGAATTCCTTAAGCTATTTTCTAATATAAATACTAACTATATGTTGTCCTATGCTCATGTGCCTCCTGCTGAGTCTGTTATCAATTTTTTTCCTTAATGAAATATTAAAAGGAAAACAGCCAGCCAGTGTGATGTAAAAGCTTATCAAATCAAAGGAGGGCAAATCATAAAGATTTCTTACGCTTTCTGTTTGCATCTTCATTCAATGTCATCCTTGCCTCTTATTATCTAAAATCTCACAAATCTCACCAATAGATAAAAGTAGAGTTTCTTCAAATTCTAGGTTACAGCAAATAAGGAACAGTTATATATCTGACAGTGACAGGACAGGATATTTTTATGAGTCACAATAGAAAAAAGATTTTTTCCTCTTAAAGCATTATTATCGCAGGATTGAAGAATTTTTTGTTGAAAAATCAAAAATAAACTCAGTAAATGTAACAGATCACCTTCAAATTCTATGTTCATAAATGCTGAGGTTCATTAGCCAAAATCAGAAAAGCACAGATGCAAAGACCACATAATTTATGGAAAGGGTACCTAGATGATGCCAGACACTCTCCAAATATAAAGTAAAAGTTTGATTAATGACTTAATTGCCAATGGAGCTCATTTAAATTTACTCATGGGGAGAAACATAATTTTCAAACTCAGAAAATAAAAGCCTCACTGTTTCTTGAACTAAATTGACTTTATTACCTTCATTGTTTAATTTATGATTACTTAACACTTAAAAATGTGTTTACTGTTAAAAACTCAATAGTTTCTTTCACTATTTTAAGAAGTCATTAATCAAATGGTTAAAAAAAACTCTGCCATGTTTGTTATTTTTTAAAGTGTCAGTTTCTGTGAAATGGCCTGGTTGCTGTATATCTATTTAATAACTATTTCACCATTACTATAGATTTTCAATAAGTGCATAAATTTGTCCACAAATAAATCAGAGCTCTCAAGTTACATTTGAACACCCAAAGTAATGTATGTGGTACAAAAGTTCGATAGAGTCTACTTCCCCAGAAAATTATATGTGTATAGAGATGAAGTAGTATTTTCAACAGAAACACTAAAGGTAGCATCACCAGCTATTGAGACCTAGTAATATCTTATAAGATGAATACAAAAGACCTTAGGAATGAAGAACTGTATACATATAACAAATCTTGTAAAGCTTCAGCACAATAGATATAGACAGAAAAAGCAAAATGTCAGAATAAGAGTATTCTTGAAAAATCAAAATAACAATAGTAAGAGTTGAATATAGATTTAGGTATATACATATATATGCATATGTATATCCTTTCATTCAAATTTTCAGTATGTCTGAACATTTTAATAACATACACTAGCGCCAGAAAAGAGCATACCGCTGAAAAAGTGGAGTTTCTGTTTAACATCTTTGAGAAATACCCAGACTCTAGGATGCCATTTTTGAATGCTACTAAATATAGCACTTAAGTGCTAATTCTGTGAAGGAAGAATTGTTTTTGCTTACTTTATAAATACAGGGATAGAAGCTGAAAGTCACAAAGGTCATGGAGATCAGCTTTGTACCCAGTCTTGTGGAATTCAGTCTTTTTGACAAACGGTATTGGGACAACTGGATATCCGTAAGCAAGAGTATAAAGTTAGATTCCTGCATCATACTATGTAACAAAATTAGCTCAAAATGGATTAATGATATAAATGTGGGAGGTAAAGCTATAAAATATTTCTTAGAAAAAAATTATAGGCATACATGTTTATATCCTTCAATTTGGCATTTTTTTTTTTAGATAACCCAAAAGCACAAGCAAAAGAAGAAAATAAAAAAAAATGACTTCTCAAATTAGAAACATTTGTTGTTCAAAGGACACTATTAAGGAAGTGAATGGGTAGAAAACAATGAGAAAAATATCACAAATCATATGTCTGGGGGCCGGCGCAGTGGCACAGCGGGTAAAGCTGCCGCCTACATTGCCAGCATCCCATATGGGCGCTGGTTTGAGTCATGGCTGCTCCACTTCTGATCTAGCTCTTTGCTGTGGCCCGGAAAAGCAGTGGAAGATGGCCAAGTCCTTGGGCCCTTGCACTCACATGGGAGGCCAGGAGGAAGCTCCTGGCTCCTGGCTTTGGATCGGCACAGTTCCAGCCGTTGCGATCAATTGTGGAGTGAACAAGCAGATGGAAGACCTCTCTTTCTCTCTGCCTCTCCTTCCCTCTCTGTGTAATTCTGAGTTTCAAACAAATAAATAAATCTTTAAAAAAATCATATGTCTGATAAAAACTTGTATCTAGAGTATATAAATAAATCTTACAACTTAATAACAAAAACTATGTCAGTCAGTTTAAAATGGGCAAGGTATATGAATATATATTCCTATGAAGAAGATATACAAATGACCAATAATTATATGAAAAAATCTTCAATGTCATTAACCATCAGGGAAATGAAAATTAACATCACACTGAAATATCACCTCACATTTACTAAAGAGAAAATAATTAAGAGGAGGGTTATGGAAATAATGTGGAAAAATCATAACACAAACATGACTGGTAGGAATGTCAAATGGTATAGTCACCTTATAAAATAGTCTGGTAAGTTCCTAAAATAATCAAACATAAAGCATCATACAATGTAGCAACTGCACTACTAGACATGTACCCCAGAGAAATAAAAATATATGTCTACCAAAAAGTGTACATCAATACTCACATAAGTAAAATCATAGTGAAATATTTTAATTAATAAAAACAAATTGCATACTGATACATGCTACAGCACAGATAAGCCCTAAAACACCATATAAGTATGCAGAAACCATCACAAAATACTCTATGCACTCTGCTTCCATTTACATGAAATGTCAAGGATAGCTAAAGCTATACAGATAGAAAGGACATCAGTTGGTTGCCTAGGGATGAAAATGAAGCAAGGACTCAGAGAAGAAAGAGATAGCTAAAGGACATGGGGTTCCTTTGGGGAAAAAATTATTCTAAAATTAATTATGGTCACTATGGAACAACTCTTGTTAATATTCTAAATATCACCATATTGTACCCTTTCAATGAATTAATTCTGTGGCATGCAAATTATATTTCATTAAACTTGTTCCCCAAAATTACTCTCATTTTTCCTTTTTCTTGTCTATATAGTTAATTGATGAACACATTTTTATCGGTCATCACACAAATTATTAGTGGTGGATACTACAGTAAATTAGTTAAAAATCCTACTCATTTAAATATTCAGTCATACCAGAGTACAGACAACTACAATAATTACAACAAAAAATGATGAAAAGATACAGGTGTGTGTATCAATGGATATAGAAGAGATATATTTAGAGACTTGAAAAATAAGAGATTATTACCAGGAATAATTTAAATTTATTTTTCAAGTATATAGAGTAGCAGTCAAAGCATTCCAGTGAAACATCAGGAAATGTACAAGTTCTAGAGGCAAGAAACTTATATGACAGGAACAGGTATCTCATATTATAATCATGAAATATGGCTAGAAAGAAAAATTCAAAGAAGAGAGGAGAGGAAAACTTCAGACTTAAGAGGTAATGGGGATCAAACTGTCTCATTGATTGGCACAGGAGGACAGTAGAACACGATGATCACAAACAGCAGCAAAAGTCAACTTCTAGATTCTGTATTGTCTCCTACCACATCCTTTATTATGCTGGTTCCCTTGTATATTGTGTTTTACAGCTGTATATTGCACATGTCATAGAATGATGAAATATTACCCCAAATTTTATTTGAAGCTTATATTCAATGTTTTTGAAATTCTGTTTTTCCTTAATATCAAATACTCATGTTTTCTTTTCAAATAAAATCATCTGGTTTCATTTTCTTTTTCTTACCACTGCTACTTTTTAATGTTTTTCTCTGAATTGAATAGAACTATACAAAAGAAGAAAACCTATATTTTATGTTCATTGCTACATCTGTAGTAGCCAGAACAACATGAAACATGGTAGGTGCTCAAAAAATACATGTAGCAGAAATGAAAATCTATTATCTCCCATTAGTTCCCAATTTCATTTCTATGTTTAAGAAATTTTAAATATATGGAATCAAAATGCCTTTATAAAGATTTTCTGTGTACAGAATAGGAGCTGTAATAGAGGAAGGACTATGAAAGCTATTTTTTAGAATTCTTTCGTCATTAAGGAAAAAAAAAAGCAGCAACCAAGATGACTGGTACGTAAGATATAACTTAGCTACTAATCACAATTTTGCTGAATGTTAAGTATATTTGCCAACTGGTATTTCAAATGTTGATGTTAAGGAGTGAAAAATAAAATCTCCTTTTCAATTTAAACTTTTACTCCTTGATGTTTTTCTGAAAGTTCTTTTCATAAGTGGAAATTCTCTTCTGCATTAAGTACAGGAGGACTTCAGAGTTACCTTTAAGGCTCCTACAATTAGAACTTATTTGAACTTGATGGTCTCATTTATTCACTCAAGAATATTATAGGATCAATAAAAAATATAAAATATTTTCCTATATTAGAAGGTCAAGAAAAGTAATTTTCTTTTAACTATAGGAAGAAATATTAGGAGATGAAGGTAATGTTCAAAAGATTGTATGTGGTGTTTGAAGTTACCTACTTAGATAGAATAATCAATAGCTAACTGGAAAGACCTTCATTTGATCATTCATGCCTCATTGCTCATGAGCATTATTAAATATTCTCTTGGTTTTCAGCAGGCTCTCTTTGAAGTTGCCACATGGAACATTTTCTGCATGAAGAATTATAATACACAAAAATGTGATATTGATATGTAGCTACAAGATAAAAAGAGATACAAACCTACATGTAGTTCATCAATTGCTTATTAACCTTGAGATACAAGTTTATTTGGTTTTTTTAATCAAAATATGCTCTGTTCCACTTAAGAAATCAGTTTAGCCAATGGCTAGACACATCTTATTGACCATACAGTCATATCAGACTTCAGAAAAACATATAAATTATAGCTGGGGTGGATAATAACAACACCTCTTGGGATGCCCACATCCCAAACTATAGTACCTGGTTTGAGTCCTGGCTCCACTTCTAAATCCAGCTTCCTGTGCCTGGTTTGAATCCTGGTCCCACTTCCAAATCTAGCTTGCTGATGATGAACATCAGGAGTACTGAAGGGGTGAATCAAATGGGATATCCCTCTCTCCCCCTCTCCCTCTCTTACTCTTTTTCACATAAAATAAATAAGTACATAAATACTTTAAATGAATGAAATTAGCTAGTACAAGAAATGGTTCATATAAAACTATTCTGAAGCAAGATTTTTTAAAGTTTTTTTTTTATTTTGGTTCAAAAATAAGTTGAAATCCCGACATAATATTTTCATAATACACATTTTACATAAACTGAAGAGTGCTCATAAGCATGGATATCAAATCATTTTTTACCAAAATAAATTTACCTTTTAATTCTTTTTTTATAAAAGAAGCACAAATAATATATTCTCAACTAAGAATTCTTTGTGAAAAGTTACACAATAAATTGATTTTCCTTAAGTATGTCATATTTGCCAACAAAACTATGAATAGAATATCCACTGAATCAAAATAAAAAGTTAGGACCACTACTTCATGAATACTAATGTTTTTCAAAATTTCTAATAAGCAGAACATAATGTTTACTCATAAAGAGGAATTTCATGAGGGAAACAAAGCACTTGTGGCCAAATGCACTGCAATAAATTATGTAATTTATGAAAGAGAATGAATCCTTAGGGAAGAGTCAATTTTGACTAGCTTTACTTTCTCATCAACACACACACACACACACACACACATTTTCATTCACAAATATCTCTCAAAAGCATTTCTAAGGATAAGAGTGAGATGGAACTTCCATGGAGAAGTTAATGGCCTGATCCCTACACAATGACAAAATTAAAAAATTCTCATATTAAAAGAATGTTCCCATTGAGCCAAAGCACATTCATTAACATGTATCATGCCTCAGGACTTAAAATAGGAACTGAATACACAAGTACACAAGGATAAACAAACTACATTCCTTATTCTCAAATAACGGAAAAGCAAAGTATGGAGACTGAACTACCGTGTAAGAGAAGCATGCTTACAGGAAGCAGTACCTGATTCTCCGTGGGAGAGAAGAGAATGTCCACAGAGAAAGTGATGCATCAACTAAGTCTTGATGAATGAGTAAGAGCAGGTTAATACTGAGAAAATATGAAAAAAAAAAAACTCTGAAAAGATTATGAGTAGGACAAAATGATTTGGATTTTGATACTGGGTGACATCAGGCTATGAAAAAGTCAGAGTATGGAGTACAGAATGCAAATACAGCTAATGAGGAATTTGTTGCTTAATATGGCTGAAGAGAGATTTGTTACCATATTTTTAACATTTAAACAGTAAGAGCAAGGGATAGCAACTTGAACCCAGATTCAGTTAGAGTAGCGATAACATTAACTGGGCTAATCAATAAGCTTTAAAATTGATTACCTTGGGAAATGTGTAGCAAGTCGGAAGTTAATGACACTAATGTCTCCTGTACAGATTTAAAATAACGATGCTATTAATCAAGATTAGAAATAAAAAGAGGGAACCAGAAGGAAGACAGTAAATTCTGTTCACATTTTAGGTTTGAATCACAAATTGGTTTAAGTTATACATAAGTGTATTTTAGAACAGGGGTTAGGAGCAGGAGGCATTCAATTGGAGTAAACAGCTCTACCTGCTAGTTGGAATCTGGGAACTAAATGTTTACACAAAGACAACAACAGGCAATAGAAAAAGAAGAGGACTAAGAATCTTGAAGAACCAAGGATAATGTGGAGAGGTCACAAGTTTCACGGAAAACTAAGGGCATGGAGATGAGGAGGGAGGAAGTAGTGATAGGAATGGTCCTCTGAAAGTCAAAAAATTGTGTCTTCAAGGAAGACAGGAGTATTGTGTCAAGACTGAGAAACTGAAGAAAAGTCAATGAAGAGAATAAAATAGACCACTGGAAGAGTTTCTATACATAAAGAATACAAACGAAGTGTCAATGGGTTGAAGAGTTGGAATGAGGCAATGATGTGGGGACAATACTACTAAGTCAATAAATTCCAGAGGGAGGGAAGAGAGTGATAAGGTATTCCATGTGAGCACACATTATTTGTTGCTTTAATTTTTTTTCCAGAGAAGGATGGGCAAATAAGAATGCCTAGGTGTGCTTTTAAACAAGGAAGTATTAACCAAAGTGGCTGCAGAGAGGTAAATATGTAACTCACAGAGTCTTAAATACTAGAGAGTTAATATTTTTTGAAAAATATTTCATTTATTTATTTGAAAGACAGAGAGAGACAGAGACAGAGACAGAGACAGAGACAGAGAGGTCTTCCATCTGCTAATTCACTCTCCAATGGCTGCAACCGCCCAGGTCAGGTCAGGCCAAAGCCAGGACCATGGAAGTCTATCCAGGTCTCCCATGTGGATACAGGGCCACAAGGAACTGGGCCATCTTCTGCTTCTTTCCAAGGCGCATCAGCAGGGAGCTGTTTCAGAAGTGGAGAGGTTGGTGACTGGACCCAGCATTCATACGGGATGCCTTTGTCCTTAGTGGTGGCTTAACTTGCTGCACCACAACACCAGCCCCTTAGAAAAGGCAACAGAAAGGGTCTACTCTCAGATGGGAGAAAAAGATACAATGCCACATGGAAGTTAGTAAATTTAAGAAATGAGAAGAAGAAAAGCATGCATCATTACATAGTAACTTCTATTTTCATTAGAATTCCAGTTTTTCATCTTCTAGGAGGTACATATGAGAAGGAAGGAGTCTACAAACCATATTACAGCAATAACTGACTTGTTAATCTAGCAATTAGGTATAAGAAAATAAACTGGCATTGGTATTTTAATTATGAAATCTATCAAGTTCAAGATTATTCAATGTGGCACAATTAAAGGTTAATAAAAACACATGTGAGTCACTTTCTACACTGAAATAGTTAACTTTTGCACCTGACACATACACATTTACCTCCAGTTTATACTCATTTGCTCAACAAATCTTGGCATCCAGGTTAGGAAGTCCAAATACAAACCCTCTCAAATCTAAAAAATACAGGCACAGCAGGTTAAGCTATCACCTAAAGCATCAGCAACAAGGATAGAGTCCCAGGTTCCTGGCTCCAGCCTGGCCCAGAGCTGGATTTTACAGCCACTGGAAGAGTGAACCAGCAGGTGGAAGGTCTCTCTCTCTCTCTCTCTCTCTTTCAAATACATAAGTAAATCTTTAATTTTAAAAAAATCTTAGAAATACAAAGGTATTTTTAAAAGTCCATGGAAAAGTAGAATTAAACTAATTTTATTTTAATGCAAAGATCAAAAAGCATACAGTTTTTTTTTCATACTATGCATTTTCCATGAAGCTTTTGAAGACTTTTTGTATGAATCGGGTGAGATTACCAAAAGATCATCAGGTGCTTTATCATGATTGTATTGAGTCATATGATATTTCAAATAATGGGCATTTTTAACCACAAAATTTCCCACATAATCAAGAGCTTTTGGCTAGATATTTCTTTGCAGAAATAATTACCTCTTTTTTAAAGTAGAAAAAACACTGTTACTCAAGAGTACAAAAAGGGGTATAAACAGCAATCAACTCTCAAAATGTCAATTTTGCTCACAAACATTACATTTTTGGGTACTCTGTATATTAGCCACCACAGATCTGAAAAAAACCATGATAATTGTATTTTTGGGACTGCCTTATTTCATAAGCATAATGGTCCCAAGTTGCATCCATTTTGTAAGGAAAGAAACTATTTCCTTTTGACAGCTGTGTATTGTTTTCTTGGGGCCAGTACAGTAGACAAATCCACTATCTTAAATGAAGGCATCCCATATCAGAGTGCTGACTTGAATCCTAGCTGCTCGGCTTCTGATTCAGCTTCCTGATACAGTGCCTGCGAAGCCAGCAAAGAATAGCCCAAGTAGTTTGACACCTGCCACTCATGTGGGATACCATGTAGGAATTTCTGGTTCCTAGCTTTGGTCTGGATCTGGCTACTGTGGCCATTTGGGGAATGAATCAATGAATGGAAGAGATTCTCTCTCTCTCTCCTTCTCCCAGTCTCTCTCTCTCTCTCTCTCTCTCTGGCTTTAAAACTAATAAACCTTAGCAAATAAATTGTTCTCTCATCTATTTTTTGTTGTTATTGTTCTACATTAGGAAGAAATTCTAAAAAACTGGTTTTCCCAAATTAACTCATTCAATGCAGTTAAATCATAAATGAGAAAAATTATTTCAGACTTAAGGACTACATGGTATACTGGCCTCCTCACTATTTAAATACAATTTTTCATTGAGTATTTTTAAGAAACTAACAAGTTCTATCCAGGTTGTGTTCCACATTGGCCTAGTTGACCACCTGGAGAATATCTGATTCTATAAATTGAACATCTTTGACTTTTACTGAGGAAGCTATTTACATCTCTCTAGTGGCAGAAGCTAACTAGAAGAAATCTGATAGAAATGCAAATTATTCTGTCCATAACTATGCAAATGAATTTTTATCTGGTGGAATTTCAAATGATTTATGCCTTGTATTATAGATAATAAATACAAAATCTTATGTCCTATGGATATTGACCAGCTTTTAATCTATAGGCAAATAAGTTTATATATCCCTGTGTGTACACATACACACACACACACACACACACGAGTTCTCTAAATTATCCTTTGAATTCGTTTGTTGTTGTTGTTGTTGTTTTTGACAGGCAGAGTGGACAGTGAGAGAGAGACAGAGAGAAAGGTCTTCTTTTTGCCTTTGGTTCACCCTCCAATGGCCGCCGCGGCTGGTGTGCTGCGTCTGGCGCATCGCGTTGATCCGAAGCCAGGAGCCAGGTGCTTATCCTGGTCTCCCATGCGGGTGCAGGGCCCAAGGACCTGGGCCATCCTCCACTGCACTCCCGGGCCATAACAGAGAGCTGGCCTGGAAGAAGGGCAACTGGGACAGAATCCAGTGCCCTGACTGGGACTAGAACCCCATGTGCCGGCACCGCAGGCAGAGGATTAGCTTATTGAGCCGTGGGGCCGGCCTTGAACTCGTTTTAATATTTTGCTGGTTCCCTCACTAGTTAAATAAAATTTTTCATATATATTCCTTTGTCATTTTTGAGTCATGAGTTTCATACTTTTTTTTCCTAAAATAGTGCTTTAGTACTTAGTAGTTACACGACTTGTAATCTGATGCCTTTTAAAAACTCCTGTCTAGAAGCTGGTCCTCTAGATTTTCCAAATAAACCAAATTATGTCAACATCACAGCATTAATAAAATAATTTTAAACTGACAATCTCCCATTTATATAAAACTCCCAATTGAATATATTTTCTTGTTAATCAAAAATAATATCAAAGTAAGACTAAGTAAAATCAAATAAGAACTGTAAATACCTGTATAAGCAATACAACTTCTATTTAATTGAGAAAGAATGCTTTACAAAATGAGTATTAGCTAAAATGTTGCAGAGTAAATCCTTAGTCACTGCAGAACTATTTCGATAATTAAACCTGTACTTTGTCTAACAAGTTCCCTTGGGAATGTATAAAAACATTGCAATGAGAAAAAGTTCAGTTAGAAATTTCAGAATAACCACTATGTGGACCAACTTCATATTTTAGCAATGACAATCACAATGCAAAAATTAACATTTTAATTTTTCATGTAATGAAATAGGAAAAATTACCCAATCTTTCAGTTTTACCTATAAAATAAATATGTCATAAAGTGTTATTTGAAAAATTAAGAAAATGTGAACCATGATACCTTCAAAGAAACAGTATGAATTTACTGAGCTTCATTGGTGCTAAAAAATGTTGTGTATTATGAATTCCATATTACCTCAGGAAAACACATTTTCATAATTCAGAGAATGCATTATTCTGAATACATACAAATGCTCACCTTACCTAGCTAGTACCTGATATAAAGAAACTCACCATCAAGAGGTAAAGAAAAATTCATTAGTGCAATAATAATATCAACAAGAAACAAGACAGCTAACAAACATATTTGACTCCACAAAGTTTTCTAGTTCAAACGTGTAAGGGAAATCTCTAAAAGTAGCCAATATTTCCCACATTCTGCCTCTGATTATGTTTTACTTTAGATAAAGTATTTGAGAAAATAGTTGATATAGTATGAAATGAAACTCTCATTGTATAAAGCCATACATAAAGTGCCAAAAGAATAATTTATATTATATACATAATATATGAGTGATTCAAAAAGTTTGTGGGAATCCAAGATGGCTGAATAGGGTAAAGCCACACTAACCTACACCACTCTAAATTATGAAAAGAAAAAAAGGAAGGACTATGTTTTTATAGAGAAGACCAAGACACCACTGAAGCCAGCCGCACACCGCAGCCATCTACTGGCTATGAGCACGATCTTAACACATCAAGGCAGGAAAAAATCACCAGGCACCCTACTGCTAGCAGTTTTAGCTGAGAAGGAGTTCTACAATCATCCACTGAAATTTACTTCAGCCTGCAGAACTGACTGGAGTCTGAGCAACTGGCTTGGAGCAGAGAAGCCCTGTTGCTTTCCTCCCCTGCCCTACCCCACAGAATGCCATACTCAGCAGCAAAAAGCCGTGCAGCAATCCTCTATTCTGCTCCTACCAGCATCATATTCAGAGTCAGGGTATTGTGTGGGCAAAGGACAGATCCCCTGCACCCTGCAACTGTGGGAGTTTTCAGGCATTAGCCCTGAGCTAGCTCACACATTCAACGTGAGCAAGGGGGATCTGCCTTAGCTTCTGGGAGCTAATACCAGAAGCAGCCTTTTAAAAAATCCACTCCCGTCCTGAGAGATGTGAGTGATGACCCTACTATACCCTGCAACATCAGTACTGTAACAATTTTTTCTAAATGTTCAGTGCCATTGGAATCTACCCAGTGGACAAAGGAAAGAACCTACCTACATTCCACCTCTATGGACCTTGTAGTCATCCTGTTGGACTGGAACAGGATTTAGTTCATAATCTCTAGTCCCAGGACTACAGCTGTTGTGTTTAAGCCACAGCACCAGCTGGACTCTCCATCATGACATAAGGAAGAGTCCATATATATCACACACTCCTAGAGCCACAGCAGTTGATGTCATCAGCTCCAGCAGCACTCACGCAGTGGAGGGAACAGCCACCCTTGTCTCACTCACTACCAAGAACAAGTCCTTGACTATCACATTTCTCAGAAAGACTGGCAATGAACTGTCTGTGGGCCAGAGACACACACCCAAGGAAACACTTATTGATCTCAAAGCCACGATTCTATTGCTACAAATTACAGCAGACTAAATCACTATGTCACTTATAGACACAGCTGATATTCATTAAGACAAAATAAATCACTGGGACTATACTCTTCGGCTTATCTAGAACCAAAGCCAAAACAACAAAGTGATACCCTGCATCCCCCTAAACCATAGATGCTTTTCTAATAAACCTATTCCATAAAGAAGGGATGAATTCACACCAGATGGGCAGACATCAACATAGACACAGAAGACATGAAGAAGCAAGGCAGCAGATGCCTCCAAAAGAACACAATACTCCTCCAGAATCAGATCTTGAACTGAAGGAAATCTGTGAAATGACTGATACAGAATTCAAAATATTGGTTGTAAGGAAACTCAAGGAGATGAAAGAGAATCAGATGGAGAGATTAAAGATGTGAGGAAATCAATGAGTGAAAAGAATGAAAATATTACTAAGAATATAAGACTCATTAAGAAAAACCAAATAGAGATTTTGGAGACGAAATCTTCAATTAGTGAAATAAAAAATATGATTGATAGCTTTAAAAAGCATAATAGATGAAGTGGAAGAAAGACTTTATGATCTCAAGGAAAATAATTTTGAAATAACCAATCAGACTAAATAAACAGAAAAGATTAAAAAGAATAGAGAAATTCTACGTGAAATAAGGGATACCAATAAACAACCAAATATATATACTATAGGCATTCCTAAGGAAAAGGAAAGGAAAAAAGTGTTGAGAACCTGATAAATGAAATAGCAGTTAAAATTTCCCAGCTCTGAAAAAAACTTAGACATCCAGATACAATAAGCTCAGAATCCCAAACAGAATCTACCAAAAAAGGTCTTCTCCAAGGCATATGGTCATCGAACTGCCAAAAGTTAGTCAAGGAGAGAATCCCAAAGACAGTAAGAGAAAAGCATCAAGTTACATATAAAGGAAAATCAACTAGATTAACATTAGATTTCTCAGTGGAAACCCTAGAAACCAGATGAGCGTTAAATGAGATATCCAAAGTCTTAAACGGAAAAACTTCCAACCAAGAATACTATAACCAAAGAAGCTATCCTTTAAGAAATAAAGTATTTTCCAAATAAGCAAAATATGAAAGAATTTACCACCACCAGATTAGCCTGAAAAGAAGTTCTAAAAGACTTCCTGCATTAGAAGTAAACACATGAAAGCACATGACACCACCGTATTCACTGACAGAGCAGGCAGAACCAATCTCCAACCAACAAAATGACAGGTCTTAGTTCTTGTCTTTCAATACTAATCTTGAATGTAAGTGGATTAAATTCCCCAACCAAAAGACTTACATTGGCTGAATGGATTAAAAAACAGGGCCCCACTATATACTACCTACAAGAAACTCACTTCACAAAGATAGACACAGACTGAAAGAGAAGGGTTGAAAAAAGATCTATTAGGCAAATGGAAGCCAAAAGTGAGCAGGCATACATATCCTGATATCAGACAAAGCAAACTTTGAATCAAAAACTGTAAAAAGAGATAAATGAGGACATTATGTTTTTCTAAAAGCAAATTCAATTCAGCAAGAAGACATAAAATCATAAATATATATGCACCCAACACATGACCACCCAAATGCTACAGCAAATGCTATTAGACCTAAAGGGAGACTCCAATACAATAATAGCAGGTGACTTCAACATCCCGCTCTTATCAATGGACAGACCACTCATACAGAAAATCAATAAAGATACAGCACAACTGAAACATACTATAGAGCACACGGACCTAACACACATTTACAGGACATTTTACCCAACAGCTACAGAATACAGATTCTTCTCATTAGCACATGGCACATTTTCTTGGATAGACCACATATTAGGCCACAAATCAAGTCTCACAAATTTAAAAAAAACTGAAATCCTACCATGTTTCTTCTCAGACCATAAAGGAATAAAACTAGAAATCAACAAGAACACTAGACCACTCATATATACTTGGAAATAAAACAACATGCTACTGCATGCTACAATAATAATGATAATAAATAAATATATAATATAATATAATATAAATAATAAAACAACATGCTACAATGGCTCTTTGACAAAATTAAAAAAGAAATTAAAAAATTTCTTGAAATAAATGAAAATGAAAACACAGCATATTGAAACCTGTAGAATACAGCAAAAGCAGTATTAACAGGGAAGTTTACAACATTAAGTGCTGTGTTGTCTCAGATTAAAAATCTAATGTTGCATCTTGAAGACTTAGAAAAACAAGAACAAATCAAACCCAAAATCATCAGGTGAGAAATAATAAGGATAAGAACAGAAATAAAGGAAATTGAAACCAAAAAGAAAAAAAAATATATAAAAATCAACAAAACAAAAAGTTGGTTTCTGGAGAAGATAAACAAAACATATAAACCTCTAGCTGGAAGAACAAAGAAAAAAGAGAAAAAAATAAATAATTACATTAGAGATGAAAAAGGAGACATTACAACCGATACCACTGAAATACAATAAAAATTATTAAACATTGATGAAAGAAATCACCAAAGACAAATAAATGGGAAGATATTCCTTGCTCATGGATTGGAAGAACCAATATTATTATTTGTTGAACTATTTTATTCAGAGTGGAGTTAACTATATGATCGTTAAGTATACTGAAAATAGAGCATTGTAAAAATTAAGAGTGGGAATCTTCAAGAGAGGAGGAGCAAGGGTTGGAACATGGGCAGAAAGAGGGGTAGTGGGGAAGTGCCACTATGTTCCTAAATCTTTATATATGAAACTTACGTAACTTAAATAAAATTTTAAAAACAGTCTATACTAACCAAAGCAATTTACAGATTCAGGCAATCCCTATCAAAATACCAACAACTTTTTTACAGAATTACAAAAAGCAATCTTAGAATTCCTGTGGAATCACAAAAAGACACAGAATAGCCAAAGCCTTTCTGGACAAGAACAATCAAGCTGGAGACATCACAGTACCTGACTTCAAAGCATACTACAGGCCGGCGGCGCGGCTCACTAGGCTAATCCTCCACCTTACGACACCAGCACACCGGATTCTAGTCCCGGTTGGGGCACCGGATTCTTTCCTGGTTGCCCCTCTTCCAGGCCAGCTCTCTGCTGTGGCCAGGGAGTGCAGTGGAGGATGGCCCGAGTCCTTGGGCCCTGCACCCCATGGGAGACCAGGAGAAGTACCTGGCTCCTGCCATCGGATCAGCGCGGTGCGCCGGCCGCAGCGCGCTGGCCGCAGCGGCCATTGGAGGGTGAACCAACAGCAAAGGAAGACCTTTCTCTCTGTCTCTCTCTCTCACTGTCCACTCTGCCTGTCAAAAAAAAAAAAAAAAAAAAAGCATACTACAAAGCTACAGTAATCAAAACATCACGGTACTGAACTAAAACCCATTACATTAATCAATGGAACAGGATAGAGAGCCAAGAAATTAATCCACATACATACAGGCAACAGATTTTTATAAAAGTGCTCAGACCATACAGTAGAATAAGGATAATCTTGTCAACAAATGATGCTGGCAAAGCTGGATATCTGTATATATATGTAGAAGAATAGAATTAGATCCATATCTTCACCATAAACAAAAATCAACTCAATGTGGATTTGAATTTGGCTACCTATTTTTGGTCCTAATTACTAAGTAAACTTGCATGTAAATATGCATCTGAAAAAGCACATAGTGTTTCTTAGTAAACTATATTTATAGATTTATAATTGCTATCAATTTTAATTTCAATAAACTCTTCTTTGGTTTTGAGGTCAACCCCTCCTGTGAAATTACCAAATTAATTTTTTAAAGATTTATTTATTTATTTGAAAGGCAGAGTTACAGAAAGACATGGGCAGACAGAGAGAGATCATCCATCTGCTGGTATGTTCACCAAATGACCACAACAGCCAATGCTGGGCCAGTCTGAAGCCAGGAGCCAGGAGCTTCATCCAGATCTCCCACGTGGGTGCGGGGCCTCAAGCAGAAAAAAAAGATAATTAATGGGAGTTATGTATGGAATAGAGCCAGGAGCAGACTCTCAGTAAAGTCAGCTATTACTTTGCCTTTAATTTTTCTTTCCTGTGTTGTCAGAAGAGTAAGCAAACAAAGCTTCCTATACCATTCAAGCCACTTAGACACAAGGTGTTTTAAGTGGAAAAATATTTACATTAGTAAAAACCTGAGCCCCTAATCCTACTAGCTTTATATGAAATTTAAAAAAGCCCAGTAGCTAAAGCTGCATTAATTCAGAGCTTCAGAGAGAAAATTTAGGTTTACAACCTCACATTAAGATGCAGCACAGCCTGAAGAGCTATTTTTTTCTAATTTTACCTCTTTTCTTCTTTTTTTTTGCATTAAGTGCTACTATTATAATGCAGCCTTTTTCACAAGTTTTCTGAACTACTACCCCTTCATTTTTATCTATGACAGTCCCTGAATTGCTTCTGATATAGCAGTTATCATAATTTATTATTAATTTATTTGTTTGTTTTGTTTACTGCTCCCTCCCACTGTTATGCGTTCGTAAGGTTAGGAATCACAGCTGCCCTGCTAAATATTTTATCCCTACTTTTAGATAGCTACAGAAATACAGAGCACACTCAATACATATTTTAACTCATAAACAAATGAGCCATTAAATAAATCACCATTATTCCATATATAGAATGGCTCTCATTTTTAATAAACTTGGATTAAAATATAGGAATATCAATAGTTTTACTTATACATCTATTGCAGGCTTTGTCTTTGCTATGGCTTTTGAAAATGCTGACCATTACTCACATTGAAATGTAATCCCCACTGCAAAGTATTAAAAGGATGAACACTAAATTCAACAGTAGTATCTGGAAGTGAGTCACTTGCAAGGTAATTTTAACTGAAGTCATAAGGATGGGGCCCTAACACAATGGGACTGTGGCTTCAAAAGAACAGGGGCAGAGACCTGAGCTAGGACCTTCTGTCTCAACTTGTGATGCCTTGTGTCTCCTCGTGTCTCTACATAAAGCTCGCATCAGTAAGATGGACCTCACCAGATACAGCCACTCAATCTTGAATGTCCCACCCTTCAGAATCATGTGCTAAGTAAACCTCTATATTTTATAAATTACTTAGTCTGTGATTTTCAGTTATAGCAACAGAAAACTGAACAAGACAGTCTTAGGCAAACAACCATTCATTTTTAATGACTCTACTGCTTATCACAAGCAAAGTGAGACTGTTTCTATCTTTTGCCTTCTCATTTTAGGTAAACATATGTTAAATCTGTGGAGTGTTGTGGATGGTTGGGGAAAGATTTGAAGCACATACCCCTTTTGCGGTATGTAACAGTTCAAAATTGGAGACTTTTTTACTTTTACAAAAAACAGATTATACTGGAAATTTAAAGAATCTGTTTAAAACATCAATTTCTTGGGGCTGGCATTGAGGTACAATTGGTTAAGCCGCTGCCTGCAATGCCAACATCCCATATGGGTGCTGGTTCAAGTCCATGATGCTCCACTTTCAATCCAGTTCCCTAATGACCTAGAAAAAGCCTTGAAAGATTTCCCAAGTACTTGGGCCCTTGCCATCCATGTGGCTGGAAGATCTGGAAGAAGCTCCTGGCTTCAGCTTGGCTCAGCCATAACCATTGCAGCCACTTAGGTTATGAACTAGAGGATGGAAAATCTCTCTCTCTCTCTCTCTCTCTCTCTCTCTCTCTCCCTCTTCTCTCTCTCTCTCTCCCTCTCTCTGAATGTGTGTATGTGTGTGTGCCTCTTCCCTTTTCTGTAACTCTATCATTCAAATAAAAAAATAAACCTTTTTTAAAAACCTCATCAACTCAAGTGTTTTCTTTGAAGGCATGCCTTTTGAAAGAATTTATTCTGATAGCTAAGTTAGACTATTTCTTAGTAAGTTGTTTTGAACACCTCTCCAAACTGTACTGTTCTATTAAAACATAATTGGAATTCTCAAAGAATCTCCATATTTTAAATTTATAGCAGGAAAACTCAAAGAAGAGTATTTTAGGCCTATATTATTTTAAATTTTGTTTAAAATTGAAATTTTAAAAATGACTCTGAGAACTCTTGAAATATACCTGAAGCAATGTAATGTAGAAATTTATTAGATACAATAAAGTCCATGTTCACTGAAATATACAGTCATGATCTTATCTATATTTTAAAAAACAGGCTTAGATTTACTTTAGATTTAAGCTAGATTTCAATGGTTTTCCAAAAAAGTTCAATTTTAATTATCACACAGCCAAATTTCCTTACATAGAATTCTCTCTTGACAAAATGCTTTAACAAATAAATATTTGCTATTTATTTTTATTATTAGGGATAAAATATTTATCTCAATTCCCTTATAGAATTACAGCTTTTCACAATCATATTTAACACAATCCCTGTTTTGGTGAATTAAAGGAACATGAAACTGGAAAATTTTCCACGTTACAATTGCTTCTGCCCCTTTAAGTGTATTCATCTGTATTCACTATAATAATGGATTCAATGACAAGTTGGTTGACCTTCTAAAGTTTCTGATGCAAATCAATATTCATGAGTGAAAACTCTAAGAGTCGGCTGTTTATATTCTGAAAAACTGTCAGGGCCAATAGCATTTCTAAATTCTGCTTATTAAACTCTTTGATTCTGTTTGCATAATTCAGAGAGGAGAAGACTTGGGTCTGATTTACCTGGATAAGTACTTAATTCTGATAGGACCAATTTGAACCTAATGTCCTTTTCATTGTGTACACATCAGTTGTACTTTAATACCAGTTAGCTTCTGGTAAGCCATTTTCAGTTTGTGAACTTGATGTCAGAATGAGAAAGTATAATAAAGATAGCATGCACTGCACTTTTCAATATGTAGTCTCTAGGCTAACAGTATCAGTCCTACTTGGGAACTTGATAGAAATGCTATTCTTAGGCCTTCGGTCTACTTAGAAACCCTGAGTGTAAGTGGATGGGTCCAGTTCCTTAACAAGCCCTTCAGTAAGTCTGATACTAAACTGTGACACCACTGCTGTAATATCTTCTACGTGAATGGTTTCTTGAGTGTGGGCCTCTCCACTTGGGAGTAGGCTTGTGGCTCAGAACCCCTCCTTGCTCTGCAGGGCCTTTCTTGGCACCTGAAATATACCCGGGAGGTATTTCATGGCTACAATACTCTCTTATTATTATTATATCCTTAGCTGCTACAGAAATGTGTCCAGTACTGATTGGGAGATAAATGACTACAAGTTTGTACCAAATCAGAGTTGGCATCATCATCAGTCTTCAAACTTCAGCCAATGTTTGCTATACAAGCCCAGGTCAACAACAGTCTGAAAAAATTAAGCAACCAAAAGCAGACCTGCTGAGGAATTACCTTTATGTATAACTGAAGGTTCATGAGGATTCTCTGGACAATCTGAATCATAGCAGTGTAGGGTTTAACACTCACCTTTATGGCAAGATTTAGTCTGGTTCCCCAACCTGGTTAAAGGGATGGGGAGTGAAGGCTTTGTGTTATTTTTCCTCTGAATACATCACATGTCTTCATTCATTGCAAAATGATTTTATTATGTGCCAAACTCATTCCTGGGGGGTTTACATGTAATATCTTATTTAATTTGTACAACAGCTCTGGGAATTAGATAATGTTCTTAGATCCATTTTTCAACATGGATGAAAGGACTTAATAGGTAGTGCAATTAAGTTAATTCAAGTTAAGTTTTTGAAGGTAATCTGGAAGTTAAATTCCTCTATCTGTCATTTAAGTTATATTTAAAAACAATGTTTTTAAAATTTTATTTAAGGCATATAAATTTCATGTATTTGATATATACAGATTCAGGAACATAGTGATAATGCCCACCCTACCCACCCTACCCACCCTACCACCATGCTCCTACACTTCTTCCTCCTCCCTGTTCTATTCCCGCTCTTAATTTTAAAAAGATCTATTTTCAGTTTACTTTATACTCATAAGATTAATTCTACACTAAGTAAAGAAATCAACAAATAGTATGAAGAAAAAAATAATGTTCCTCAACAATGGAGACAAGGGCTGGAAAGGATCATCAAATCTCAAAATGTCAACTTCACTCAAAAAAAATTAAAAATGTTTATTTTCATCTAGCTAAAAGGTAGAGTGTCAGAGAGAGGCATACAGATAAATCTTCCATTCATTGCTTCACTCCCCAAATGCCTGAAACAACCAAATCTGGGCCAGGAGGAAACGAAGAGCCTAGGAATTCACCTGGGTCCATGTGGGTGTTAGTGACCCAAACACATGAGCAATCATATGTTCGTCTCCCAGATACATTAGCAAGAAACTGTATAGGAAGTGGAAGCCCAGGACTCAAACTGGCATATCAACATGGGAGGCAGGTGTCCCAGCAGGTAGCTTAACCCACTGTGCACAATGCCCAACCCTAAGAATTAAAAAAACTATATTGGAAACATTTTAGAATATGGTGATAAATACTCTTAAGTCCTGTATGAGAGAAATTCATAAAGTTTGTGTAAAAACAGAATTAAAAGATACACATTTACATCTGGGGTTGCATTGTGGTGAAATGGGTTAAGCCTACATCTGCAGTGCCAGAATCCTATATGGGTTCTGGTTAGAGTCTCAGCTGTTCTCTTTCCAACCCAGCTCCCTGCTAATGCACCAGGGAAGGCAGAAGAAGATGGCCTAAGTCTTTGGGTCCCTGCAAACGTGTGGGTGACTCAAAAGAAGCTCCTGGCTCCTGGCTCTGTGGCTGTGGCCTAGGCCAGCCCTGGCCATTGCAGCCATTTGGTGAATTAACCAGCAAATGGAAGATCTCTTTCTCTTTTTTTTTTCTTTTTTTTTCTTTTTTTTAACTTTTATTTAATGAATATAAATTTCCAAAGTACGATTTATGCATTACAATGGCTTCTCCCACATACCGTCCCTCCCACCCACTACCCTCCCCTTTCCCACTCCCTCTCCCCTTCCATTCACATCAAGATTCATTTTCGATTATCTTAATATACAGAAGATCAGCTTAGTATACATTAAGTAAGATTTCAACAGTTTGCTCTCACACCGAAACATAAAGTGAAAAATAATAGATGATTTTTTTTAAATGATGATGAAATCAGATCAGACCTATTGTCATGTTTAATCCCAGTGAGAGTCAAGTTGGGAGTTGATAATTTCTTTTTTTTTTTTTTTTTTTTACAGAGGATCAGTTTAGTATACATTAAGTAAAGATTTCAACAGTTTGCACCCCCATGAAAACACAAAGTGAAATATATTGTTTGAGTACTCGTTATAGCATTAAATCTCAATACACAGCACATTAAGGACAGTATGGAGATACCTCAGAAATTTGAATATAGACCTATGATAGCCCAGCCATCCTACTCTTGGGAATTTAGCCAAGGGAAATGAAATCAGTATATGAATGAGTTACCTGTACCCTCATATTTATTGCAGCTCAATTCTCAATAGCTAAGATACAGAATCACCCCAAATGCCTGACAGGTGAAGTCTGGATAAAGAAATTATGGATATGCACATCATGGAATACTACATAGAGATTTTAAAAAAAATGAAATTTGGTCATTTGTAACAAAACGGATGAATCTGGAAAACATCATACTTAGTGAAATAAAGCAGTCCCAAAGGGACAAATACCATATGTTCTCCCTGACCTGTGATAACTAACAGAACACCTAAAAGGCAATCTGTAGAAGTGAAATTGACATTTTGATAAAGCCGCCACCTGCAGTGCTGGCATCTCATATGGGTGAAGGTTTGAGCCCCGGCTGCTCCACTTATCCAGCTCTCTGCTATGGCCTGGGAAAGCAGTTGAAGATGGCCCAAATCCTTCTGCCCATGCATCCACATGGAACCTGGAAGAAGCTCCTGGCTCTTGCCTTCGGATTAGTGCAGCTCCTGCCACTGTGGCCATCTGGAGAGTGAACCAGTAGATGGAAGATATCTCCTTCTCTCTCTTTCTCTCTGCCTCTGCATCTCTGTAACTCTGTCTTTCAAATAAATAAATAAATCTTTAAAAAGTGCTACTTGTTGAACTCTTTACTTAATATAGAGTTAATCATATGTGTATAAAGTCAATTGAAAATAGATGTTAGTAAAAAAATAAGAGTGGGAATAAGAGAGGGAGGAGGAAAAGGGGCGGGGATATGGGTGGGAGGGCAGGCATGCTGGGAAAAATCACCATGTTCCTAAAGTTGTAATTATGAAGTCTGTAACTGTAAAGTTGTATAGTTCTGCATTCATTCCTATGGACTTAACTTCTAAGGGTATAGTTTAAAACTTGCCATAGGCCCCCAAGTCCTCTTAAGCTGGGAGTTAAAAATACCATCTTAAGTGTTAAAGTGATCACATGAATAGGATTAGGTGTTAAAGTGATCATATAGATAGGAGTAAGTGTCTGGTAATAATGATAGATAGAATTAAAATGGATTGAATGCTTCAACATGGGAAGCAATCCACACAGCCAACTCATAGCATGACAGTTGCTTTAAGTAGCACTCTGGCTTCAGAATCAACCCTAATGGCATTCTGTTCTGGCTGAACAACTCACGAGAGCATTTCAGGCATGGAAAGCCAAGACACTCTGCCAAAAAATATCCTACAGGAAGGTCTTCAGTGGGTAAGACCTCAGCAGAATGAAATAGTCATCAAAGAAGGCGATACTTTTCTCTGAAAGGAGGAGAGAACTTCCTGTGTGTTTATGGACTTGTCTAAACACTAACAGAATTTGTGGATTCAAAAGGCTTCCTTAGCCTAGGCAGCTCATGTCAAGAGCCTTAGGGGATCACTGATGTTAGTTGTTAAATTCACAACAGGAGTTACTGTGCACTAACTTCCCATGCAGAACCTGTGGCCTAAAAGAGTTGTATCATGAAAGTTAACAGTAAAATTTGTTCTCAAATATTTATTTCATTTTAATATATTAAGTGGAGGATATTCTTATGTCCCATAAGTTTTAGTTATGCCTAAGTTCCAACTCCATTGCTTCTTTTCTTGGGTGCTTCCTTTAAAATGATAAAACTCACTCTCAAAGACAAAAAAAAAAAAGAATCAGAGGATAGGAGAAGAAGCCTGTTTTTCTCTCTTTCCCTCTCTCTCTGCCTTTCAAATAAATAAATGAAATATAGATTAACCTTTTTGAAAACCAGAAAAATGATATTCTTAAATAGTATTAACTACTGACCACATTTAAACTTCATCCATTTTTAGACATGCTTGTTATTTGTTTGCATATGTATATGTGTATGGTTCCATGGAACTTTATGACATATATCGATCACACTATCAGGATTCCAAAGAATCTCAAGACCCTTTTATATACATTATGTACAACACAAGTACTTTCTTCCTTCAGGTCACATTTCGTATTGATCTCCATGAACATACATAATAATCTCTCAGTGACACTAAATGATCCTCTCCTTTTACACTACTTCCCTTGATGTCACCATAAAACTATTTTTGAACATCAATAAATTATGTTTTAATGTTGTTTTTGGATGTTTGTGGAAATGTCTATGCTCCATTATCTAAAGTTGTTGGTAACTCACAGATACACTGAACTGTTGCTAGGGAACCATTTCTTATTCCTAGGAATCAAATTCTGAAATGAGAAATGAAAAGAGTTCACGAATATATTTTTGGGCTTCTCATGTTTGTTTTCTTTAATTAAGCAACTCAAATTGTAGCAATATGAAAATGCAGAGACTTAACAGCATAGTCATGAACATGCAAAAGTTCTTAATGAATATTTATATAATCGCTAATTTTATAAGATGATATAAGATGCTAAGAGCTTTGTCCCTATCACACAGCAAATTAGTGATTTAATCTGAAATTAAAACCCACGTTTCCAACCAGCATGCTTTCTATTATACCCTGCTGTCCCTTTACAAGCAGAAAAAAAAGGATATGTAGGCTAACTTCTGGAAGAAAGCTGAGAGCCCAACAGGAATCTTGCTTCAAAATGAGGCCATGTTGAGAGTCAACAGCAGCTGATGGCATTTAAAGGTTAGTGAAAGAGAGTCCTAATCACGCTGACAATAAAAACTTCTTATATTTCATTTTATATTTGGTAACATTAAGGTAGCTGTTTTCATGCAAAGTGATTTTTGTTAAGTTAGATGAGAGACAGACATGACTGTTAGTATTTAAACCACAGAGGACCACTGAAATGTGACAGACATATCACATACTGAACTAATAATTTTAATACTAATAAAATTCCTGAATGTTAAACCTTCAAAGGTAAATTTATAAACATCATCATTCCCTTTTATCCAAAAGTGACATTTTTAAGAACTCATTTCAGTTCCATTTTTTCTTTGAGGCCTGCCTTCTTCAGTGGGTCTTAATCTTATTCTTCTCTGATCTGCCCACCTACTTCTATCTGTGCCAAAGTATTTGAACACTGAAGGAAGCCTTTCACATCATTTTTCTGTATATGTTCTCTCACCATTATAAAGACTTTACTGATGGTGCCAGCGCTATGGCTTAGTAGGCTAAGCCTCTGCCTGTGCTATAGGCATCTCAAATGGGCACTGGCTCAATCCCAGCTGCTCCTCTTCCAACCCAGTTCTCTGCTAATGGGCTGGCAAAGCAGTGGAAGATGGCCCAAGTCCAAGCACCCACATGGGAGAACCAGAAGAAGCTCCTTGCTCCTGGCTTTGGATCAGCCCAGCTCTAGCTTCTGCAACCATTTGGGGAGTAAACCAGTGGATGGATGACCTCTGTCTCTCTCTCTCTCTCTTTCTCTCTCTCTCTCTGCAGCTCTGCCTCTCAAATAAAAAAATAAAATATTTTTAAAAATAGTTTATTGAAAAGGAGACTATGTTTAATACTTTTCTTATCCAATGTGGCTAAGTAGCAAGTGTTCAATAATTAAGTCCAAAATTATTTTGACAAAGATAACACACAGAAGTTTTATATATTGTATCAGAAAAAGCAAATTATTCTATATAAACTCTGAAAATATTTTATGAAAACACTGCTTGAAAAAAATTAATATTTTGAGAGAGCTGATAAAACAGGTTTCATCATCTGACAATGAATCACCAGTAATTTGTGCACAATGCTTGACAAAAGTTACATTGCATTTGTGCACAGCTTATTATTTTAAAAGATTGGTAAGCAAAGCTCTAAAGAAACTTTAAAGAAAATTTCTCTAGCTGGGCCTATTCTTCCAGCAGGCTGCAGGACCTTGTGGAAGATACATAATTTCTCTGGTCCTCAAGTAGGATTGATCTCTAAAACACCTATAGCTCCAAACATTATGATTTTATTTAAGTTCTAAGAACACTCTTTACTTATACAGAAGTGGAATTTAATTTATAGTGGAGCTTAGAAAATCAAAGATTTTAGATTATCTTAGATAATAAATAAAATAATACAATATAACCCTTAAATTAGTCTGTGTAAAGTTATTTCATACATGAGAAATGAATAAGGAGACTTTTGGTGGCTTGAAAAACAGAGAATCTCTTGTTAGCTGACTTGAATTTAAGATCTTGCCTGACTCTTAGTAGTTTTTAAGACTTGAGGAAAATTCTTTACTCTCTCTTAACTCATCTATAAATAGGTGCAGGAGGTTAATGTGCTGGTGCAGATTGTTAAAATAAATATTCTGAAAATACATTTTATATTTTTATTATACTGTATGAGGATAATTTGGTGTTTTAAAACAACTAGTATCTGAGTGTGGGAGCAAACTGTTGAAATCCATACTTGATGTATACTAAGCTGATCTTCTGTATATTAAGATAATCGAAAATGAATCTTGATGTGAATGGAAGGGGAGAGGGAGTGGGAAAGGGGAGGGTCGTGGGTGGGAAGGACGTTATGGGGGGGAAGCCATTGTAATCCATAAGTCGTACTTTAGAAATTTATATTCATTAAATAAAAGTTTAAAAAAAAAATCATCCCAAAAAAAAAAAAAAAAAACAACTAGTATCTGAAAGCTAAAGAGAAAGAGAGAAAGGGATGCAACTGAATCAATGATATCTCTTAAGGGGAATGGAAAAGGTATTCTTTGACCCACTAGACAGATACAGTTTCTGTAAGTAAATTTCAATGTATCCCTTTAATAAGGCCTCAGCTAGAAGTGTGTGTGTGCATGTGTGTGTGTTTTTTTTTTTTTTTTTTTTTTTTTTTGACAGGCAGAGTGGACAGAGAGAGAAAGGTCTTACTTTGCCGTTGGTTCACCCTCCAATGGCCGCCGCTGCAGCCGGCGCACCGCGCTGATCCAATGGCAGGAGCCAGGAGCCAGGTGCTTTTTCCTGGTCTCCCATGGGGTGCAGGGCCCAAGCACCTGGGCCATCCTCCACTGCACTCCCTGGCCATAGCAGAGAGCTGGCCTGGAAGAGGGGCAACCGGGACAGAATCCGGCGCCCCGACCGGGACTAGAACCCGGTGTGCCGGCGCCGCAAGGTGGAGGATTAGCCTATTGAGCCACGGCGCCGGCTGTGCATGTGTTTTTGAATCTTCCCCCAGACATGTCTTCTAAAGCACAGACTGTAAAATTAGGTATATTACAGTCACTTCAATCTCAACATTTCTGAAATCAGAAAAGCTTCATTTGTCCTTCTCCAACCTGTTCGTGTAGCTTCACAATTCACCTGAGTACTCAAACCAGAAATCCATAATTCCTTTTCCTTTATACATCTCTAACATGCACTCCATGAACAGGTCCCAAAAGCCCACCTTTTACTTGTCTTAAATAAATTCTTCCTCATCATCATTATAGGCTTCTACTTAGTATCATCATCCCTTTTTTGAACTATTACAATAGGCGGCTTGCAATCCTTTTTTGCTCTAACCAGAATCCGCTCTCTTTCTGACAAACAGAATAAACCTTTGAAAGCACACATCAGACTGTTTCATTCTCATGAAGGCCCTCCCGTGGATTTCCAAGGCACTTTTTTTTGGCCACACTCTGTAAAATCCTTTTTGGCCTAGTACTTGTCTGGCTGACTCCACTTCTTGATCAGGTCAGTCTCATCCCCTCTCAAGAGTTCCTTAGAAGCTGTCTACACTTCCTCTGCCTGGAAAGCTTTTCTCATTCTCTTCATCTCCAGGCCCAGTCCATGCCCCTCTTGTGGCCAGTTTGTTTTCTGTTTAGGATTCAGTTTGATTCCAGCATGACAGGGAAACTCAAGCTAACCCACTCTACCTAAAAGCATCCAACAAATTATTGCCCAAGTCCTTTATTTGTTTCCTTTATGACTCTTAATAAAAAATGTCAATTATGGGGCTGGTGCTGTGATGCAGTGGGTTAATGTCCTGGTCTGAAGTGCCAGCATCCCATGTGGGTGCCGGTTCAAGACCCCGCTGCTCCACTTCCAATCCAGCTCTTTGCTATGGCCTGGGAAAGCAATGGAGGATGGCCCTAGTCCTTGGGCCCCTACACCAACGTGGGAGACCCAGAGGAAGCTCCTGGCTCCTGGCTTCAAAGCCATCTGGGGAGTGAGCCAGCAGATGGAAGATATCTCTCTGTCTCTCTCTGTCTCTGTCTCTCTCTCTCGCTGCCTCTCTTTCTCTCTCTCTGCCTGTCCTCTCTCTGTGTAACTCTGACTTTCAAATACATAAATGAATCTTTAAAACAAAAATATAAAAAAGTCAATTAGGTACTCATCCATCTATTTTTAACCCCCCTTTCTCATTTTAATGTTGAATCTCTAAAGGCAAAGAAAAAGTGTTTCCCCACTATTTCTCCAGCATTCAGTAGTGTCTAGTATATGAGAAGCATATGGTAAATATTTGTTACATAAATATAATTTGTGTCTGGAAATTTTCCATCAGGGCCAGCTGATTTTTCTCATGAAAACCAATGTCCAGATTAAATAGCTTTATGGTCATTGTCTCCTGTGGAGAGCAACTGAGACTAGACTAAGTTACTGGAATTAAGACTTATTCTATGCATCTGCTCTCCCACAATATGGCGCTGGGGAGGAGCAAACAACTACGCAGCTGCCTCATCAGTTTGATAAGCTGCAGGAGCTGATCCTGTTCCTGATTGGAGGAGAGCAGCATGCTCGGCGTGTGGGTAGCAGAGTTGGGGTTGGTGGAAGAGGACTATAAAGGAGGAGAGAGACAACATGCACCAGGAACATCCGGATAACACCTGAGCAGCCCCCGAGAGAGCCGGCCAGTGGTGTGCCGCTCCCCCGCGGAAGTGGGGAAAGTGGCAGGGGGAGCCGCCCCTCCACGGAGGTGGAGGGATTGGCAGCCAACCCAGGAAGGACCAGCAGCAAACCCGGGAAGGGCCGGGCAGACAAAAGAACAACGCAGGGTTTAGTGTCATTCCTCCATGAAGAGGGGGAGCGACAGTCTCCTAGATTCTTTGCCAGGTTTAATCTACAAATGAAATCAGATAAATAAGAAACTGTATTTTCCTATCAACTTGATAATTTGAACATATATTTTATTTCATATGACTCTGCTTTTTTCAACTCTATTTCATCTGGATCTTAGACTGTATTTAATACTTAAAGTTTTAAAGAATCTGATAGTAGTATCCTCATCATTTCTTTATGTTTTTCACATTTTGAAAAAAATAAATTTACTGCAGTTCAAAGTGACTGACATGCTGCACACTCTGAGAACACTACTGAGTATTTTGAACACAAATATTGCTTTCTATAAAAAATACAGATATATTATGGATGGGCTTGTATAGAACCAAAAATACAGACAACCTACAACTCTTACCTTTTAATATATTATATAATTTTTTTGACAGGCAGAGTGGACGGTGAGAGAGAGAGACAGAGAGAAAGGTCTTCCTTTGCCATTGGTTCACCCCCCAATGGCCACTGCGGCCAGCACACTGCAGCTGGCACACCACACTGATCCGAAGCCAGGAGCCAGGTGCTTCTCCTGGTCTCCCATGCAGGTACAGGGCCTAAGGATTTGGGCCATCCTCCACTGCACTCCTGGGCCACAGCAGAGAGCTGGACTGGAAGAGGAGTAACTGGGACAGAATCCGGTGCAGTGACAAGGACTAGAACCTGATAAAAAGATTTCTGGGGCCAACACTGTGGCAGAATAAGTTATCGGAGTCCTGAAAGCAGTCAGGGTTGGTGTGAGTCCTAGCTGCTTTGCTTGTGATCCATCTCAGTGATAATGCTCCTGGAAAAGCTATGGATGATTGTGGGGAGCAACTCGGACTAGACTAAGTTACTGGAATTAAGACTTATTCTATGCATCTGCTCTCCCACAATATGGCGCTGGGAGAGGAGAAAACAGCTTCCGCACAGCTGCCTCCAGTTCAACCAATAAACTGTAGGACTTGCTCCTGATTGGAGGAGAGCAGCGTACTCGGCGTGTGGGCAGCCGAGTTGGGATTGGCGGAGGAGGACTATAAAGGAGGAGAGAGACGGCATGCACCAGGAACATCTATGGGGAACATCTAGCTGAAGGAACACCTGTGCAGCCCCCGAGAGACCCGGCCGGCGGTGTGCCGCTCCCCTGCGGAAGTGGGGAATGCGGCCAGGGGGAACTGCCCTTCCACGGAGGTGGAAGGGATAGTAGCCAACCCGGGAAGAACCAGCAGCAAACCCGGGGAGGGCCGAGCAGACGAAAGAACAGCGCAGGGTTCAGTGTTGCTCCTCCACGAAGAGGGGGAGCGACATAATGGTGCCGTGACTCGGATATGAAGCCTAGGCAGGGCTTAGTGTTGCTCCTCCACGAAGAGGGGGAGCGACAGATGATGGTCCAAGAAAGTGAGACCCTGCAACCCATGAAGGAGCCCATGATGGACTTCCAGGGCTCCTGTTTTTGAACTGAACCACCCCTAGCCCCTGCCGCCATTTCGGGAGTAAACCAGCAGATGGAAGATTGAGATCTCTCTCTTCTCCCACACCCTCACCTTAGGAATTCCCTTCCTTCCTCCCTAATAAATAAATAAGGAAATATATATACATACATATACATATATACATATATATATATCTTCATTGAGAGTGAGTTCTCCAAGTGATCTATGTAATAAGATTAAAGTAGCTTGAATTTCAATCTTAAGTGCTTTTATTTAACTGAACAGAATAGTGTTTCTAGCATTACAAATTGAAACTTCTGGGGTCAGTGTTGCAGCACAGTGAGTTAGGTTGCCACCTTAGATACCAGCATCCCATGGGGGCACTGGTTGGAGTCCTAGCTACTCCACTTCATACCCAGCTTAGTGATAATGTGCCTGGGAAAGCAGGAGAGGATGACCCAAGTGCTTAGGCCCCTGCAACCATATGGGAGAGGCAGAACAAGCTCCTGGCTCCTGGCTTCAGCCTGACCCCACCCTGGCCATTCTGCCCGATGAGGGAGTGAACCAATGGATGGAAGGTCTCTCTGTCTCTCTGTCTCTCTCTGGCTCTTTCTCTAACTCTGTGTTTGAAATAAATAAATAAATCTTTAAAAAATTAACTCTCATGAAATAGTTCTTTGGATTAACTTGTATCTACAACTGCATACCATAACCAAATTTTATATAATCATACATTCTCAGAGGGTGTGCATTTCTCCTGTGAATTAAAACAAGTAGGAAAATAAAGAATGAAACAAATTAAACCACTGGTCAAGGCAAGCAACTTGTGAATGACCTATTTACTTTTGTTTGATCGATTTTTTATTTTGTGTCAGGGTTTCAAACCCAGTGACTGGATTTCACAACACATTCATCTGAAGTAAGGCCAGCTAGAGGCACATAAAATTTTATTACATGTATCCTCCTATTTAAAAAATCCAATTTTTTTTGAAAATTCACCAATTAAAACTAATATACAGAGTAGGTTGCAGAAAAAAACTGCTATGAATTTATTAACTCCTTTAGTCTAAACAGGAGCTGATTATGAACTGTTAAAAACAGGGTGGAACCTGCGAAAATCACCTGAGGCATCTTGAAGAGTGATAATAAGTAGTCGGAGAAAGTTGTCTTAAATTAGTCAGCCTGTATTTCAGATTTACGAAGGTGAAAGCATTTTTAGCACGGTTCTGATAACTTCAATATTTAAAAATAGAAAGAAGTCAATGCATTTTAATGAAGTGGCCAAAGGTGAATTTGCTCATAGATATCTGCAAAAAATTGTGGATTCTGGAATGTGGGATAACACTGCATGTACTACAAAGTAAGAAGGACTTCAACACAGCTATCAAAAGTAATTTCTTTAGAAGGTGAGTCAGATAGCATATCTGTTCAAAATCCTGCATAGCTCCTACATAATGAGAGTCAAAACCAAACTCCAGAAAGGGAATTTCAAAGCTTTATGTGCATTTCTGTGGCTTTGTGCAGCCACATTAGCCCTACCTCCCTCTGACCTCACTTCTCTTCCTCCCTCACCCCCATGCTCACAAGGTACCATTGTCTCCCTGCTGTTCCCTGAATGTTGGACACACTTTCACCTGAAAATTTTCATACAACCATTTCCTCTTCATGAACACTGTTCCCCAGATATTCCTAAAACTCATCACCTACTTTGTTCACATTTTTGTTCACAAGTCACCTTGTCACAGAAAACCATTGTAACCGCCACATTTGAGGCTGCAACATGCACTTACTCTCCCACACTCTAAGTGCCTATGTCCTTTTTTTTACTTTACAGGTAGAATTACAGAGAGAGAGACAGAAGAAAGGTCTTTCTTCCATTGGTTCACTCCCCAAATGGCCGCAACAGCCAGAGCCACACCGATCTAAAACCAGGAGCCAGGTGTTTCCTCCTGGTCTCTCATGTAGGTGTAGGGACCCCATCACTTGGGCCATCCTCCACTGCCTTCCCAGGCCACAGCAGAGAGCTGGCCTGGAAGAGGAGCAGCCAGGACAGAATCTGCACCCATATGGGATGCTGACACCACAGGCAGAGGATATTTTTTTAACTTTTATTTAATAAATATAAATTTCCAAAGTACAACTTTTGGATTATAGCGGTTCTCCCCCTCCCATAACCTCCCTCCCACTTGCAACCATCCCATCTACCACTCCCTGTCCCATCCCATTCACATCAAGATTCATTTTCAATTATCTTTATATACAGAAGATCAATTTAGTATATACTAAGGGAAGATTTCAACAGTTTGCACCCACATAGAAACACAAAGTAAAAAGTACTGTTTGAGTACTAGTTATACCGTTAATTCACATAGTACAACACATTAAGGACAGAGATCCTGCATGAGGAGTAAGTGCACAGTGACTCCTGTTGTTGACTTAACAATTGACACTCTTGTTTATGGCATCAGTAATCACCCGAGGCTCTTGTCATGAGCTGCCAAGGCTATGGAAGCCTCTTTATTTTGCCAACTCTGATCTTATATAGACAAGGTCATAGTCAAAGTAGAAGTTCTCTCCTCCCTTCAGAGAGAGGTATCTGCTTCTTTGATGGCCCATTCTTTCCGCTGGGATCTCATTCACAGAGATCTTCATTTAGGTTTTTTGTTTTTTTTTTTTTTTTTTTTTTTTTTTTTTGCCACAGTGTCTTGACTTTCCATGCATGAAATACTTTCATGGGCTTTTTAGCCAAATCCGAATGCCTTAAGTGCTGTTTAGGACATCCGCCATTCTATGAGTCTGCTGTGTATCCTGCTTCCCATGTTGGATCATTCTCTCCTTTTTAATTCTATCAGTTAGTATTAGCAGACACTAGTCTTGTTTATGTGATCCCTTTGACTCTTTGACCTATCATTATGATCAACTGTGAACTGAAACTGATCACTTGGACTAGTGAGATGGCATTGGTACATGCCACCTTGATGGGATTGAATTGGAATCCCCTGGCACGTTTCTAACTCTACCATCAGGGGTAAGTCTGATTGAGCATGTGTCAAACTGTACATCTCTTCCCTCTCTTATTCCCACTCTTATATTTAACTGAGATCACTTTTCAGTTAAATTTAAACACCTAAGAATAACTGTGTGTTAATTCAAGAGTTCAACCAATGGTATTAAGCAGAACAAAAAAATACTAAAAGGAATAAAGTAGTAAGTTGTTCCTCGACAGTCAGGACAAGGGCTGATCAAGTCATTGTTTCTCATAGTGACCATTTCACTTCAACAGGTTTCCTTTTAGGTGCACAGTTACTTGCCACCGATCAGGGAGAAAATATGATATTTGTCCCTTTGGGACTGTCTTATTTCACTCAGCATGATGTTTTCCAGATTACTCCATTTTGTTGCAAATGACTGGATTTCTTTTTTTTTTTTTTTTTTTTTTTTTTTACTGCTGTGTAGTATTCTATAGAGCACATATCCCATAATTTCTTTATCCAGTCTTCTGTTGATGGGCATTTTAGGTTGATTCTATGTCTTACCTATTGTGAATTGAGCTGCAATAAACATTGAGGTATAAACAGCTCTTTTATTTGCCAATTTAATTTCCTTTGGGTAAATTCCAGTGCGCCATGGCACCGGCCCCCCTATTTCCTTTTATATTCATTATACTTACCACTTTCCAACATGCAAGTACAATTTAATTCTTGACCATATTTATTGTTTGTTATCTGTGTCCCCTTATTAGAATAGAACAGCTCCATGGATAGGAATATTTCTCTGTTCCCAAATACCTACAAAAGTACCTCGTATGTAGTGGGTTCTCAGGACATACATACTGATGAGTGAAATGATGCATCTATGATTTTTCTCCATTAGGTAATTAAGTCCAAGAACACAACTTGAACTTGGTTTAAGAACCAAGAAGAACGAAAAAGTATACAGAAACCTAGATAAAGTAGAAAGGGAAACCCACACTAGAAATAAGTTGACTGCACAAAGCAATATATTTCTTTCCAAATTCTTACCTATATTCTGTAGTTTTATATTAGATATGAAGCCTGTCATGATATTATAACATCAGGAAGAATTTTCAGTTAAAGTATTGTTGATGGTTTCTTAGTAATAGAAAAACAAGAGAAGAGTGAGGTTATAGCCATTTGGCCACAAACCAGCAACGCAAGTGTTAGTGGCAATAGGCTCTGGAACCAATGGACCATTGTAAATTTGTAGTATTTACCTTAATAGCATAACTCTGAAGATTCCATTAGCCCAGTAAAAAGATTATGTTTTTATCCAATTTTTTTTTACAGATTTATTTATTTATTGGAAAGTCAAAGTTACACAGAAAGAGGAGAGGCTGAGACACAGAGGTCTTCCATCTGATGGTTCACTCCAATTGGCCTCAACAGCTGGAACTGCACGGATCCAAAACCAGGAGCCAGGTGCTTCTTCCCGGTCTCCCACATGGCTGCAGGGGTCCAAGGACTTGGGCCATCTTCTACTGCTATCCCAGGCCATAGCAGAGAGCTGTATCAGAAGTGGAGCAGCCGGGTCTCGAACTGGTGCCCATATGGGATGCTGGTGCTTCAGGCCAGGGCATGAACCCACTGTGCCACAGCACTGGCCCCTTTTTATTCAAATTGTCATGTTATCCATAATTGGGATTATTGTGTGAAGCTTTAACATACTCTTTAAATTTATCTAATTAAAACTGCTACCCTATTCAAAACTTGATTTTAACTTTAAAATTTAGAATTAGAGGCTGAGACCTATATTATGCTTTCAATATGAATTTACTCATCTTCTGACTCTTTATCATGGAGATCTAAGCCACCTTTTAAAACTTCTATAGTGAAAATAAAGTAAGAAACCTAGACAGCTCATGAACACAGTAGGCAGGCAAGATGAAAAACACTAAACACTCAAGAGTCTAACATTTATAATAAAAATGCAGCTATTCTGCTATGTAGTCAAATTAAAGCTTTCATCTCTCAAAATATTCTCTCTTACAATTGCCTGCCTATAAATTTATTTGCAAAAATAAATTTGTAAATATTTCTTAGCTACAAGGATACTTATCTATTATATGTGGAAGTGACTCTAGCCAAAGAGATATGTCAGAGAAATGTTATCCTTGCACAGATTCCATAAATGTTCTAGTTTGGGGCCATACTTAACCACTTAGGAATGTGCTACCACAAGATCTTGCCCTACATTAATTTTTATAAACATAAAATTTTTAGCTTGGGTATGATAAATTATTCAATTATAATGGTACTAATATCAGGGATTACGCTAAAAACAGGGTTCAGATTTAAGTTTTACACTAACAATACTATTTAGAGAAGGAGGATAAATTGCCTAATTTATTTAGTCAGTAATATCAGATGACATTTGTAAATAATTTGCAAAAGACTAAATGATTGATTTAGCCAGTTGCTAATTCACTTCTCTTCAGATTTCACAGATGTCAGGGCTAGAACTAACTTACTGGTGAGTTGTTAGTATGGCCTGAGTATTCAGTAACATATCTACTAAAGTGAAATCACAGTTGATCACATTAAAGCTGGCAGGTGGTGGGCATCATAGCCAATAATTAGCAATACATAAGTGCTAAAGGTCTGTCTAGGGGGACTTCTCGGTAATGTTATAAGAAAAGATCAAATGATAAAATATAAACATGGGTAAACATGGGTAAAAATAAGAGAAACCACCAGCAAACAAATCACCATACAGCCATCTCAAGGAGTACTTGGAAATCACTTTAAAAAATAAATTTGTTTTTAGGCATTGACTTGGAAATTATCCATCCATATTAGAAAATAAAAAGGAATTTGAATAACAATACTCAATTTCTATAAAATATATGTTTATGTCTATATCTAATACCAGTTACTATGTGCTGAGTATCACTTTGCTAAGTATTTTATGGGCACTAACCCATCAAATGCTATATTACTCCTATTAAGTAAATACCATTAGAAACTCCATTCTATAAATGAGGAAACTAAAGCTTACAGATTAAATGACTTGCCTAACTTCAATCATAAAAACAATCATAGAGCTTCAATCATAAAAGACATTCATAGAGAATAAAGACAAACAGTCTGGTTCAATACAAATTCAGAGACGGCATAAGAAACACACTCTTAGATATTACAATCAACAATAGCTGTTCTATCAAAGAAGTAGAAATAGGGGTTGAAGGAATGATTTTTATTTTCTGCAATCTCTACTGTTTAAATTTTATAATAAATATGCATTATTTTTAAGATAAAGAGTATCATCAATTTTTGAAAAACTAAGAGAAAAGCCGAGGTCTATATGTGAAATTTTCACAGTTACACTTTTTTATGGAAGAAGATATTTACACTTCTTTAGTATTACAAAGTGACTTCTTCAACTACAACTAACTTTCGTACCTCTTCTTACAGGAAACATGTCTGTCTAAAGCTGTACTCATGTCAACAAAGACAAGTATGGGAGACCAGCTTGTACTCTATAATCAATTAATTTTATTCCCTGGCATCTTATACAAATACCATCAGGGTGCTATCTAACAGGAAGTGAAAAAGACCCAGCTGTCTGGCAGAGGTATCACCTTAATATGGATTTATGTGAATGGTGGATGCTTTCAATTCCTTGAATAACGTCTTCAATGCTTTCTCATGAAATGATTTAGAATTAAGTATTGGCACAAAACCTATACATTAATTATAATGAAAGCATATATTTCATTAATTCACTAAACAATGAATTATTCAAAGTCTATAATGGCACAGACACTATGCTAAATGCTTACTACAAAACAGGAATCAAAAAGGTGGGGGGATGGTTAAGCCACTGACTGTGATGATGCTGGTATCCCACATGGGATCCTATTCTAGACCCGGCTGCTCCACTTCCAGTCCAGCTTCTTGATAATACACCTGGGATGGCAGTGCAGGATGGTCCAAGTGCTTGGGTTCCTCCTACCCATGTGGGAGACCTGGGTGGAGCTCCTGGCTTCAGCCTGAGCCAGCCCTGGCGATTGCAGCCATTTGGGGAGTGAACCAGCAAATGGGAGATCTTTGTCTCTCTTTTTCTCTCTGTAAATCTGCCTTTCAAATAAATATTTTACAGACAGAAAGAGAAACTGCTTTCAGGGAGCTTCAGCAAATAATAAGACAAAGTATTTTAATATTAGACAAATGTCAAATCTCATCTATGAAAATCAGTAAAACAGAGAGATATTTAAGCTTTTATGTGAACATGCAGGATGAGAAATGTCTAAACTTTGTAGCATATAAGGTCTGTGAAATCATTTGGTATGGTCTTGCCAAAGCAATCAGAAGTGGGACTCAAAACTCAATAAATCTGTATCATCCTAATTTTTAAGTTGATAATTTTGTATGATGCACAAATGATGTTATAAATATCCAGTGGTACTTAGTATAAAAAAAGATTCCCCACCTCCCGAGTGATGATTAAGCTTTATTCATATACAATTGCTAAAATAAGTAGAATATACGTACCTGAAACTGGAGTATTCCTTTAACTACTGAAGTCTACTTCACTATTTAGATTCTTTTTTCTTTCTAGTGCTAAATAATCCAACCAACAATAAAATGTGTTTATTTATCCTTCCTAAATTGTTTCATGCCCTGTCCTCACATGTCACAACTATAAATAAATTTAAAATATTGGAGCAGTCTCTTTGCTTGTAATTTGCAGCAAAAACATTTGTCCAGTGTCGTTCAACAAATGGAAGAGGGAAACTCCATAGCAACTGAGACTTCAGGAGAAAGAACTTGAGAAAAGAATTGCACAGTGACATTTATTCCTGAAAAATATTTGTGAAAAGGAAGGTTTATGTTTCCACAGCAACCAACTTTGCTGAGTCCCTTGAGCTTTATTAAAAATATAGAAAAGAGGAGAGATGGAATAGAGTCAGGTATAATTTGGAATGGTATATTGGGCAAAAATAAGAGATGCTGAAGTCAAAGTCATTGGAGGGGCCAGCGCCATGGCTCACTTGGTTAATCCTCTGCCTGCAGCACCGGCATCCCGCATGGGCCCCGGGTTCTAATCCAGGTTGCTCCTCTTCCAGTCCAGCTCTCTGCTGTGGCCCAGGAAGTCAATGGAGGATGGCCCAAGTGCTTGGGCCCCTGCACCCGCATGGGAGACCACAAGGAAGCACCAGGCTCCTGGCTTCAGATCAGCATAGCTCCAGCCGTAGCAGCCATTTGGGGAGTGAACCCACGGAAGGAAGACGTTTCTCTCTCTCTCTCTCTCTCTCTCACTGTCTAACTCTATCTGTCAAATTAAAAAAAAAAAAAAGTCATTGAAATAAGGATAAAAAAAAAATCCCCAAATGATCTTAAATGTCCCTTTCTAGTTCTGGTCCTTTTAAATTGAAGTATTTCTTTTACAAAATTTTTACTTTATTATGATAAAAATTAAACATGAGATCTACCATCTCAACAAAATTTTAGGTGAACAGTCAATTGTTAGCTGTGGCACAATGCTCTACAGCAGATCTCTAAAAATTGAAATTTTATGACCAATGATGAGCAGTTCACCAGTTCTTTCCTCCAGTCACAGGCAACCACCATTCTACTCCGATTCTATGACTATTTTAGATCACTCACAAAAGTGAAATAAGAATGTGGTGTGTGCCTATGAACAGAATATTTAGCATTATATCTTCAAGATTCATCCATGCTTTCATACATTTCACCATTCCCTTCTTTTTGAAAGATGAATAATATTCTAATGTACTTATTTCAATTCATTTATTTCATTGTTTAAATAATCTATTCATTTGCTATTAGACATTTAGAGTGCTTTTTTATATTTTGGCTACTGTGAATACTGCTACAGTGAACGAGACGAAGTTGATAGACATATTGATAATTCTATTTTTAATCTGCTGAGGAACTTACATAAAGTTTTCCACAGCAATTACTCCATTTTGCTTTATGAACACCTGTATACTTGAAAGAGAGAGAAGCACCTGGCTCCTGCCTTAGGATCAGCGCAGTGCCCCAGCCGCGGCGGCCATTGGAGGGTGAACCAACGACAAAGGAAGACTTTTCTCTCTGTCTCTCTCTCTCACTGTCCACTCTGCCTGTCAAAAAAAAAAAAAAAAAGTGTATATTCTGCTGCTGTTGGATGGAATGTTCTGTTCTGGATACTCTACGTCTCTTTGATCTATAGAGTTCTTAAATTTTTGTAGGACAAGTTACATTCTATGTCACAAAACGACTCTTAGAAATTTAAAAAGATCTTAATCACACTAAGTATTTTTTCAGACAACGATGAAATTAAAAAAATCAATAGCATAAAATTCACAACTATGTGGAAATTAAACCATATGCTTTTGAACCACACACTTTTGAACAAAGGTTAATGAAGATGTACCAGGGGTCCATGCAAGTAGAAACCGTACTTTCATGTCAGGATGAAGAAGCTCCACTTGCTCCAGCAGAGTAAAAAGATTGTACGGAAAACCAAAATCGTTCAGGGACTATCTGGCTGTGAAAGATGAGATTAACATGAGGATCATAAAAAATTGATTTTCAAATTGCCACTGGGTTGCTTAACAGCATAAAGAAGTGAGATGAAATAAGAAGCCAAGGGAAATGTATATATTTTATATATATATATATGGTGAACAAATTTAATTTATTTCATATATAGAGATTTAGGTAGATAGTTCCCACCCATGCTTCCACCTTCCTCCTCCTTACTCTCTTAATCCCTCTCTTAGTTTTTACAATGATCTACTTTCAGTTTACTTTGTAGTTGTAAGATTAACACTACACTAAGTAAACAGTTCAACAAATAGTAAGAAAAAAAAACACTGTTCCTCAACAATAGAGACAAGGGGTGTAAACAATCATCAAATCTCAAAATGTCAATTTCACTCCTTATGTTACATTTTTGGTACTATATTAGTCACCACAGATCAGGAAAAACATGATATTTGTCTTTTGGTATTGGCTTATGTCTCTAAGTATAATGGTTTCCAGTTGCACCCATTTTGCTGCAAAAGACAGGATTTCATTCTTTTTATAGCTGAGTAGTATTCCATACTATATATTCACATAACATGCTTATAAGTTAGTTTTATTGGTGATGGAATCACTCAGCTTTCTTTATGAGAAAGACTTTATCCTTTATTTTCTAGGTGTAATATATTTGTTTGGTATGTTTGTTTTTCACTCAGCAGTTTGAATGCATAATGCTCCTGGCCTGTAAAGTTTCTAATGAAAGTTATGTTGATTAGTTTTATGGAGGTTCTCTCATAAGCTAGAAATCAATTTATTCTTGCTTATTTCAAAATTCTCTTGCCTTTAACATTTGACAATTTTATTACAGTATATCTTGATGTACAATTCTTGGGTTCTTCTTTGGGATTCTTTGGGCTCTTTGGATCCAGATGTCTATTTCCTTCATCAGAATTCAGGATTTGGGGAAGATAATTTTTGAATGAACTTTCTGCTGCTTTAATTTTTCTTCAAGAACTCCCATAATACATATATTGTTCTGCCTGATTGTGTCCTGTAAGTCCCTAAGGTTCTCTTCACCCTTTTTTATTTTTTCTCCTCCCACTGAAAAATTTCCAATGACTTATCTTTCAGTTTGCTGCTCTTTTCTTTTGCTTGAAGTATTCAATTTTTCAACCTATTAATGAATATTTTTCTTCAGTTATTCCTCTCCATAATTGTGTTTAACTCTAAATAAAGTTTTCTATTTCTTTATTGAAATTCACTTTTTTCTTGCATTATTCTCTACTTCAGTGAGCACTGTTTTTACTTATATTTTGATTTTTCTCTGTGGTAAATCAGGTATCCACTTCATTCATGTCATTTTTTGTTTTTTTTTTAACTTTTATTTAATAAATGTAAATTTCTAAAGTACAACTCTCAGATTATAATGGCTTTTCCACCCATAACCTCCCTCCCACCCACAACCATCCCATCTCTCACTCCCTCTCCCATCCCATTTTTCATCAAGATTCATTTTCAATTATCTTTATACACTGAAGATCAACTTAATATATACTAAGTAAAGATTTCAACAGTCATGTCATTTTTTTTTAATATTTATCTTGCTCCTATGTTTGAAGTATACTTCCTTGTTGTTGTTTTTTATTTTTCTTGACTCTTTACATTGGTAGCTGGGTGTTAGGGAAAACCACCCACTACTCACATCTCCTAGTCTTCAAACTGACCTTGATATAGAAGATCCTCACCAATCAATCTGGCCAAATTTTCTACAGCTTCTCAAACCTTCATGAGAATCTACTTTCTTGGTTCTTATTGACCCCATTTCTGTATTTTCCCAGTGCTATCAGCACACTGAGACAAGAAAGACTGAACACAATTTTTCAGAAATATTCCAGAAAAGTTGAACTTAGAAGCTGTGAAGTTTTCAACCACTTAGCCATAGGGAAAAACCATTTTGACTACCAGCCCAAACCACTAGCCCTGTTCTGACTGACCCTGGACCACTAGAGAATGTCAGTTCTTATCAGTACTCTGACGCAGGCTAGACAGAAGCCAGTCCTCTAAGCAGTCAGACATTGGACATGGGCAAACCTCTTTCTCTTCCCAGCGAGAAGCTAGAACTGGAGCAGTTTCATCCCAATTATAGAGTACTGTGACAAGAATTGTAATTATGGCAACAGGGTGTCTTGAATTTCCCTACCAGTTTTAATAGGGTTCATTTTGTTCTTAAGGCAAAAAAACTCTTATCCAGGTTCTGGATTTCTTACATAGAGAAAACATCTATGAATTGGTGTTCAGATAGTGTATTTGTAGAAACAAGTGGGTCCCAGGGTGTCCTATTCCACCATTTTGTTGTCTCTCCCCTAAATTTTACACCAACTGTTAAAAACACAAGTGCTCACTGGAAAACTAGATTATATAAATTAGTATTATGGTCAGGTTGTAAAGAGTAAATAAGGGCCATAGGTTCCAACCAAATGGTGGTGGTGGTAGGAAGGTTGCTATTCATCTTAAAGTTAATATGGCCAGATACAAAAAATTGTGCAGAAAAATTAATTTCTATGTGAGATAATCTAATGTCAATTTCTACTTGTAGTCATCATAAAATACTATAAAGTTATATAAACACTATTCCTTTCTTATAACACAATTCTATACTTCAGAAGTCCCTGTACAGGAAGACTGAGCCCTTTACTTGAATCTTTTAAAACTGAAATCAAGGTTTCAACAAGTTACATTCTTGTACAGAGGTTCTGGGAGTGAATCTGCTTCAAATTCATTCCAATCAGATTAAATTCAATTCCTTCCTTCCGGTTCTAGGATTGAAATGGAAACAATTGCTATTTGGGCTTCCCCACAATTCATTTCATATTTTTCATGTTGTCACTTTCAGGAAATGGTGAAATGAGACTCCCTCATGCTTTGAATATGTCAGATTTTCCCTGCTGCCACATCTATCCCTGTCTTCCAAATAGACCAAGTTCTTTGTTTTCAAAGGCCATGTGATTAGATTGGGCCCACCGAGACTGGATAATATATTTAAGATATGGCAAATAATCTGAATTATATCTGAAAAGTCCCATTTGCTACACAATGCAAGAAAGTCACAGGTTCTAGGGAATAGGGCATGGACATTTTGAGGAATCATTATCCTGGCTACCACAATCCCAAATATAAAATATAGACAATGATTAAAATGACTTAACCACAAACATTTTTGGGTCACATATTAAAACAGGGACAAAATTCGTGATATCTTCCAAAGGAGAAAATACTGTGTTATATCTTTTAAAATAGAGCACCCTTAAATCAACTGACATTGAGAAAAGATACATCATTAAGAAGATAATGCGTATTCTATTTTATATTCTTGGCTCCTATATGCATTTGCTAGTACTACATATAGGTCAAGGTAAGTTAGCATGGATTTTATTAATATTTGAAGTTAATAATATTTGTTTATAGCTTTCTTCTCTTTGGCAACACTGCTGGAGTCCTTACTACTGTGCACACTGCACTGAAGGTGCTTTAAATAAGTTACTTTCTTGATTGACTTGATTTATATATTAAATAGTCTTGTTGGGTTAAGAGACAGAATTAACACTAACCCACAGAGTAATCTGTCACTTGGTGATTCTCATTATTCTATGAAAAAAAAAAAAAACAAAACATGAAACCCCATAAAAGTATACTGGTTAAAAACTTTCTTTAGCACTTTATTTATATTTTATGTCTTTAACCTAAATTTCAGTGCAATTTTTAAGTCTTGATAATTTTAAAAGAAAAACAAACAGTGGCATTGGGTAATGCTGGCAAGCAGATCGCGATAATTCATCACCAAATTTCCTCATCATACACAGTTGTCACAGGGTTCAACTCCAGCAGAGGAAAGCTTCCATCTGCCAGTTCCTGAGTGACTGACTGCTGAGCACAGCATTTCTGCCCATTCACAGGAGACACTTATAATGGGTGGAAAGTAAACTTTATGTAGAGTAAATCACTGAGTAATGGGGCTTTTTGTTATGTCTGGATATTCTAATATGTCTTTGCTAATGAGCCTCATTTCAGAAGTGAGAAAACAGGGTGACAGACTGTAGAAGTGAAAGGAGTTCAAGGTTACTGAGATTTGAATTGAAATCCAGGTGTCCTGATTGCTCTCACTACACTAATCTATCTGGTTTTAAGTGAGCACAACAGAAAATTAGCCATGGTATTGGGAACAGATTTAAAGATCAATCACTCAATCCGAATTTCTCTGAATTCAGAATTACAGAATACCATCCAGGTGTCTCTGAAAATCAGTTTTGGAGAACTCAATATTTGGAGAACTCAATATTCCTATTTGACAGTTCTCATTATAAGGAATTTAGTTTCTAAAGACATGGAAGTGTAAATAGTGTAGCAAGGAGAGTGAAGATTCATTCAACAATTTTTTACCCTTTGCTAAGTGTAATAAACACTGTAGTTCCACGGTAATTATAGCAAAAACTTGTGTATGACACTGGTGAGCAAACAACGACATGGTCACATAGACATATTCATGAAACAGTAACAAACAGAAACCTATGATCCCAAAAGTTGGTAAGTTTAATGAACAAAATGTCACACAGTATCAGGAAACCACAGAACAGGTGACTTGACTTGGACTGAAGAGCCCATGGGTGGAAGCAGGATGTGGCAATGACAGCAAAGCTTTTTCTGGTATGCTCAGCTACATGGATTAGAGCATCCTTTGCTGAAATGGGAACACTGGAAAAACATCTTGCTTGTGGAATTGAAGATTGAGGACGAAGAAATTAGGGTTTTCCTTGCAGACCATTTAGAGTTAGAAGTTTCAGCCTAACATCCACACACAAAAGTATACACAAGAATGACAAAAGACTGAAAATGTGAGTATCTATACAGAAAACTTCTTACAAAAACAAACATCTGGGTAATGAGAGTATCTTCACACAGCTGGGCGTAAAAAACCCCAATCTCTACCCAGTCTTTCATTTTTTTAGTCACTGGTGGCACAGAGAGCAGCAACTGAAATCCAGCAGCTGTCACTCCTGTTCCTCTCCTTTGACATCTGTTACTGGTGTTGATGATCTTTAGTGATCTTTATTAGAGAGCCACCCTGTCTGTGCAGGCCTTAAAGAGTGGCTTGATGTAGGAGGTAGACATGGTTGACCTTTTAATAGAAACCTGGCTCCCCTGCCATCCCTCGGGCCAGGTATGCTCTAGTAGTAAATCAAATGTTCCCTTCTAAATTTTAGAATCCCCCCAAAAGATTATAACAGCACCCTACATCTTGTGCCAGAACAACCCTTACCTTTTGAAAAGTTGCTAGACAAATTACTCAGCTAGCATCCTTGTTGATCAACTATGATTTTCCTTTTTTCTTTTTAAGAAAAACGTCTTTAAATTAGTTGCAATTAGAACAATTGGATAATCACTGACTTCTGGAATATAGACCAATAAAGTTGTAAAAATGTGGGATTTGAATGTACAAAATGAAGGACCCCAAAAGCGGTGCCCTTTTGTGACGACCCCAGAAACACAGACTCCAGACCAGGCGATGCAAAAAGCAAGAGGCAGTTTTATTTCATTTGCGCAAATGGGCTCTCTGCTGCCGCAAGCAGTGAGAAAGAGAGGAGCCCCGAGCAGTTATCTCACACAGCTTTTAAGGGGCAAAACCACAAAATTAACATACCATAGGGTGGCGTGAGTTCATTGGGCAACTACAAGGGGAGGGGGTCGTTGAGGAGGAGAAACAGGTGGCTACGTGCCCTACATGCCTTGCGGTTTCTTTGTTAAGCTTGGACAAGGGGAGGGGCTCGTTGAGTGGTGAGGAAGTATAGTCAGTGGAAAAGTACTGGGTCGAAGTGCCTGTTTTTCTATCTTATCAAGGCCACCTTTAGGGTGGCTCTCGGCCGCTCCCTTCACAAGGAGTCTGAATTTTGGAGACCAGTTGTCCGTGACCAGTTCTAAAGGCCTAATTAAGTCATGTAATCTAGGGTCCCAGTAACATTATCTATGTAATTAGGCTAATCATCAAATTTACATTTTTGCAATCATGAAGGCATGTAGAGTGGTTACCAACACTCATTATGCAACAAGTTACATGAAGTGACTATTACTTACAGATAGGAATCAATGGACAAGACTATAATTCATTCTAAACTGCTTCCCCAAGGCTCAGCAAAGCTGCCCAGGCTGGATGGTATCTGGATTGCATGTGCCTCACCTGCACTGTAGCTGAGGGACCCCACGAAAGCAGGCCAGCCTGGGTTTTATATTCTGGGGCAACAGGATACACTGGGCTAATGGTTTTGAGAAATACTGTTTTTAGAGTGGTACTGGAACAGAGCTCAGACTGAACAGGGCAAATCAAAAGCCACATTCTCTAGAACATTCTATAGTTATTCTTGAAAATTACATGCAAACAAAATTTGGAGAACTGGGTCATTCCAAAGCCATCCAGAGATCTGCCCTGCAGTAATAACTCTAATTAATATGAGATCTTATTTTTGTATGGTATCTGCAAGCTTAATGCACTTATAATTCACATCACTTTATACACTAATTTGTTTCTGCCTAAAAGTATATAATGCAATAGTTATCACTTAAAATGTACATTTTCCTAAATACTTGATGAACATCAGTTCACTTAATGTTCATAAAAACATATGAGGTATCTACTAATAATAGCTTTTTTTCAGATGAAAACACTGAAATATTGAGAGCTACTTGTTCAAAGTCACTTAGGTTATAAACCAGGGCAGCAGGTTTGAATATAAACATTCAGCCTCCGGAATTCACACTCGTATCCATTAAGCTACAATACAAAGAATGTAATATTGGAATGTAATTAAAAGGAAGGTGTTCCTCTGTTTTGCACATCTCTTTTTTAGGGCTAATGCTAATGTATGAAAAAGTTCCATAAAATTACAAGTGTACTCCTCCTTTGCTTGGCTGTATGAATAGAAATCCATGTTGCAGAAGGAGACAGAAGAGATGGGGCAAGCGGTTGCAGGAGATCAGCAGGGATGGTAAGACTGTTTACTAATAAAGGATAAGATGATGGTTTGGGGGTATAGTTGAGAGCACAAAGAACTAAAAGCCAGGTGTTCCAGCTCTGCCACTAACAGGTTCAATAGCACTGCATATCACATAACCAATCCCTACCTTGTATCTTCATATAAAGTGAGCAATTTAATCTAGATCTTGACTAAATTAAATCAGACCAATAAACTCTAAAGACCGCCCTAGTTCAAATTTAATTGCACTATTGTATTAAAATACAGAAGCACTGTCTTTAGCCTCTAAGGCCAACAGCAATATCCTTTTATTTTTGTAATAGGATTTTTAAATAAAAGTTTCATTAAGTTTAATGAATGCATGTTATTCTACTTAATTCAAGAAAATTAAATAGATATTACTTTAATCTACACTGGGTAATCTGGTACCTGAGTGTCAGTTTGTGATGTACATTAACTATAGGGCACTGGGGCCAGCCCCGTCTTGAATGTGAAGCTCAATGTCCTTATCTAAAGCAGTAATTTCCACATCCTCTTCCTGGTATAACATTTTGTTCATAGTCCAGTTTTAATTAAGTTAATAAACTTTTGCAAACAAGTTTACTCTGTTTAACCATTTATGAAAAGTGCTTTAAAATTCATCGCTTTCAGAAGAAATAAAGTTCTTGGATGAGTAGCTGGTCACACTATGCAGGACAGATCTACCACTAACAGACAGGAAGACTCTAGGAAATGTATCTTTCCTAAGACACAGGACTAAGTGGTAGTTAAAAGCTGCAGGGTTTACCTTCTGACTTTCTGACTTGTCTGTGTCGGAAAGTCTCCACTACTAACAATTAGTACCCTCCAGACATCTGTTTCCCTGGAAAAAAATACATAAGCCACATAAAGTTTAAATCTAATTATCACTATTTCCCTTTCGAAGGCAAACCTTTTCATAAATAATTATGTCTTACTGCAAAACTGGAAAATTCTAAGCACTGGCCCTATCATTCATAATTAATAAGCAGATTTTTAACCCACAAGCTCATTAGCTGCAAAAGGCTAATTAGGACGAAAAACACTACTACATGAACTGCTCACTGAGGCAACCATGGCATTTTAACTTAAAAAAGAAACAAACACTCACTTCTTCCCAAATGAACTCCATATCCAAACCCAAAGGGCAAGAGCAGAAGAAGTAACTGTAAAACAAAAAAGGGGAGTTTATTACTCCATATGAAGTTACTCTCAGAGAGAAACAGATTTTTCCATTATTTGTAAGGATTTTTGTACTTAAAACATGTGAGAATGAAATCACAGCAGAATAAAATATTAGAAAGGGCAGTGGACAGGCATGAGAAATATAATCACAGTAAAATGTTAAAAGTTATTAAAAAATGCACAGTGGTGACAAAGAAGACTATCAAAATTGTGTCTGAGAATTTCTGAACATTTACAATACTCCAAAATTCTTTAAAAGACTTTTGAAAACATACCATTCCAGCTTGTATACCATACCAAGACTTAGGATTATACCAACAACCAGTCCCTGGCTTCCCTTCTGATAACAAGCAATGTACTTTAGAAATAGATTCTACATGGCTTCGCTGTTTCCGTGCTGCCCTAATTCACTGCAAGCTCCTGCAGGGAAGAAACGAGATTTTCTGAGTCCTCAGTCTTCCCCACAGAGCCTAGTTCAGAGCCTGCCACTCTGAAGTGCTCCATGCATCGGAGGGTCGCTGGCTGGCTTTTTATCTACTTCCACAGATGGGCTGAAGAATATTTGTGAGGTACTGTTACCTCAGCACAGGAACAGACAGTGCAGTTCAATTTAGCAGACCATAAAGTGCTCTGCAAAAACAAAAGAGGAAGAGAGAAACTAACAAATGAGGCTTCGGCTGCAGACAGGACAAGATTATCATTTACCATGTGCTCCCAACCAGAATTTACTCCCAGAAGGTAAGCAAGGGCACGCGCACCAACAAATCACTGTTCACTAGCTGTGTCCTCCCAGCTCAGAACAGTCTTTTAATCTACTGCCTTTCAGTCCACTCCTAAGTGTAATTTGGTAAATTAGCAATAAGGTCTGCCTTAACGTCTATTACTTACACAGTTAGCTATTACAGTGCATATGCTATGCTTCATTTACACAATTTGTTAACACTTATTTCCAAGGGATGATTTTACTTTTTATTATTGATTCATTGTTATTTGAGGAGCTAAGATAAATTGATGGCTTTAACAAATGCATCCAATGGCACACATGAGGAAACTTCAAACATTCATATGAAAATGAACTTTAAAGATAGGTTTATTTTGATGCAAAATATTTTTAAATACATGCATAATCACAGTTTTTCATAGTTTTTTTTTTCATAATATGCACTTTCCATGAACTTTTTGAAGTTTTCTCATATGCTCTCTCTGTGTAGAGCTTCCTCTAACCCTTTTTGCATTGCTATAAAGGTCAAGAGAAATCATTCCCACCCCCAATATGCCAGCTGATAGTAACAACTGTCACTATATATAATCCTACTACAGGACTCCAAGGGGCTTTTATGATTTTTAAATTCCATTAATAAATAAAAAAAGGAAGAATGAGCTATTCTAGGTTCCTCAAGAAACTGTAAATACTGTCCCTCTCCTGAAGCCTAAAATAATGGCCTCCTTGAAGCTCCAGGACTCTGACCAAGGGCGAGATTTGGCTTCCCTAAAAGGTGTTTTTTTTTCCCTCATATTTTGTCCTTGAGAATTTATGTTGGTAACATTTTATTATAGAAAGGCCATCTACAAGAAAAAGATGCAAATCAGACATGCTATTCATAATTTTCAGGAAGCCACACAGATTGGTCCAAATTCTTTGGGTCTTAAAGTATCTTTAAGTCTTAAAATTTATGGAAAGGCAGGGCACTTGGCTTAGCAGTTAAGATGCTAATTAAGATGCCCAATTCCATATGGGAACACCTTGTTTCAATAACTGAATCCTCTCCTGGCTCCAATTTCCTGCTAATGCAGAACCTGTGAGATAGCAGTAATTGCTCTAGTAATTGTGTTCTTGCTACCCCAGTGGGAGACTCGGATTGAATTCCCAAATCCCAGCATCAGCTCCAGACTGAGGTCTTGGCAATAATCTGAAGGTGAACCAATGATGGGATCCCTGCCTCTCTCTGTCTCTCTCCATTCTTCAAATAAAAGAAAAATTTTTAATTGTTGAAGATTCCTAAGAGATTTTGTTTGTGTGATTTTTGTCTATCTACATTTACCAAATTTGAAATCAAAACTAAGAAATTTCAAAATGTTTATTAATTCACTTAAAAATAAGAGTGATAAACCTGATGTTCGCATGAAAGACATTTTGATAATTTTTTCACTTTTATGTGCACTTCCTATTATGTATTTATGTATACTTCCTATTGTGTTACAACAGAATATAACAAGATTATTAAAAAGATGTGTACTCAGAGGTCTCTGCTAATTAAAATTAATATATTTTAAGTATTCAGTTAGGATATGGCATTGTTTTCACCACTCACATGTTTCACTATAAGTGCATGATGGCAGACTACTAGTATAATTTGGTGCCATTGTATTCATTTGTACTTGAACTCCAGAAATTTTGACCACTATCATTTTTCTACAAATTTTGTAAATTCAAATGTCAAAAATTGCAAATCATATCTTTTCCGACCTTGTAGACTCCCTGATTCAGTGATCCCTTGGGAATAATATTTCCCGCTCTGAATATCATTGTTTTCTAATTTAATACACATAAGATTTTTTATCCTGTTTTAACATTACATGCAGAAGTAGAATGGTTAATAATCTATATTTCTTTTTCTCTAAAAACTGGTTTTGTTCAACAACCTGTTTTTCTCTAGCAAAAAAAAAAAAAAAACCTTTCCAAGTATCCACCTCTTCTCTGTTTTGCTTGTTCACTTCTCCTTTCCCTCTGCGTCTTCTTCCTAATCATACATAGCAATGTCTCTCACTTACGTTTTGCTAGTTCAAATTAAAATATCTTGAAAATATTATCTGTGGGTGGCTTGACTACATTTAAAAGCTATGTTCTGGCCCAACACAATTAAAACTGGTATACTCTAAATATCTGAATGACACAGTTTAAGAAGAAAACAAAATACATGTAACTTATAATTATCTTTGCATGAATTTGAAACCATCTGGAATACAAAATATTATCTAAATGTGAATAATTGCAGTGCAGATGAAGTGAGTTAACCCTGAAATGCTGTCCCTGAAGATAGCAGTTCATTCCACTCTTCGGTGGCTATAACTGTGCCCAAATTACACATAATGAGTAAGAAACTATTCAGAAAGTAAAGCAGAAAATACAAAAGAGGAAAAATGCAATTGATATTTTCAGTCCAAAATTACAGGTTTACTAATCTAGCTCTACCACACTGCAGGTGCTACATGATCCACTGTAAGTGAACCACAGCAAATTTCCTCCTACACAGAGCAAAACTGTTACCTTAACCCAAAAAGGATATTTGATAAAACAACCATCAAGCCCCAGAAACCAGTTTCAAAAATTTGCCACCTGAAATCTATGCTTCTTTTAGCTATTAAAAAGTGGGTAATAATTCCTTCATCAGTCCTTTTGGAGAATTCAACTTAACTGAATATAAAAACCACTTTATTATAGAGACAAAAAGACATACTAGGTTTGAATGTTTTTCCCAAAATAAAAGTTTATGGAGCTGTTCTATGTCTAGTATTTTGAAAAACCTTAAGATCTTTTTTGACATAGAAGTATCTAGAAAGTATAGTGACATGTTGCTCTAGGATTTCTATCATAATCTGAATGCCTGAAATCCTACTGGAAATAGATAATGCTAAGTTGAATTTCTTGACAGAACTTAAAATATTGGTTTCTCATGCTTGAGAATTATACCTTTTCTCTTTCAGGTTTTGTGTTAATACAAAGGTGGCTTCTGGCTTACACCAGCTGATCGCTGACCACAATCACCAGACATTCCTGACTTATATTTCAACAAGCAAAGATGAAGTGTTATACACTTCATGTCAATCATCCTTCATCTTTAATGGTTCAAAATTAGTGAGAACACTCTAATATATTTTTGTTGTGTTAAAACAACAATATTAGGTAAGCATCTGTGGCTGTGGATTCAATATGTCATTCAACACTCAGATTTTAGCCATGATAAATTGAAAAACATAAAACTTATCATTTTATCATATATTATCAATTGCAGGGCATTTATTTCATGTTCTTGAGTCAATCCCATTTTATTTTCTTCTAATTTTCAAAACACCCATGCTGACCTGGTTTCTGATTAAGGTGAATTTCACTGACAAGTTATAGTACTACACATCAATCAACCAAATTCCTTTTCAGAAATAAAATTGAAGTATACTTTCCTTTTATGTACAATTCTCTCATAGAGATGAATGAATTTTTTTCAGCAATTAGCAATCCCCCAACATCTAAACACCAATAAACCAATAAATATTAATTATTTTATAATTATATATAAAAGTTGAGTGATTTTTATATTCTAGGTATTATGATAATCCTTATCCATATACAGCATGCATAGAGAATATTTAACATTTTCATTTTCAAATGATAACTTAGGAACTCATAGAAAATAAACAATTTAAAAGAGATCCCAAAGCTATAATTGGAGGATCTGGGATTGAAATTGTGATTATTTATAATTCTATAAGGATCAGACAAAGTAGCTAAATTGCAAACTATGAAAGACTAAATAGCAAGCGAGAAAAAGCAAAGGAAGAAAAAAGAAAAAAGTAGCATATAGGAAGTGGCAACTATAATAGGTTTAGAACATAAACTGGATGGTAAGTGGAGCAGCTGAGATGCAAGCTGGCACCCGTATGATATACTAGCATTGCAGCGGTGTCTTTACCGGTTACACCACAGCTCCACCCACCTCTATTTTCTTCTTGCTGCTGCTTTTTTCCCTACTCAGTAGGGAAATAGAGAAATAATTTTTTTTTGGTATTTCCATGCATTAAGTCGGGTGTCCTTGGCAAGTTATGGACCAGTCTTATTAATAGGCACCATTCCAAAGTATTCCTGTTTCCATGTTTAAGATACATGGGGAGTGGGGCGAAGGAAAGGGGTGAAAGGGGAGGAAGAAGAAGAAGAAGAAAATGGGAAGATGTGTGTGTAATCTTTTCATCTTTGTTCCAAATGAGAGGTTTGGAAAGACGTATTCATATTTCACTGCCTCACTTTAAAAACACTTCGGATTCTCTTCTCTGATGAAACTATACTACTGAATATTAGATTTTTAAAGAGACAGACTCAAATTTGAAACTTTTGACAGAGAAAATTAACACAAAAAATTAAAATGTGCCACAGCCAACTCTGGATGATTATATAGGGAAATAAATTACACTATCACTTATTATAAAAGAGTGAAGAAATAATTTTTCATATTTAGAAGTAAATATATATTTTCAGTATCTTAAAATATTAGATCAGTTATTAGATGATTTCCTTGGTAATAAATAAGGTGTTATTTCAGCTAATGTCAAGATTATCTAAAAGTCAAGCAATGGGAAGACCAGTTATTCTTTATGGCTTTATTACATTGTAGCTGATAAGGTTATTACTAGATAAGGTTATTAGAATTCACAAAAATGTTTGTAGTGAGTGGGACCAGTGGAGGAAATAGTTACTATCTGGGGTCCCCAGTTCAGCCTAGCAAGTCACCCTGGTGAAGGTCAAAATGAATAATCTGCCAGTGCCATGGCTCACTTGGCTAATCCTCCGCCTGCGGCACCAGTACCCCGGGTTCTAGTCCCAGTTGGGGCACCGGATACTATCCCGGTTGCTCCTCTTCCAGTCCAGCTCTCTGCTGTGGTCCGGGAAGGCAGTGGAGGATGGCCCAAGTGCTTGGGCACTGCACCCACATGGGAGACCAGGAGGAAGCACCTGGCTCTTGGCTTCGGATCGGCGCAGTGCGCCGCCCATAGCGGCCATTTGGGGGGGTGAACCAACGGAAGGAAGACCTTTCTCTCTGTCTCTCTCTCTCTCTCTCACTGTCTAACTCTGCCTGTAAAAAAAAAAAAGAAAAGAAAAGAAAAAAAAGAAAGAAAAAAATGAATTACCCATGGGTCTCCTCTACTGCTGAAAAGCATGCATCACCAACAGTCACAACTTAACTGCAATTCTAATTTTCATGCTATAGAATCCGTATGCTACTGAGCAACTACTTTGCCATGTGTTTCAAAATCTTTTGATATTTAGAGGCATTATGAAAATTTCAAGATTTATAATAAAGACTGACCTTCAAAAGGAGAAGTATTTTTAATCATTTCTTAAGGCAAGTAGTATATCAAAAATTCTGAGTTACTGGGAAGCAATAATAGTCATAAAGAAAATGACTAATCAATTTTGTTGTTACTAATTTTCTCCAATATTGGTAATTAAAGAAAGGTTGCATTATCTTTTTTTGTTTGTTTGTTTTTGTTTTTGTTTTTTGACAGGCAGAGTGGACAGTGTGAGAGAGAGACAGAGAGAAAGGTCTTCCTTTTTGCCGTTGGTTCACCCTCCAATGGCCGCTACAGCTGGCACGCTGCGGCTGGCACACTGAGCTGATCCGATGGCAGGAGCCAGGTACTTATCCTGGTCTCCCATGGGGTGCAGGGCCCAAGCACTTGGGCCATCCTCCACTGCACTCCCTGGCCACAGCAGAGAGCTGGCCTGGAAGAGGGGCAACCGGGACAGAATCCGGCACCCCGACCGGGACTAGAACCCGGTGTGCCGGCGCCACAAGACGGAGGATTAGCCTAGTGAGCCGCGGCGCCAGCCTATCTTTTGCTTTTAAATCTAATTTCTAATGTATATGATGGCCATGTGGGCATGACACAGTCTGACTAAATGTTATAAACTCTAGTGTTTCCAGGGTTCATATAATTAAAGTTAAGGAATAAAGTGGGTCTAGCTTTTTTATAGTTGATGGACTGGATAATGTTTAATAATCTCTCTCACCCTGCTAATAATGTAATATGCTGGTAGAAAATAATTTATAACTTCTCAGTGGTACCTATTAGAGATAAGATGGAAAACAGGTTTCATCCTCATGCATACACTCTAATGTTGGAGTAGCTTTCTGAGGACTGTGTTTAAATGGATTATGAGCACTTCTAGAGGAGGTATGCAAAGGCATGACTGATTAGCAACATCTGCATGGCAAGGGAGAATAATTAAATTACAGTTTAATTACAAAAATATTTAGAAGTATTGATTCTGAATGCTAAGATAACAAAATTATCAAAAGTGAACTAAACATCCACAATTCTATATTTCTCTCTACCTATTTCAAGGAATTTTCTAGATTAAAAAAAAAAAAGTTGTGAAAAGGGGCTGGAGTCTTGATGGAGCAGGTAAAGTGTCACCTGCAACACAGGAGTCCCATATGGGCACCAACTGGAGTCCTGGAGGTTCCACTTTTGATCCAGTTCCCTGCTAATGGCCTAGGAAAAGCAGCCCCCTGGGAGAACAAGAAGAATTCCTGGCTCTTGGCTTTAGCCTGGCTCAGCCTGGCTGTTGTGGCCATTGGGGGAGGGCACCAGTGAATGGAACACCTTGCTCATACGCTCTCTCTCTCTCTGTTTCTCCCTTTCTCTGTAACTCTGCCTTTCACATAAATAAATAAATAAATCCTTAAAAATTCTCAAAAAATATAAACTTCCTTTTAATTGATTTATTTTATGGAAGAGATAGTACTGACATTGCTCAAATTATGGGAAATATTATCAAAAATGTCATGACTTGCAGCTACAGTTCAAAATCCTGGATTCATAGGCAAAACATACTAATGATTCTGAACTAAAATAAGCCAAGTTAACTCTACATACTCACATATTAGTTGCATTCATTCTCTAACATTTAAGACATTTAGTTCACCCTATTTTCACAGTTAATTGAATATGGGGCAGATGAGTGGTATCAATTTTATAGGGCCTATTAAATGTAGTCAGACACTCATATTAAATTCTTATCAGATATTATATACATAAAGGTATATGAGTCATGGGATCCTATTCTTGCTACAACTGCGAAATGACTAATGGCCTGAAAAATGAGCATTTTAAATGTAAATAAAAATCTCAAAATTGTTAATAAGTTAAAAAAAAGTCTTATTACTCAGAAGTTTAAGCAGGGACAGATACCTTAACAATTTCTATTCAAGCAATAAAAGAAAGATAATTCAAAAAATGTTCTAGAGAAATGCTTTTGCAGAGAAAATTGCTACGTTTGTTCAAAAAAGTTTTCAAAATATTTGTCAAGGAAAAATTCTCATAATTTTCAAATAAAACTTTATTGTTTCCAAGTACAGTTTTAAAGTTTCCAATTTTAAAATATCTTTACATAGCATTTTAAAAATTTTTATTATTGATCATAACTATTACAAACTCATTAAGAGAGGTCTTATCTCTTCATTGGAGAAGATTTTTGAAAAGATTTGTAATTTACACTATAATGATCAGCATAGAAAGATAGGCTACATTAGAATATTTAGATTCTTGAAAAAAATTCTCTAAGATTAAGCATTAACTAAAGTAACCATTATGAAGAAAGATTTTTCCAAATTGAGGCAAATTGAAATTATGACAAGTCTGAATTTCTGAATTAGTAAACAATAAATTATCTTGCAGTTGTCCTATCATTCAAGTTCACACTTAATAATAAATTAATTTAAGGCTGACACCATGGTTCACTTGGCTAATCCTCCGCCTGTGGTGCCGGCACCCCGAGTTCTAGTCCCAGTTAGGGTGCCAAGTACTAGCCCCGGTTGCTCCTCTTTCAGTCCAGCTCTCTGCTGTGGCCTGGGAGGGCAGTGGAGGATGGCCCAAGTGCTTGGGTCCCTGCACCCGCATGGGAGACCAGGAGGAAGTACCTAGCTCCTGGCTTAGGATCGGCGCAGCGCCAGCCATAGTGGCCATTAGGGGAGTGAACCAACAGAAGGAAGACCTTTCTCTGTCTCTCTCTCACTGTCTATAACTCTCTCTCTGTCTCTCTCTCTCACTGTCTAACTCTGCCTAGCAAAAAATTAAAAAAAATAATAAATTAATTTAAATGAAAAGCAACAACTCTTAATAAAAGGATAAACGTATTTTGAGAAATCAAATACTGTTTTTTTCTCATTAAGCATGCATATGTGAACATTTTAAATCTCACATTTCTACCTGATATTAGAAACTTGCCTCTTGTATTTGACTTCCCCATAAGATCAAGAAGTCAGAGCTTCTCTAATTATGGTATAATGCTAGGAAATCCCCAAATCTCCAAATAAATGCTCTATCTGGATTCCATGGGAAGAATTTCTATGTGAGTTGCAAAAAAACTTTAACAGAACCTCTAGGCTAAGAGAGCTGTTGACCCAAAGGGGAGGAAGTCCATTTATTTTTCATGCTTGCTAAAGAAAATCAGAACAGCTAGTCTATTAAAAAAAAAAAAGTGTGTTTATTTCTCATTCTAACCAATTCTCCATTGAAGAGTACCTCTTTTACCTTCAAGATTTTTTCATTAAAATTGCATGATTGCTAAGATTCCTAAAATTTTTCCAAGTCCCCAAATCCCTCTTAGTTGTCCTTAAAGCCTGAAAAATATGCCATCTCCAAAACTTGATGATGTACAGAAGTATCAGTATATTAAAATGATGCGAGTTTTTTATCATCACAATATAATTAATACACTGATTAAAGAGAAATACCAAAACTGTTACCACAGGACTAAAAGATTAGTTCTGGCATTAAAAGAAATTATATGCCCTGAGTGTGTCCTTAATTATTCAGAAGACCAAGCAATCAGTACATAGACTTCTTCAATAATTAATATGTCTACCTTAACACACTTTAACTGAATTCCTCTATTGTATTTTGAATCACCCGCATTCACACCACAAAAAGTTTGAATTTTTAACAAATTTAGATATGATATTAGCAGAGCTTAGCAGGAGGCTTTTTCTTCATTGCATTTTTATTCTTCCCCTGTGTTCATTCCAATCACCTGCTGCTAATGTCTCTAAGGTTTTATTTTCTACATCAGTTCTTCCTACTGTATTCCATACCTATCCATTCAATTGCTTATTTGATATTTCCACTTAGTTAGATACCTAACAATTACTTAAATGTAAAAGATAGATATATAAGGCTGGTGCTGTGGTGCAGTAAATTAAACCTCCGTCTGTGGTGCCAGCATCCCAAATGGACGCCAGTTCTAGTTCTGGCTGCTCCTCTTCTGATCCAGCTCTCTACTAAGGCCTGGGAAAGCAGCAGAGGATGGCCCCTGCACCCTTGTGACAGACTCAGAAGAATTTCCTGGTTCAGTTGCAGCCATGTGGGGAGTGAACCAGTGGATGGAAGACGTTTCTCTCTGTCTGTCCCTCTCATTGCCTGTGCTATACCTCTCAAATAAATAAATAAAATCTTTTTTTAAAAAAAAAGGTAAATCTACAATGTATCCATCAATCCTACTGGAAATTTACCGATAAGAAATGAAATCAGCATATGAAAGACTTATCTGTACCCCTATGTTTATTGTAGCTCAATTCAAAAAAGCTAAGAGATGGAATCAACCTAGATGTCCATCAAGCAATGACTGGATAAAGAAAATATGGTATAAACACACTATGGAATACTACTCAGTCATAAAAAGAATAAATGAAATCCTATCTTTTTTCAACAAAATAGATGCAACTGGAAACCATTATACTTAGTGAAATAAACCAGCCCCCAAAAAGACAAATACTATATGTTTTCCCAGATTTGTGGTAAATATAGCAATCAACATGAGCAAAATTGACATTTTGAGACTCTATGATTGTTTACAGCCCTTGTCTCCACTGTTGAGAAACAGTGTCATTTCCTTCTTACAAAAATATAATACTTTTAAAAATCAATTTTCTACCATAACTTATAAAATCCACTTTTTTTAACCAATTTTCAGCATCAGGATAAGAAAGTCCCACCATCTACTCCAAGGCACAAATAAAAGTTGTACAAGCCATCCAGTTCCTTGCTGACCCTGTCCTGTCCACGCAATCCTCTGGCAAACACTATGTGTTCTGCCTTTAAAATATAACTCCAATGTGCGCACTTCTGTGCTTCCTCATGGACCACACTTATCCTAGAAACAGCAATGGCCTCCAAAATTGATCATGGCTTTTATTTGTCCTTCTTCCAGAATCCAGTCCCCAAAGAGAATAATCTTTCAAAACAATAAATCAATCCATGCCATAGCCCTAAACAAAATCCTACATGATTTCACAGAACATTGAGAATAAAGTCCAACATGTTTATCTACAAGAGCTTTTATTATCTGTCTTACTTTAGGAATTATCTGTATTTACTATTTTTTGTTATCATTCTTTCCCCCACTTAAATATAAGCTCTAAGAAAAGGAGGATTTTTGGGTTTTTTTTGTTTGTTTCCTTGTTTGTTTTTATCAACATGCCTTTGGTTAAATGCCTAGAATAATGTATAGTGTATAGAACCATTGAATAAATGTTTCTAAAAGTAATTACCTGGGCTTCCCAAATAGGAATACAAATGTATACACACAATAGGAGGAGGACAGCATCATTATTTGTAGTTACTATTTAAATAAGAACATGTAATACACATCAAAAATAACCTGAGGAATTAAGATCTAGATTAAATTCAGATGGTAGATCTTTATTTCATTCTTTTTCATGAGTACTAAACAACTCAGAAAATTTTCCTGCCATACCCTTATTAATAAACTATTTCTTCCATTTTTTTCTAATTTGTATAATGCTGCAGTAGCCTTCCTTGTACTTGAGGGGACTTCACAAAGTTCATGTAAATAGAATTAATTTGTAGGCAAAAAATTATGAAATCCATGCATATTAAAGGTCTTCAAAAAGTTCATAAAAAGTGTATTATAAAACAAAGTATGTTTGTATTTCAAAATGAGTCAATAAAGTCCAACCTGTTTAGTAGTTTGTGGAAAAATAAAACCCCACCAACCATACATTTCAATACAGCTCAAGAGTGTTGAAAGAATCCATTGTCCTCCAACAGATGAGGAGATAAAACAAATTGAGATACAGCCAAAAAATGAGACTACTTAGCAATACAAAGGATTAAATTTGATACATCGAAATGCATAGATGAAATTTAAAGTAACTATGCAAAGTAAAAGAACTTAGAAAACAATATCATAAACTGTATTACTTCATTAATATAAAAGTGTAGAAATTTCAAACAAGCTCATAGTTGAAAAAAAAAACAAATCAGTTTGCTTGTAGCAAGAGGGTCCAGCGGAGAAGGAAAAGATTACAAAGATGTACAAAAAGCTTTTGGGGTAATCCACATGTTCATTAACTTTGTTACAATGATTTTAAATAGATAGATAGATAGATAGTTTGATGAGACCCTTAAGAATTAAAAGCCCTATCTTGTCATTAATTCTTTAAAGCTATTTACTCATCTATGTTCTCAGCTACAAAAACTTACTGTAATTCAGCATCATCAATTCTAATTGTCATTGCTAAAAGTATGGGTGTTAAAATAATAAAAGTGAGTGTTGCTAATATTACCATCTCTGGCCGTGGCTCACCAGGCTAATCCTCCGCCTTGCGGCGCCGGCACACCGGGTTCTAGTCCCGGTCGGGGCGCCGGATTCTGAGCCGATTGCCCCTCTTCCAGGCCAGCTCTCTGCTGTGGCCAGGGAGTGCACTGGAGGATGGCTCAAGTGCTTGGGCCCTGCACCCCATGGGAGACCAGAATAAGTACCTGGCTCCTGCCATCGGATCAGCACGGAGACCAGAATAAGTACCTGGCTCCTGCCATCGGATCAGCACGGTGCACTGGCCGCAGCGCTCCAGCTGCAGTGGCCATTGGAGGGTGAACCAACGGCAAAGGAAGACCTTTCTCTCTGTCTCTCTCTTCACTGTCCACTCTGCCTGTTAAAAAAAAAAAATATTACCATCGCTGGCGTTGGCATATTTAAGACACTTTCCTGGGCTGGTGCTGTGTGTAGAAGGTAAAGCCACTGCCTGCAGTGCCGGCATCCCATATGGGTGCTGGTTCTAGTCCCGGTTGCTCCACTTCTCATCCAGGTCTCTGCTATGGCTTGGGAAAGCAGTATAAGATGGCCCAAGTCCTTGGGCCCCTGCATCCTCATGGGAGTCCCAGAATATGCTCCTGACTCCTGGCTTCAGATTGGCGGAAGCTCTGGCTGTTGTGGCATCTGGGGAGTGAACCGGCTGATGAAAGACCTCTCCATCTCTCTCTGTCTCTTCCTCTCTTTCTCTGTGTGTAACTTTGCCTTTCAAATAAATAAATAAATCTAAAAAATAAAGACATTTTCTACATATCCCAAGTTTTAGTTACTTGACTTTGGACAAAATTCAAAAGTAGTTAATATAATCTGATTATATTTATACATTATATTTTATATAATACATTATATAAAATATATTATATATTATATTTATAGCACTGGTAAACAAATGAAACCATTTTATTCTCCAATAGAAGACTAGTTGAACAAATTCCTTTCATACAGTGCAAATTAATGCAGCTATAAAAATGTATTTTGTGTATATAGACAAGTAAAACATCCAAGTACACTGTACAGTGAAAATAGAATTAAAGAACAAGCTTATTTAAAAAATGAATAAAAATCTCTTTATACTGTGTGCATAATCTGTTTCTTTTTTAACACTTTATTTCAGAATAGTTTTACATTTATAAAACAAAAAATGTGAGATAGTGATTCAAAAGTCCCCACATACCTTTCATCCCCGCAATTGGAAAAGTATAGAAAAAAACTGCTTACCACACTGTTAATATGAGCTGCTTTAGCCTAGATGGCAAAGAAATACATTATTTTTTCTTTAATCACAAAATATATATTTGAGTTTGATTTTCATAAAATGTCAAACAAATATTATTTCTCAAAACCACAATTTCAAAAGTCCCAGAATAAGACTTCCTCTGAAAGAAAAAATATATGTATAAAAATTATTCACTCAAATTAATAAAGCTATTTCAAGGAGTTGTCAAATATGAGGAGCATAGGTATGCTCTCTGGTTTTTACAATGAACTGCAATATAAGCATCATTAACTTCATATTACAGAGTGTAGAAATTAAGGTTAAGAGAAGACAATAATATTCCCAAAGCCATACAGTTTCTGTGTAGGAAAAGCTAATTTGAACCCTAATCTGACTTGCATACTTTGGATTTTGACAATACAATATTATTTTGATACATTTATATCCTGCTTAGATACAACTACAAAGCCTTTCTAGTACTGCAAAATTATAACGGACTAAACATTATAGATCAGATTATTTATTTAAGAAAGAATGTATCTTGAGAGAGAGAGAAGACACAACCATTGAAGAATAATACTTTGCAAACATTTTTAAATTAATCAAGCTAGGTCTTCTGATTTTGCTACTAGAGCACCATGTGGTGTATAATAAATGAGAAAAGTGAATCTAAAGAAATAAAGTTGTTATCCAAAGTTCACATAACTAGAAAGCATTAAAGCTGAGATTCAAAACTTTTGACTGTCTGAACTCAATATTTACACTATTCATATCATGATATATGGTAGTCATTTATCCTCCTTCAATTAGAACTATATGAAGTGAAAAAACAACAATATTTCCATTTTAGGAACACAAAAACACAAGAATGTCATCATTCTGTTCACATCCGCCCATGATAATGGCCTCCTAGGGTTCTCTGGTTAATTCACCATTATTGTGCTTTGATATACACAAATAGAAGAAGACATGCATCCTGTGGGAGCGTACACAGATACAAACACACACACTTCAATATCCATAACTCTCACTGCCACTTCTATCACATATCTAAGTATTTAATGTTAGCATCTCAAAAAGAAAAGATTTATCTTGGTCAATCAATGCAACCTAAAAGGGAATTTTCATCTTAATATTTTAATTGCCAAACAGATTATGTGGCTACTGGTACAATATTTAAATTTCTATGTGACACCATTTATTTGGCAACATCTGACTTGGCTCAATATCATAGAAAGATTGTTGAAAGAGCTCAGTATAGGGTACTTCCTTCAGAAATGATCGAAAAACAAACATAATCAGTATTTGCACTTGCCTGGGCCATGAAATGTATATAATAAATACAGATGGAATATCCAGAGCCCAAACTTACAAAATTATCTCAGAGAAATAAATAATTGGGATGCTTCAGCCTGTTAAAAAGATGATGATTTTATAAAATAATCTTTTGATATTTAGTTAGAAACACAGAAAATCCTCAATATATAGTGCACCCTAGCTATTAAGATTCAAAATCAAATCTGATGTTACTTTACCTAATCTTTAAAGTATGATAAATATTTTATATGTTTAACATTACCAAACACTCATGCTATTAAGTATCTGCTTTTATCTTCAAATCCCATTTACTTTTGTATCAGCTTAGTGATTATTTTCCAAATAAATTTACTTATCATTAGCCAAAAGTTAACATCAAAATCTTCAAATCTATCAGTGACTATGAAAACTCTACATTCTCTAAAGTCAGCTGAGCCTCCTGCCTAGGAGGGAAAATAAGCAATGACACATTCAGACACACCCACAACACAATCTGGTTAACATCCAATCAGGCTCTGTCTTCCACATTTACCATAATACATGCTTCTTCAGGAAAAGCTCAGGAACCAAAAGGACATCTTTTGAAAAAGGTTTAGTTAATTGATTTTTTTAAATCAACAAGTATTTACTGTCTCTTCTCTGCCAGGAATCTTTACACTTTGAAGATAAGTGGTGAAAAAAAAGGCACATAGTCCCTCCCATAGAATTTACAGCTGGGAAAAACACAGGTTCTCCTACCACACTATATTGTTTTATCCTACTTGTTTTGCTTATATGACTCATATGTACATGTAATTATTTACAGAAGCTCCTGGACTTAAAATGGGTTACAATGAGATGAAACCTTTGTAATATGAAAATATCCTGTCAAAAATGCATCCAATATGCCTGAACTATCAAACATCATAGTAAAGCAACACAGTGCACAATAGAGTGACCATCTTTTACCCTGATGCTCATGTGGCTGCCGGGAAGCTGAGGCTCACTGCATGCCCAGCATGACAAGAGAGTACATACAGTGTACCACAAACCCAGAAAAAGATCCAAAGTCAAAACTCGAAGCATGGTGTCTACTGAGTGCATGTTACTTTTGTACCATCATAAAGTGAAAAAGAAAATGCCATACTGAACCATTCTAAATCAGGTCTGTCTGTATTTGCATTTCCTTGTTTATAATTTGTCTCCTCCAGCGTTAGCTGATACACTCTTTGAAGAAGGGGTTTATGTTTGCTTCATCCATGACATATATCCTGTTCTGATAGGTACTTTTGGCATGCTAGACATATAACAGATTATGGTAAAGGCTACTCATACCATATTTGGTTGCAATGATTCACTAGAAGGACTCAAAAAAATCAGTAAATCTGTTATACCCATGACTATCGTCATTACAGCAAAAAAATACACATTAATATTAGCAGTAGAAAAAGGCATGAATGAACTTTCTGTACCTTTCCATCAGCTTCTATCTCTCCTCTCTCAGTGGAGTTGTAAAGAGAGCCCTTAATTCTCCCAGCAATGATGCAAGACAATACACATTGGAGGAGGTTCCCAGGTGCTGCCTTCAGATTGGCCCAACTCCAGGCATTGTAACCATTTGGGGAGTGAATCAGAGGATGGAAGACCTACCTCTCTGTCTCTCCCTCTCTCTCTGTCTGTAACTCTGTCTCTCAAAAAACTAAATCTAAAAAAAATTATTGAGATTTACTGTGTATCAGGAATTATATAGAATATTGTCTGTACAGAAGTACACCTCAGTACTTACCCTAATTGAAGCATTTTATCAAAGGGTAATCAGCAAAGCTTGACAAATTATGAGAGTTTAAGACAGGAAAAACTACAAATAGGAGTGATAGGAGGAATTACATTTAAAGCATTCTAACTAGGTGGTAGGACATCCCCCTTAAAGGATGTACATTTTAATTAAGATCTGTAAGACATGGTGGAGTTAGATAAATCACAAAGTGAATGGTAAGCAGGAAATGGGCCCAGTCTGGAAAGCTCCACCCCACAGAAGGCTAGAGAGTGGGAAACAGCTTCATCAGTCTCAGAAGCAGAAAGAAAGTTGCTATTCCTACGGTGTAGTGTATAGAAGAGAAATATTTCCAAAATACTAGTTAAGCAAAGCATAAAATAAGGAGCAAATAACAGAATCCATCCAGATTATAAGAATTGTGCCTTTGAGTCCAAAAGCAAGGTCAGAGCAGAGTACTGGAACTACTGATAGCCTGTTTGGAAAAAGAGTTCTGGAACTATTTATAACCTGTTTGGAACAAGCTGGCCCCACTTCCTCCCTTAACATGGTTGTCTTCCATCAACATAACAACACACACACATGCAGGCCCACACACACAGGCACATGGACACACACACAAACACAGACTTTGTGTCCTTCTGAAAAAGAATGAGCTAAGCAATATTATACGACTCCCACTAGCTTCAGGAAGAGAGACCCTCCATTTACACGAGAATAATTCTTCGAATGAGACTCAGGACTAACAGTGTCAGATACCCAACCCTGGTAAATGCGTAGCTTCAAGATTAAGATAGACACTGCCTATGTCTCCTTTTTCAGCTGTTAGCCCTGCATCCGTTGGTGTACTGAGTCGCTCAAAGTAGGCCCTCAGAAAAATATTGAATGGGCCCTCAGGATACATATATACACTGGAGAAATTTTAAAACTGAAAAATAATTATTCCCTAAATTTAAGTAGCTCATAATATTTTAGAGAAAAAAGGAAGGCAGAAATTAATCTCAAATTCAAACCCAGAATATAGCAAAAGTCACAAAACGAGACAAACACCATTCAGAGGAAGTAGGACAAGCTACTTCTGTAAAGGAATACAGGAATAGTTTAGCTGAACTCCATCAAATATAGCATCTACCAGAAGAATGAAGTAGGTAAATAAATTTGGCAAACTGTCACAAGTTCTTCAAAGATACAGATGGATGGTTTGATTTTAGCTGCTAAAGATGGTGGGCAAACTCCTCTTCCCTCTATGTGTGCTGAGAAGAGACTGAAAGTTCCCTTTTCTGTTATGGGACACTATGTGCAGTTTTATCAACAAAGTAGTCTGAGCTATGGCTTTAGAGTGAAGGCAGGCAGGGAAACTAAAATGTTATTGAGGGGCCAGCGCCGTGGCTCACTTGGCTAATCCTCTGCCTGCGGTGCCTGCATCCCATATGGGCGCCGGGTTCTAGTCCTGGTTGCTCTTCTTCCAGTCCAGCTCTCTGCTGTGGCCCGGGAAGGCAGTGGAGGATGGCCCAAGTGCTTGGGCCCTGCACCTGCATGGGAGACCAAGAGGAAACACCTGGCTCCTGGCTTCGGATCAGCGCAGTGCACCGGCCATAGAGGCCATTTGGGGAGTGAACCAACACTGTCTCTCTGTCTCACTGTCTATAGCTCTACCTGTCAAATAAATTAAAAAAGAAAAAGAAAAAAATAAATAAAATGTTATTGAAATACCCAAATCATATAATGTCCAACATAATGGACATGTTTTATATTTCCAAAGCATTTACAACTTCAAGGAAAGTAAAACATTGCATGGACTCCGTGTCTGTTTCTATTGTTTTACCCAAAAGAATACCAAGGTCTTACACAGCCTTCCCAAAACACATACAGCTTCAGAATCCTCAAAACACCCCTCCAATATGAAACAACGGAACCACCGGGAAAGAGGACGAAAGGATCAATGGGTTGAACAAAAGGGAGAACTATCAGAAAAAGAAGGGAAATCTATAGCATCTATCCAAGATGGACCCTGAATAGACATACTATTTAAGAGGAAAAACCAGGAAAGTGATATGTACCACCTACTTTTAGACAGGGAATTACATAAATGTCATCCACACATTATAAAACAGTCACAGGTCTTGATTTGAAAGATTCTTTTTTCTATCCTCCTGACATTTTTCAAGGAGAAAGGCACAGTGGGATAGTGTTTAATATTAGGAAGAGAAAGTTTGTTGTCTATGCAGATTCTCCAATCCAATTCAAATCCCTCCCTGCTGATGTTCAAAACAATGGAGTGTGCTCCCAATGAAAGTGCAAAGCGAATAAGGACACAAGGGCTGGTGCTATGGCATAGCAAGTAAAGCCACCGCCTGCAGTGCCTGCATCCCAGCTCTCTGCTATGTCTGGGAAAGCAGAAGATGACCTAAGCCCTTGGGCCCCTGTACTCATGTAGGAGAACCACAAGAAACAGCTGGCTCCTGAGCTTTGGATTGGTGCAGCTCCAGCCATTGCAACCATCTGGGGAGTGAATCAGCAGGTGGAAGACCTCTCTCTCTCTCTCTCTCTCTCTCTCTCTCTCTCTCTGCTTCTGCCTCTCTGTAACTCTACCTTTCAAATAAATAAATAAATCTTAAAAAAAAAAAACCAAGGGGGCAGAATGCCTTTGCTATGTGCCAATTTTCCTCTACTTTGAAGTGGCATTCACAAAGATTAGGCCTGCAAAGAACCTCAGATTTTAGTCCCAAACACAAAAAGCCCACACCGCAAGGGTACTTCAAAAATTCATGAAAAAATGGAATTAAAAGATAACTACTTTCATACAAAAATAATTTTGAAATCTATGAATATGTTTCCATAATATGCATTTTCACAACATTTTGAAGACCCAGAAAGTATGGATTTCAAAACGTTTTACACTAAAATAAACTACCTTTTATTTTTCTACAAAGTTTTTGAAACACCATTATACAACACAGCTCTGGCACAAGAGACAGCAACACACATTATGAAAGGAGAAGCTCCCTCTGTTCTGCTTATAGAGTGAGAGCCAACTTCAAATAAAGACTTGCAGGAAGAAGGGCTTGTGGTGGTGTTACCAGCAGGGACACATAAAGGTCCTCAGTTAATGCTAAAGACAGAGCCAGCCTTCCAATGTCCCTGAATTGTAAGACATCAGTAGATGGGCCAGTGCTGTGGTATAGTGGGTTAAGTCACTACATGTGACATCAGCAATATAAAGGGTTGCTGGTTCCAGGGCCAGCTGCCCTACTTCTAATCAAGCTCCCCAATAATGCACCTGGAAGGCAGCAGAAGATGAACCAAGTACTTGGGCCCCTGCCACCCTTGAGGGAGACACAAATGAATTACCTCGCTCCTGACTTCAGCCTGACCCAGCCCTAGTCGCCCTAGTTGTTGCAACCATTTAAGAGTGAACCAGCCAATGGAAAATCAGTATCTCCCTCTCTCTCTCTCTCTCTTTCTCTCCCTTCCTCCCTCCATCTCTCCCTTTCTGTAACTCTGCCTTTAAATAAAATAAATAAATCTTTTATTTTTTAAAAAAGATGTAACTACATTTTCTGAGAGTAAGACAGAAGATATAACTGGTTTCATTGTTTGGAAAAGAATGTGAGAAAAGGATAAATCTTCAATGTTCAGAGGAGAAGCTGGAACTCACTTGAGCAAGAAATGTGAAATCACTCAAGGCTTGCTATTAGAACAATGATATGAGGATCAATAATTTCCCAGGAAAAGAGAATTTTCTATTTCTAAACTCTTAGTAGAGGGGATAGGAAGACTGTACTTATAGAAAACTGAGAAAAAACTTAATAACTTTATATGGGCAATCTAAAAAAGAGTAAATTTCCATTAGATGTTCAGTTATCTCCTTTAAGACTAAATTGGAACACAAGGGGAAAATGTACTACTATGGTTAAGAAGGAAAGAAGCATCACAGCATGCCATCAGTGTTTAAGAGGAGCATGATGCTATTTATCTGACAATTTAAAAGTCTCCAAAATGAGCTAAAATAAAATGTAGCAGCTCTATAGCTACATCAGTTTTACATAAATGTAAATGGCATAGAAATTCCCATATCCAACCCTAATAGGACTACAAACTTCTCTTGAAATAATACAGCAAGGTCACCAAGAACAAACTTTGGAGTAAGACAGCTCCATACTAGTTGTATGACCTTGGGCAAACCACTTGACTTCTGAGTAGTATGCATTTAGAAAATCAGTTAAATATGGATTTGTTACTGACTATGTTTGTGGTACAATGAAAGTTACTAGAGTGTAATAGGGAAACTAGAAAATCCAGTCCCTGACTCCCTAAAGTCCATAGTCTAGAGGATATATTTTTTTTATAAAGGAGTGAACAAACAATACAAATTTTGAAAATAAAGATTTTATAAAACCTATGCTGTGATTACATCATAGGTTGTCATAAAAACTACACCATTCCTCTCACATACGTAATAATATATACTGAATATATTAACTATCATTAATATTAGAAGTGACAATGCGGGCCTTGGAAATTTGCTGTTATAAAAGAGATTTACAAAGGTTAAGTTTATGGAAGTATAAAAGTAAAGTAAAAATTTCAAGGCAACCAAATTTCAATTTCTAACAAGGAATTTCTAATCATAGTTCCAATTTCTAATCATTAGTTGAACTAACACTGTACAATTTAGCCTCCCATGGTAAATAACATTCCTTTTATCTAAGAAAGTGCTGTTGCCATTCAACGCATAGTTTAATGGTAAGTGGCTACTTTAGACAAAAGAAAAAGCCAACAAACAGGTTAATAAGATTTCTTGGGGATCAGGACATTAAAATAAATTAGGGGGCAATTTACTCTCAGCACAAAGAGTTTGGAGCTAGTAACATTCTCTAAATATTAAAGACACCCATGGAAATGGGCTTTTGCCATGGCCTGAAACACCGGTATCTCATATGGGCGCTGGTTCGGGACCCGGCTGCTCCACTTCTCATCCAGCTCTCTGCTTTGCCCTGGGAAAGCAGTATAAGATGGCCCAAGTCCTTGAGCCCCTGCACCTGCATGGGAGACCCAGAAGAAGCACCTGGCTACTGGCTTCGGATCAGTGGCCAGTTGGGGAGTGAACCATCAGATGGAAGATCTTTCTCTCTCTCTGTGCCTCTCCTCTCTCTGTGTAACTCTGACCTTCAAATAAATAAATAAATATTTAAAAAAGAAAAACTACTAGTAATTCAAAAAGACTTCCTTCCCTGAAAGCTTATAATCTGAAGAAGATAATATTAAATAAGATAAAGTGGGTGAATTTAAAAAAAAAGCTTTCCAAAAATATAGAAAACAAATCAGAAATATTTAAAAATCAATGCCTTAACTACATGTTGTCTAGAAGTCAAGAACTGTAATTCCCTATTTTCCCTGATCTAGTCTTCATAAAGCAGGAACCTCAGGAAATACTTAATGAATAAATTGATATTCGTAAACTCCATTATACATTTTACTAGTGCAACATATAAATTGAAAACATTGTTTAGTCATTAATTATGACCCCTCACGTGATACTCCACAGTATTATAAATAAGCCAAGTATTTCAAGTTTAACATCAAGTGACATGAACCTGGAATAAATTTGACTGCTATTTCCTCATATTCTCTTTTTTGAAGATTTATTTAATTTATCTGAAAGGTAGAGCTATGCTGAGGGAGACAGAGAAAGAGAAATCTTCCATTTGCTGGTTCACTCCTCAAACAACCACAACGGTTTGGTCCCCCAAAGCCAGGAGACGGTAATTTCATCCACGTCTCCCACATGCGTGCAAGGACCTAAGTACTTGGGCCATCTTCCACTGCTTTCCCAGGTGCATTAGTAGGGAGCTGGAACAGAAGTGGAGCAGCTGGGACTCAAATATGCACCCACATGGGATGCCAGTGTTGCAGGCAGTGGCTTTTCCCACTACACCACAGCATCATCCCCTTCCTCCTACTCTTTCTGTTCCTTTAGTGATCAATTTCCATTATCAACTGTTAACACATGAACCATCACAGAATCCAGCCTGATTTCCATTGCTGTTTCCTATGTTTCATCTTCAAATTTGTTTAAAATAACTTGATTTGGGGTTGGGTGTTGCAGTGCAGTGAGTCTGGCTGCTGCTTGCTACATATTCATGCCATATAACAGTGCCTGCATTTAGTTCTGTCTCAGCTTCCAATCCAGCTTCCTATTAATGAGCACCCTGGGAGGCAGCAGATAAGGCTCAAGTAACTGAGTCTCTGCCAGCTATGTGGCAGACTTGGATGAATTTAGATTGTTCTAGGCCTTGCTATTGTAGACATTTAGAGAGTGAAGCTGCAGATAGATTTCTCTCTCTCTCTCCCTCCCTCCCTCCCTCCCTCTCTCCGTGTGTGTGTGTGTGTGTGTGTGTGTGTTGTTCTGCCTTTCAAAAAAATAAACTTTACAAAATAAAACAAAGAAACTTGCTTGATTTGTTGATGCTTTTAAGTATCATATGAGGCTAAGTTTCATAGAGAAAGATTATTGAGAGATGGGCAAAATAGAGTCATCATAAAAGGAATTCAACATGTGACTAATTGCTAAACATTTCCATAGAAATGAAAATAATAGTTTTTATTACATATTCAAACAAAGTAATTTTACATTTAATTCTAACATAATCCAAACCCCTACAAATATTAACTTGGATCACTGCAATAGCCTTTTTATAAGCCTTCTTACTTTCCTTCATGCTTCTGTACATTCATTTGCCATTGAGTGGTCAGATAGCTCACCATAAAGCATAATGTGCAAAATTATTCCTTTGCTTTCTCTGCACCTGTATTGATCCATGTTCCAATCTAATATCTCCAGGGCCTTATAAGAGCTGCCTGCTTTAAGACCCCTCCAACTCCAATGTCCATTAGGTAGCTGGGCTCACTATACACCAAATGAACGTGACTTCCTTTTATAGATCTTTTTTTATTGCTAGAACAATTGCCTCTCTTCCTTAATACCTTTGCATCTTCTTTTTTTGCTTGACATAAATGTCATTTTCCAAGAGTTTTCCAATGAGTGCCTCTTTGTTCATCTAATTTCTCTGACACTTATTTAAATAGAATTCCTTCAGACACCAATCTAAAACAGCTGCTATTCCTGCAGATCACTATCACATCTTGCTGTCTTATTTCAATCAAATATTTATCACTATCTTTAAGTACTTTTTACCTATTGATTAGCCATCTAACAAGCTTGCTCTCTCAGTAATGTGTTTATATATTTAGAAGTTTAGAATTCAAGCTATAAGACTGCCCAAAAAGATGTATTTTCAACTACAACCTTGATAAAAATGGATTAGTGATGAAAGGCTGAGCTCAATTTAAGAAACTTTGACTTACTGGTGGTCTGTACCAAAAACCCCATACCTATACCATTACATCATAACATAAGTACTGGAAGAAAACATTTTTGTTTCTTTCTGTGTTTTCTTCCCTAAGCAGTTCTGGGAACTTGGTATATGTGTAATAAGTATCTGTGGAATAAATAACTATTTGGAATTGAATTGTCTACAGAAATGTATACAATGTTAAAGAGTGCAGTTGCTCTTGGGGCCAGTGATGTGATGTAGTAGGTAAAGCAGCTTCCTGCAGTGCTGGCATCCCATATGGGTGCCAGTTCAACTCCTGGCTGCTCCATTTCCAATCCAATCCCTGCTAACATGCCTGGGAATGCAGCAAAAAATGGCCCAAGTTGTTGGGCCGTTGTACCCATGTGGGAGAACTGAATGAAGCTCCTAGCTCCTGGATTTGGATCAGCACAGCTCCAGCCATTTGGGCCATTTGAGGATTGAACCAGTGGATGGAAGACCTTCTCTCTGCTTCTGCCTCTGCCTCTCTATAACTCTGTGTTTCAAATAAATAAAATAAATCTTTTAAAAGCAAGTTGCTCTAACATAGAAAGTTATTGATTCTAACTCAAAGGGAAGATAGTCAATAGTCTGATAACCTATTAAAGGAACCATAGCAATAACAACTATCATGATTATCGCTAACATACATTTTCATCTTCTCAAAATAACTAACTCACTTTCTTCTCCACCACTATCTCCCTAATCCAAGGTGCCATCAGCTTTCATCAGGCCTGCAGCAGTAGCCTCCTCCCTAAGATATTTCAAGATCCAATCTGGTCTCCCTCTGTTTCTTCACATTGTAACCAGAGCTCAAAATGCAAACATAATAATGTCACCAACAGCTACATTCAATTCTTCTTAAAACTCTTCAATTGTTGTTCAAATATATCAACTAACCAAAAGAAGTGCAGAATCCATTACATATTATCTACATGTTGTCTGACCCCTGTTAAGATCTCCAACACCATCACATGTCAGTCTGTCTCCTCATTCCCTAAACTCATCGCTCTTTATCCCATTCCTCCGATCCTGATCCGTGGCTTTGCATACTTTTCTCTCCATGTGATAAAACATCCTCCGTTTTTTTCTTCCCACTTCCCTGAATGTCTTAGACTCATCAAACTGCTGTAATAAAAATACAAGAAACTGGATAGTTTACAAACAGAAATTGATCTCTCAGAGTTTGCAGACTGGGAAGTCTAAGATCAATACACAAGTAGATTTGGAATCCAGTGAGGTTCTACTTTGTGGCTTGTAAATGGCATCCATGGCATCTTTTCACTGTGTCTGAACATGGTAGAAGGAGAAAGCTCTCTAGGACCTCATTTATTAGGGCACTAATCCCAATATTAAGGGCTTCACCATTATATCCTAATCGACTCCCAAATGCCCCACATACAAATACCATTACAAGAATCATTAGATTACAACACATGAATTTAAGAGGGGCACAGACCATAGGACTTAGTTACTTCCCTTAAATTTTGAAAAGTAATCCTAAAGTTACTTTCTCAAGGAAGTATTCATATCTCTATGACTCAAATTATAACAGAATTATAATACTACATTGATATATTTTACAGAAATAAATAACACTTAAAATTTTATATACCTGTGTATGATTATTTAATTCATAGCTGCCTTCCCATCCAAGTTTATAAACTCCCAAACCAACAGGCTCTATTAAGTCATAATGGATGAGTTTTGACTTCTTTTTTTTCTTTCAGGCAGAGTGGAAAGTGAGAGAGAGAGAGAGACAGAGACAGAGAGAAAGGTCTTCCCTTTCCATTGGTTCACCCCACAATGGCCGCCATGGCCGGTGTGCTGTGGGCAGCATGCCATGCTGGTCCGAAGCCAGGAGCTAGGTGCCTCTCCTGGTCTCCCATCTAGGTGCAGGGCCCAAGGACTTGGGCCATCCTCCACTGCACTCCCGGGCCACAGCAGAGAGCTGGCCTGGAAGAGAAGCAACCGGGACAGAATCCGGCGCACTCACCGGGACTAGAACCCAGGGTGCCGGCGCCGCAGGAGGAGGATTAGCCTACTGAGCCACAGCGCTGGTCTTGACTTCTTTTTTATCCCAGAACTTAAAACCATCTGTAGCACACAAATGGTGTTTTACAAATATTTCTTGAAAAAGGGACTATTTCTGATCAGACTTGTGTGCAAATAACTGTGTTCTGTATTATTTATATTACAGATGAGGAAACTACATCTTAAGAAGTTTAATAATTTCCCCAATGTCATATACTTAGTCAACAGATGACTGAGAAAGGAATCAAGCCGCCACTTTCAGATTCACAGGTTCCACACCCCAAAAAACTCTGCAATATATTTACAAAAATTCACTTCACTCTGATGCTTCCCATACCATATCTCTTCTCTCTTCTATAGCAGAATCTCACTTGAAGATAGTGTTTCAGCAGAAATGAAATGATTACTAAATTATTCTAGTATTCATTTTGAAATAGGGATGTGAGGTCATTCTTTCAAAAATAACACTGCCTTTTGTGAAGGGGGGGATACTCAGAAATGTATTTCTTTATCAACAGGTAAATTGAAAAATAATGTCAGATACCCACGGTGTTACTCTAAATTATTTCCTTTCCTTTGCTAAACTGAATGGCATAATCAGCCTTATGCCACGCAAGTCTTATACCACTCTGCCCTGTGGTATTGAATTAACCTTTACCTGACATTTCTAGGTAATCATTTTGGGAGCCATCCAATAAATCATTTAATGAAATGAAAGTGGAATAGCTTTTCAGAAAGAGTGTGTGCTCATTTTAAGTACTTCTAAATGGAGGCAATTGTACTCAACAAGGAAAATAGCTCTTTGCATTACCAAACAAAAACAATTGGATTGGCCTTCCACAAAGGCAACCAGGAAGCAACTGGCTATGAGCCAGCATGGTCTTTTTAATGATATCCTCCAACAAGGGCAACTATGCCTATGGAATTTGCTCCCCTGTCTTCTTTTCTGTCTAGGACGATGGAACTACTGCAATTATTGAGAGAAACAAGACTGTCTTTGCATGGACTGTATCACTGTGTGCTATAAAAGCTGATAGAAAAAAAAACAACTCCTCACCATTTATTATAAGAGATCAGTAGGTGCATATTTTATAATATGGAGGTATTCGGATAGTCATGAAAAAGGCAATTTTGGCCCTCTAAAAAGCTATTTGAATGTATCGGTTATGCCATGGTTAATAATGTGCTAAATGGTGGAAGCAGCAGTAGATGTTATATTTTTGAGTGGTTTAGCCAATCTATTTCAGTCCTTGATATTCCAAGTTTCATTGTCAGAATGAGTATACTAATATGCCTAAGAAGGCTAGAGTCATTGGTACGAAAAAGGAGTCAGTCACAGATGACATCCTAATCTTTGGAGTGATCCAGAATAATTTCAACCAAGGCTCAGTGGTATGACAATGGAATAAAATTTTCTTGAATTGTCTACTTTTTAAGATGGTAACAATGCTTCAACACAATTTTCTATATTTTGGAAATGGCAGATTAAATAAGAAAATCATTTATAGCTTCTTCTTCCTCCAGAAAATTTCTTGAGTTCTCAGATAAAAAGACTTGCCAGTTCACTTCAGATAGGACCTTTGAATTCTCACACAGACTTGGTGAGCATTTTAAGTGATCAGAATTGGCTTAAGAAGATAATGCAATTAATGCATCTAAAAGTAATTAAAAGACTAGAATAGTGGTCACTAAGGAGTTCCCCTTTAACAACAATGAAATCAGTATACACACTACTCAGAAAAAGATGAAGCATCTGCATTCCTCATATAAGGAAAATGTGTGTCCTTACAAAGTATATACAGCTAGCTCTGTGTCTTTTAACTGGAGGAAGGGGGACTTAGATTCCCTTCCAGGGTACTTTGGCAATGCCTGAAGGTATTTTTGTTACAACTAGGGACTACTATTAGCATCAATGGGAGGAGGGCAGGAAATACCACGAACCATCTTAGAGTGCGTAGATCAGCCTTGCACAACAAAGAATCATCTGTTCAAAACATAGACATTGTCGATGTTGAGAAACTCTGTTGTAGGTCAAAAGAATCACCTTAATCTCACAGCAAACCATATGCAGATCCCATTAGAAACTTCAGGAAAGTCAATGAATTTGAAAATTGTAAAATCTCTGGAATCCCCTCTTCTCAGACACCTAAGTTCTCTATCCCAGGAACACATTCATCATAGCCACAGAAGAGAAACACTTCAGTCATACTTTCCAACAAAATTCCAAATACACATTGACATTCTGAATGACTCCAAGGCACGCTTTGGACAAGGAATGTCATTGTATAGTGTACCATGGGGAATTTTGGATACGATGGAATTCTGGCAGTTCCCTAGAAGAGACTAAACAGCCCAACAAAAATCCAATAAAAAGCTGGTATTGTAATATAATATCTAGAAGCAGCTTTGGGGCTCCAAATAAGCTGTTCTCAGATATTCCATATGGTATTAAGACTTTAAAGTCTAGTCAGGGAGAAAGTTTAGAATCCCAGCACCATTCAAACCAGCTCTTTCGTGGATACAGATTCAGATATATCACCTAAAAACAATGACTGTGCTTATCTCTCAGAGTTATTATAAAAGGTAAATTAGGTATGTGAACACTTAAGCCATTTACAAAGCTTTACCCTCAATAATTGAAGGTAACAGTGACATTATTTCAGACTAATTTAGGGAGATTTCATACATGCGATGTGATAGAGAAAAGAGAATTCTGGGAATTGTCTACCTACATTCTAAGTACCAGTACCTCTTCTTATGGAAATCCTGATTATAAGTAAAACATAAGTTTAAGTCATTAAAGAATTCTAATGATACCTTATATTTTTCTTCATCCAATTTATCACAACTATAGATGTATCTTTTATTTATTATAAGGTTTTCTTAATGCTTTCTCCTTTCCTAGACTCCCATATGCGTGCAAGGATTGTTACCTATTTTATTTATCTCCTTTAAACTCAGTAAATAGAATGATGCTCAGTACAGAACTGATGTCCAGTATTCATTGAATGATTTAATGGATAGATGACCAAAAGGATAGGAATCTGACTCTAATTAATCCTATAAACATGGTTTCAATAATATGTTAAGTAAAATAAGTCAGGCACAGAAAGACAAATACAGTGTGGTTGCAGTCATATAAATGGAAGCCAACAAGTTTATCTCACAGTAATAGAGAATGGAAGAGTGGTTACTTGAGCACTGAAAGTATGTGGGGGAAGGAGATGGGGATAGGATGGGTAATGAATATGGGGTTAGTTGGATAGGAAGACTACCGTGGGGTAGCTATGGTTGGCAACGATGAGTTGTATATTTCAAAAAAAAAAAAAAGGAGAAGAATTTGAACACAAATAAAGGATAAATATTGAGGTGCCAGATTTGATAATTACACTAATTTAATCACTTTACACTGTATACATGTTCTGAAACAACACATTGTGCTCCATAGGTATGTATAATTATTTGGAGTCAATTAATTTTTGGAACATATTTTAAAAGAAAATACATCATTGGCCCAAATAACCCTTCAAAACAGAAAGAAGATGCAAATTAACAAAACCAGAGACGAAAAAGGAGACGTGACAATGAATATCACAGAAATAAAAAGAATCATCACAAACGACTATAAACAGCTACATGTCAACATACTGGAAAAATTAGGGAAAAAAAGGAAAGATTTTTGGACACATACAATCTACCCAAATAAAGTTATGAAGACACACAAGCTTTTTTAGGACAATAACCAAGACAGAGGTTAAATCGGTAATAAAGACCCATAAAGAAAAGCACAGGATCAGATGGTTTCAATACTGAATTCTATCAAACTCTTAAAGAAGAACTAACACAAATTCTTCTCACACTATTCAAAACAACTCAAAGGGCGGGAAATGTTCTAAAATCCTATGAGGTCAACATCCCCTTAATTCCAAAACCAGAAAAAGAAACAACAAAGAAAGAGAACTACAGACCAATATCTCTGATGAACACAGACACAAAAATCCTCAAACAGGGATGGTTCAACATATCCAAATCAGTAAATGTGATACATCACATTAACAAATTGAAGAATAAAAACCATATGATTGGGGCCAGCGCTGTGGTGCAGCAGATTAAAACCCTGGCCTGAAGTGCCGGCATGCCATTTGAGCACTGGTTCTAGTCCCTGCTGCTCCACTTCTGATCCAGCTCTCTGTGATGGCCTCAGAAAACAGTAAAAGATGGCCCAAGTCCTTGGGCCACTGCACCCACGTGGGAGACCTGGAAGAAGCTCCTGGCTCCTGACTTTGGATCAGCACAGATCTGGCCATTGTGGCTATATGGGAAGTGAACCAGTGGTTGGAAAACCTCTCTCTCTATCTCCACCTCTCTTTGTAAGTATATTCAATATAGGAAGTATCACTATACTCCTAAATCCATATATATGAAATAAATGAAATTTATTGACCTAATGTAAATAAAATATTTGAATCATATGTGCATCATGTGTGCATATAATTAAAATTCTGAGTGTCTATATATGTGTATACATTAAATTACATATATAAATTACTGAATATATGCATACATAAAATCAATTTTGTGTATGTATAAGACAATTGAGTGTATATTATATATAATATATACATACATTATATATTATATATTATAGTACATATTTTATTATATATTATATATTATAGTATATATTTTATTATATATTATACATATTACATATTAGAGAAATACTGTATAATGTACATATATTATGTATTACATATAACTTACATATGTATTATATATTACATGATTGTGATTATATCATGCAGTATATAGTCATTATCAGATTATACAATATGCAATTGTAATATAGTACGTTAAATAATTGTATATTATTATATATTATCACATTATATATTTAACATCAAATATAATATATATTTGTTACACAATATATAGTACATATTTCATCTATTACTACATATTATATAAAATAAATATTACATATAGTATATGCTTATGTTATATATATGAAATATAATCCCATATATTATATATAATTATATAATCGATAATACTATATAATTATTATATATAATACATTTACTATATTATATATTATTTATTTATATTATTATATATGATAATATATAATACATAACACATACTATATAATATATATTATATTATAACATGCATAATATGTAATATATAAAATACATAATGCATATAACATTTAATATATAATATCATATACAATATACAATACTATATATTATGCTATATGTAATATATATTATCAAATTATATAATGTATATATTATATATTATATAATGATTATGTATTATAATGTGTATATAAAATTATATATAGTTACATATTTTATATAATATATTGTATATAATTATATACACACTATGTATATATGAATATATAATACATATATTATAGATTATATACATACATACATTGTACATTATATAATGTATAACATATTATATATTACATATCATGTATATGTAATATTATCTATATAATATGGATACATATAATACATATATTATTTAGATAACATTACATATAATAACATAAAATATCAAATTATGTTATGTATAATTATATATAATATATGTTATATAATAATATACATAAACTATTATATATAGTATATATACTATTAATTTGTATAATAATGTATCTAATATATCTAATATATCTCATATATATTATAATGTATATTAATAAGTTTTTTTTAACTTTTATTTAATGAATATAAATTTCCAAAGTGCGATTTATGCATTACAATGGCTTCCCCCACATACCGTCCCTCCCACCCACTACCCTCCCCTTTCCCACTCCCTCTCCCCTTCCATTCACATCAAGATTCATTTTCGATTATCTTAATATACAGAAGATCAGCTTAGTATACATTAAGTAAGGATTTCAACAGTTTGCTCACACAAAAACAAAAAGTCAAAAATAATAGATGATTTTTTTTAAATGATGATGAAATCAGATCAGACCTATTGTCATGTTTAATCCCAGTGAGACTCAAGTTGGGAGTTGACAATTTCTTTTTTTTTTTTTTTTTTTTTTTACAGAGGATCAGTTTAGTATACATTAGGTAAAGATTTCAACAGTTTGTACCCCCATAGAAACACAAAGTGAAATATATTGTTTGAGTACTCGTTATAGCATTAAATCTCAATACACAGCACATTAAGGACAGAGATCCTACATGAGGAGTAAGTGCACAGTGACTCCTGTTGTTGACTTTACCAATTGACACTCCTGTCTATGGCATCAGTAGTCTCCCTATGCTCCGGTCATGAGTTTCCAAGACTATGGAAGCCCTCTGAGTTCTCCGACTCTTATCTTGTTTAGACAAGCTCATAGTCAAAGTGGAGGTTCTCTCCTCCCTTCAGAGAAAGGTACCTCCTTCTTTGAAGACCTGTTCTTTCCACTGGGATCTCACTCGCAGAGATCTTTTGCCAGAGTGTCTTGGCTTTCCATGCCTGAAATACTCTCATGGGCTTTTCAGCCAGATCCAAATGGCTTTAGGGCTGATTCTGAGGCCAGAGTGCTATTTAGGACATCTGCCATTCTATGAGTCTGCTGAGTATCTCACTTCCCATGTTGGATCACTCTCCCCTTTATTTATTTCATCGTTTAGTGTTAGCAGGTACTAGACTTGTTTATGTGCTCCCTTTGACTCTTAGTCCTTTCATTATGATCAATTGTGAACTGAAATTGATCATTTGGACTAGTGAGATGGCATTGGTACATGCCACCTTGATGGGATTGAATTGGAATCCCCTGGTATGTTTTTAACTCTACCATTTGGGGCAAGTCAGCCCGAGCATGCCCCAAATTATACATCTCTTCCCTCTCTTATTCCCACTCTTATGTTTAACAGGGATCACATTTCAGTTAATTTTCAACACTTAAGAATAACTGTGTATTAATTACAGAATTAAACCAGTCATATTAAGTAGAACAGACAAAAAAAAAAAACTACTAAGAGGGATAATGTATTAAGTTGTTCATTAACAGTCAGGGCTATGCTGATCAAGTCACCGTTTCCCATAGTGTCCGTTTCACTTCAGGAGGTTTCCTTTTTGGTGTTCAGTCAGTTGTCACCGATCAGGGAGAACATATGGTATTTGTCCCTTTGGGACTGGCTTATTTCACTCAGCATGATGTGTTCCAGATTCCTCCATTTTGTTGCAAATGACTGGATTTCGTTGTTTCTTACTGCGGTATAGTATTCTAAAGAGTACATATCCCATAATTTCTTTATCCAGTCTACCGTTGATGGGCATTTAGGTTGGTTCCAGGTCTTGGCTATTGTGAATTGAGCTGCAATAAACATTAGGGTGCAGACCGCTTTTTTGTTTGCCAATTTAAATTCCTTTGGGTAAATTCCAAGGAGTGGGATGGCTGGGTCGAACGGTAGGGTTATCTTCAGGTTTTTGAGGAATCTCCAGACTGACTTCCATAGTGGTTTGACCAGTTTGCATTCCCACCAACAGTGGGTTAGTGTCCCTTTTTCCCCACATCCTCGCCAGCATCTGTTGTTGGTAGATTTCTGAATGTGAGCCATTCTAACCAGGGTGAGGTGAAACCTCATTGTGGTTTTGATTTGCATTTCCCTGATTACTAATGACCTTGAACATTTTTTCATGTGCCCGTTGGCCATTTGGATTTCCTCTTTTGAAAAATGTCTATTGAGGTCCTTGGCCCATCTCTTAAGTGGGTTGTTGGTTTTGTTTTTGTGGAGTTTCTTGATCTCTTTGTAGATTCTGGTTATTAACCCTTTATCTGTTGCATAGTTTGCAAATATTTTTTCCCATTCTGTCGGTTGTCTCTTCACTCTCCTGACTGTTTCTTTTGCAGTACAGAAACTTCTCAATTTGATGCAATCCCAATAGTTGATTTTGGCTTTGACTGCCTGTGCCTCCCGGGTCTTTTCCAGAAATTCTTTGCCTGTGCCAATATCTTGAAGGGTTTCTCCAATGTTCTCTAGTAACTTGATGGTGTCAGGTCGTAGATTTAGGTCTTTAATCCATGTTGAGTGGATTTTTGTGTAAGGCGTAAGGTAGGGGTCTTGCTTCATGCTTCTGCACGTGGAAATCCAGTTTTCCCAGCACCATTTATTGAATAGACTGTCCTTGCTCCAGGAATTGGTTTTAGATCCTTGATCAAATATAAGTTGGCTGTAGATGTTTGGGTTGATTTCTGGTGTTTCAATTCTGTTCCATTGGTCTATCCATCTGTTTCTATACCAGTACCATGCTGTTTTGATTACAACTGCCCTGTAGTATGTCCTGAAATCTGGTATTGTGATGCCTCCGGCTTTGTTTTTGTTGTACAAGATTGCTTTAGCTATTCGAGGTCTCTTGTGCCTCCATATAAATTTCAGCACCAATTTTTCCAGATCTGAGAAGAAGGTCTTCGGTATCTTGATTGGTATTGCATTGAATTTATAAATTGCTTTTGGGAGAATGGACATTTTGATGATATTGATTCTTCCAATCCATGAGCATGGAAGATTTTTCCATTTCTTGGTATCCTCTTCTATTTCTTTCTTTAAGGTTTTGTAATTTTCATCGTAGAGATCCTTAACGTCCTTGGTTAAGTTTATTCCAAGGTATTTGATTGTTTTTGTAGCTATTGTGAATGGGATTGATCTTAGAAGTTCTTCCTCAGCCATGGCATTGTCTGTGTATACAAAGGCTGTTGATTTTTGTGCATTGATTTTATACCCTGCTACTTTGCCAAACTCTTCTATGAGTTCCAATAGTCTCTTAGTAGAGTTCTTTGGGTCCCCTAAATAAAGAATCATGTCATCTGCAAAGAGGGATAGTTTGAGTTCTTCCTTCCCAATTTGTATCCCTTTAATTTCTTTTTCTTGCCTAATAGCTCTGGCTAGAACCTCCAGAACTATATTGAATAGCAGTGGTGAGAGTGGGCATCCCTGTCTGGTACCAGATCTCAGTGGAAATGCTTCCAACTTTTCCCCATTCAATAGGATGTTGGCTGTGGGTTTTTCATAGATTGCTTTGATTGTATTGAGGAATGTTCCTTCCAAACCCAGTTTGCTTAGAGTTTTCATCATGAATGGGTGTTGTATTTTATCAAATGCTTTCTCGGCATCTATTGAGATAATCATATGGTTTTTCTTCCGCAGTCTGTTAATGTGGTGTATCACATTGATTGTCTTGCGCACATTAAACCATCCCTGCATACCAGGGATAAATCCCACTTGGTCTGGGTGGATGATCTTTCTGATGTGTTGTTGCATTCTATTGGCCAGAATTTTATTGAGGATTTTTGCATCTATGTTCATCAGGGATATTGGTCTGTAATTCTCTTTCAGTGCTGCATCTTTTTTCCGCCTAGGAATTAAGGTGATGCTGGCTTCATAGAAAGAATTTGGGAGGATTCCCTCTTCTTCGATTGTTCTGAATAGTTTGAGAAGAATTGGAGTTAGTTCTTCTTTAAATGTCTGGTAGAATTCAGCAGTGACTCCATCTGGTCCTGGGCTTTTCTTTGTTGGGAGGGCCTTTATTACTGTTTCAATTTCTGTCTCACTTATGGGTCTGTTTAGGTTTTCGATGTCTTCCTGGTTCAATTTAGGTAGGTTGCATGTGTCCAGGAATCTATCCATTTCTGATAGGTTTCCCTGTTTGCTGGCATACAAGTCCTTGTAGTAATTTCTGATGATTCTTTTTATTTCTGTGGTGTCTGTTGTTACGTTTCCTTTTTCATCTCTGATTTTATTGATTTGGGTCTTTTCTCTTCTTTTTTTAGTTAGTTGGGCCAATGGGGTGTCAATTTTGTTTATTTTTTCAAAAAACCAGCTCCTCGTTTGGCTGATTTTTTGGAATGTTTTTCTTGATTCAATCCTGTTGATTTCCTCTCTGATTTTAATTATTTCTCTTCTCCTACTAGATATATCAATATATAAATCACATGATATATAATATATCATATTATAAATAATATCATATGATATTTTATAATTATATATAGATAATATAATATTACACATGTACACATGTAATATATACATAGATTTTATATGTTGCATATGTCATGTATCTCATATATAATACCATGTCATATGCATGCCTATGTAATATGTGCATATATTATATGTGTGATTTATAATATATGTAATATATATTATATACATGTATTGTATATACATATGTAGGGTTGTCACTGTGGCAGAGTGGGTAATGCCACCACCTGCAGTGCCAGAATCCCATATGGGCACTGGTTTAAGTCCTGGCTGCTCCACTTCCAATCTAGCTATCTGCTATTGCCTGAGAAAGCAGTGGAATATGGCCCAAGTCCTTTGGCCGCTGTACCCGTGTGGGAGATCACCTGAAAGAACATCTGGTTCCTGGCTTTGGATTGTTTCAGCTCCTGAAACAATCACTGCAGCCAACTGAAGAGTGAACCAGCAGATCTAAGCCCTCTGCCTATGTCTCTCTCTGCCTCTGCTTTTCCTTCTCTCTGTGGTTAACTCTTTCAAATAAATAAATAAATCTTTAAATACATATGTATATAATGTACAATCATATATATGTAAATATGATATTTACGTGCTACATACCCGATAAGCAATATTATGTATATAATGTCTATGAAATATATATATGTATATTATATTATATATAAAATATAAATATATGCATATTTTATGTACATATATAATATATACTAAATTGTTTATAGATGAAATTATGTCTAGAACTGGCTTAAAAATAATCCAGGGGGTGGAACTGAGTTTGGGATAAACCTGAAACTGGAACAACCAGACTTTGATAACTACTGAAGCTTGGTGATGGATAAAGGGGGTTTCATTACACTATCATTCTGTAAATGTTTGAGATTTTCTTTATTAAAAGTTTTAAGGTGTAGAAAAATGAAACGTGATTAAATTTAAAATACCACCTCTGCATATATGAGAAATATAAAGAGATTAATAAGTAGCTTAAACCTCATTTACATCAATAACATGTATGTAGAAGCAGTCTTCTTTCTCCTTAGGGTTGTAAGCAAAGTAGACTGTTTCCACCTTTTCTTTTACTCAATAACTTCAGGAAATTGTAATGAAAAGAAAAAGAGCAGAAGTGCCTGGACAGTGAAGAAGAGGTGCATGAGACTAATTCTACGGCTACTAAGTTAAAGACTGCCCATACACCAAGGTTAAAGCAGTTTCATGATCTTAAAGCAAGCTTAAATATCATTTAATAATGAATCAGATAGATATTCTTCCATTTTTGCTCATCCTCCAGTAAATTGACTGGATTATACAGAAATCGGATTCCTTGAAAGATAACAGCATCCTTAATTGAACTTTTGAGTCCCCCTCCCCCTACCACTCTCAGGAAATCATGGAGCTCAAGATGCTGAAACTCAAGAGATGGAAGACTAAACCTTCTAAAGGTCTAAATACAATCTCAGTTCCTGTTTTTGATGCCTGACCACAGTCCTGGTCATTTATTGTTGGATTCATAATAAACCTCACCACTAGACAACTGACATAAAGCACAGTCTAATTATTGATTTTCAGGCTCTGAAATCACCCTGAGCACAAACCAGCATAGAATCAAATCAAATTATATTTTGACTGAATAATCTACCAATCACTACTGAGTCACAGTTTAGGGAAGGTTACATTTTACAGGCACTATTTATATTTTCCCACAACATGGCATTAATTAGTAATATCAATCATTTCATATAATGTGAAAATCCATTGAAGTTAGGAGAAAATATTTTATCTCTTTATTGAGAAAGCATGTGCTACATTCCCACTGTGATTTCTGTTTTAAATGATTCTACATGAAAGTAATGTGATGATTTATTCTCAGAATTTTTCTTTGGATGATGTATTTCTTTTTTTTTTTTTTTTTTTTTTGGACAGGCAGAGTGGACAGTGAGAGAGAGAGAGACAGAGAAAAAGGTCTTCCTTTGCCTTTGGTTCACCCTCCAATGGCCGCCGCAGCCAGCGCACTGAGGCCAGCGCACTGTGCTGATCCGATGGCTAGAGCCAGGTACTTATCCTGGTCTCCCATGGGGTGCAGGGCCCAAGCACTTGGGCCATCCTCCACTGCACTCCCTGGCCACAGCAGAGAGCTGGCCTGGAAGAGGGGCAACCGGGACAGAATCCAGTGCCCCGACCGGGACTAGAACGCAGTGTGTCGGCGCCTCAAGGCAGAGGATTAGCCTAGTGAGCCGCAATGCCAGCCTGATGTATTTCAGTCTACATAAAATTGCAAAACAAAAGTTAAGACAAAAAAAAAAATGTGGGTTCAATTCCCAGCTAATTCTCCTGACTCCAGCTTCCTGCCAGTGAAGATTCTGAGAGGTAGTGGTGATGGCTCAAATGATTGAATCCCTGCCATCCACATGGGAGACCTGCATTGAGTTTCCAGCTACCAGCTTCAGCCTGGCTCAGACCCAGCCAATGTGGACATTTGGGATTTGTGGAGCAAACACCTTACTCACTCCCTCTCTTTCTTTTTCTCTCCCTCTCTCCCAGTAACATAAATAAAGCAAAATGAAATAAAATAAAAATCTCGTAATATAGCCAAAACATTAGAAGATAAATGGTATGTAGATGTTATAAATGTATCATGAATAAGGTATATGGGGCCAGAATTGCTGCATGTATTGTATCTTTGTGTCCTTCCTAGGCTTGGTTTTGAAACAGTTTTGATATATTTTCAGCGGTTATCTTAAGTATTATTCACTGTAAAAGAAAATTAATACACCCTAACTTCTTTTTTGGTTTCTTTAGTTGTAACTTAAGTACTTTCTTTTTTATTAAGAAGCTCTAAATTCAGTTAGCCAAAGTCCTTTTGGGCTATGGATGGAAATTACTTTGACTGAATTCCTTAAATGAGAACAATAAATTAGAATTTAAATGTATACAATATGTGCCTTTGAGTAAATGTCCTGAGGGAATTTATTGTCCTCTAATTAATTTCCCTTCTCAGAAGAGATAAACACACTTCTTTGGTATAGTGCTTTGCCCATCACATATATTGTTTGAAGGCTCAGTTTCACCATATACACATCACATTGAAATCACATTCGGTATTAGGTGAGGGGACAGTAACAGTTACCTGATATAAATGAATTATCCATAACACCCCAGACGGAGTTTGGGAACAGATGTTGGACTTCTGTTCCAAAAACTCAATACCCTGAAATCAAACCACATTATGTTCCGATCCATGCTCTATGACCATTCAATAGAGGAAATTATTTAGCTTCAATAATGGCTTGAGTACTTTAGCAATGCAGTGAATCTTCTGGAGTACAGTCAATTCTTTTTCATGAAGATCTGAAATTTTCTATGTTTATTTAATCAATATCTGTGCTCTTTTTCCATTTTTTGCACTATACTATGGAGTTTACAAATGAAAAATGAAAGCACTTTATATCTCTCTAATTTTCTAAAGCTTGCAAAGGGTGTCTCACTGCAGCTCATTAATACAAATCATCAGATAATTCCCTGGAAAACCAAGATGCATGACCAACTCTGACCATAGATCCAATGTGTTTTCCTACAGGTATTATCTATTATGACTCTTGACATAAATAATACATGGCTCATTGAAAATAACATGCAAAAAATTAAATATTCTGTTGAAGAGGGAAAAGTGATCTATGCTAAATAATGTAAAATAATAATAATAATATAAACTGAATGGAGAAAGGTAATTGGACCATGAGGCTTTGGTGTGGCTTTCTTAAAAAGAAGTGAGAATTCTAAATAATTCAATGAATTTTTCTAATCAACCTTAAAAAACACATTAATTCCCCAGAATTTTGGACTGAAGGAGTTTCCTACTTGTTTTCATAAAGTAAAATAATCACATAATATGCTCTTCTGTCAGACTATTAAAAACAAGTTATGCCAGATGAGGCAAAACATCTTGAAATAGCTGTACATCCCTAAAATATTATATCCTGTATTTCCAAGTAGATGCCAAGAGTACAGAAATATTAGATGTGTTATTGTTTGCTGTTTTGTTCTTGATATTGCTTTGAAATAGTATAAAGTTAATTAATATTTGCTTCCATGTACATTGAAGTGGAATCTAGTAATTAAACTTCCTAAATATTTCCAAATTTGAGATACGTCCAATTTTCAAAGTAGTTCAGCCATATTTATCTATAATCTTTGGTTTCCTTCATAATGTTACCCTTAATAAGATTAATTCTCTTAAAAATATGAATAAAAAGAAATTGTGTCAGATTTGGTAATTCAATTAATTTGGTAGCTTAATTATTTTATTTGATATCTTAATTAATAATCTAATTGACATATATAATGAAGGGCTGAAACCACCAGCTGATTTACTGTAAAATATATGGCGAACACTTTCTCTATCCTTATGTTCCATGGAACACTAAAACTATACAGAAATACACTGATACTATAGTATGTTGTACCTTGGATACTTGTCCTTGCTAAGAATAGAAAACAAAATAAAACGAAGGTTGTTGTTGAGAAAAAAATTAAAGCACTTAGAATAAAGAAAGCTAGATTTAATATAACCATATTTTAGCAACTCAATCTGAGCTACAGAAAGTTTTATAAGTTGAATGCATTGGATAAGAGAGGCATTATAAAAATCATTTCAGCTTTTGAAAAAACTATAATTATTAAACCCACTTTATAGATGAGGACACATTGAAAATAGCTTAGTAATATGCAAGAGTAATATTGTTACTAAATGCTCAAACCCTGTTAGTGACTTTAATCACTATACAATAGTAGGAAAAATCGAAACATTTTGGAGAGAACATAAAATGTACATTAGAATATAAAGTATGCCCAGTAGTTCTAGTTATGAGAAACAGAAGGAGTATCATGGGAAGAGAAACAGCATATTGAAAATATCAGGGGGCCAGCACTAATGTGGAGCGGGTAAAGCTGCCTGCCTGCAGTGCTGGCATTCCATATGCGGCCAGTTCAAGTCCCAGCTGCTCCACTTTCCATCCAGCTCCCTGATATGCCTTGGGAAAGCAGTAGAAGATGGTCCAAGTCCCTGGGCCCCTGTATCCATGTGGAAGACATGGAAGAAACTCCTGGCTCCTGGCTTAGGATTGGCACAGTTCCATCCACTGTGGCCAGTTGGAGAGTGAACCAGCAGATGGAAGACCTCTCTCTCTCTCTCTCTCTCTCTGCCTCTCCTTCTCTATCTCTGTAACTCTGACTTTCAAATAAATAAGTATTTTTTAAAAGAAAATATCATGAAGATAATGAGGTTGCAATGATGACAAAATGTAAAACAATATTAAGAGAACTTAGATGAAAACGTAGGAAGGGGTCAAATAGTTACAGGGCTTGAGTACTGGCTTCATGCTGCAACCAACCGGGAGACATGCAACCTTTCTGAGCACAGGAGCAGCAGATTCCAAGCAGACTTTTTGATAGCATTGATCTGGAATAAGCATGGAATTTCAAAACAAGAAAAGAGCAAGAGACCCAAGGAAGCATGGAAAATATTTTGAAAACCAGCACAGTGGCTTATATTAGAAATAATAACCAGACAGATTTATTTAAGGAGTCCTCCTCACCAATAAATACACAGCAGATTTGTTTCTCACCAGCTAAGAAAAAACTCCCTCGTTTACAATATTTGTTTCTATTCACTGGCACCATTTTCAATTCTAATTACATTCAAGAATACTTTGAATAACTGAAATTTAATCTTAATTACTTCAAGCTTTTTTTTTATGGATTTACTGAGGGTTGATTCTGGTTACCAAAAAAGACACTAAGATACTAATTTTGAGATAACTATCTAGAACACGACTTGAATTATATCTGCTTCAAATACATCCCATTGTAAAGGAAACTTTTGCATACATAAGCTGCTGAGAACCTAGCATATAATTTACAATAGAGGGTACTATAACAGGTGACTGGCAACTACTTTAAAACCAAAGCACTCATATATGAGAAACAGAAGGAGTATCATGGGAAGAGAAACAGCATATTGAAAATATCAGGGGGCCAGCACTAATGTGGAGCGGGTAAAGCTGCCTGCCTGCAGTGCTGGCATTCCATATGCGGCCAGTTCAAGTCCCAGCTGCTCCACTTTCCATCCAGCTCCCTGATATGCCATATAACATTAGAACTTCTATTATGAAGAAACTGAAAATCTATGTTACCTTATTTTCAACAAGGTAGAAAAGGATACAAAGGAAAAAGAAATCTTCTATAAAGTGAGTAGTTTGAACAAGATAGACCTTTCTATAGCATCTCCCTCCTTCTTGTAAAAAGGAAACAAAAATTTAACACTCATTCTGAGCATCTCTTTTAACAGAATCATAAAGACTTTATGAGTGGCCTGATATTGGCCATTTGGGAAGAATATATAACAGAGAAATAAGAAAATGCAACATGTAGTTTTGTTGTTGTTGTTCAGAAAGCCAATCTGCCAACTAAGTAATTACAAACGTTCCAAATGTTTCCTAGAGTTACATACACTTATTCTGTGTAAATATTTGAAAATTTGGCACTTGCAATACAAATTTTCAAGATCTATAAAATGAACAAGCAGGTATATTTTTGTTTTTTAAAGAACTGAAATCTTCTAGGCCTTTTGGTTTTCTCTTTTGCTATAGGATGGCTCAGTAATGTTTTGCCCTTCATTAAATAATGTGAAGGCTAATATTGAGAATGTTCCTTAAATCTCACAATCTAGTTCAGTTGCTCCCAATTATTGAAGTGTATTAGAATCCTCCAAACATCTTATTAAATACCAACTCTTAGGCCCTCATCTAACTACTTATGAATCTCTGGATTTGGGTGAGGGCTCAAGAGTTTGCTTTTCTAACAAGTGCCTGAGTGATGTATATACTCCTGATCCTGGCTTTGGATCAGTGTAGTTCCAGCCGTAGTGGCCATTTGGGGGGTGAACCAACGGAAGAAAGACCTTTCTCTCTGTCTCTCTCTATCTCTCTCACTGTCTAACTCTATCTGTCAAATAAAAATACATAGAATTCTACTGATTAGAATCTCCAATTTCACAGGCAATACATTTTAATTATCTTGTTATAAAAACTTGTGAACCCACAGAACAACACCCTGTAATGATCACTATACTGACCGGGATTATGTCAAATCTTAACATTTTTTGACTGTGCAACAAACCATAGGAATTTGGATACGCAATTCAGATCACAGTCCTAGAGCAGCAGAAAAAATAAATTCTAGGATGGTATAATTTATGAGAAATATAATGAAAGTCACTTACAACATTTTAAGTTTCTAGTGACCACAATAAAATAATAAAAAGTAAAACTAATATTTTATTTAGCACAACAAATAAAACATCTTATGTAAACACATAATCACTGTGATACTGTATAACCTTTCTCCTTTTTTAATATTTCTTTATTTTCACTTTTTTGAAAGGCAGAGAGACTGAAAAAGAGAGAGAGAGAGACAGAGACAAAGACAGAGACAGAGATTATCTGTCCATTAATTGACTACTGAAATGTCCACAACATCCAGAGTCTAGTCAGGCAAAGGCCAAGAGCCTGAACCTCTAATTTCCTACATGGGTGGCAGAGATTCAAATACTTGAGCTATAATCTATTACGTCTCGGTGTGTGCATTAGCAAGAAGCTGGAACTGAAAGAGGACTCCAACCAGGGATCCAAATATGGGATATAGGAGTCCAAAGTGGCAACATAAACACTTTGCCACACACCTACCCTGTCCAGTTTCTAAAACATTCTTTTATTTTTAAGATTTATTTATTTGAAAGGCAGAGAGAGAAGGAGAGAGAGAGAGAGGGAGAGAGAGAGAGAGAGAGAGAATGAATCTTCCATTCACGAATTACTCCCCAAATGGCCACAAAGGCCAGGGATGAGCAAGGTTGAAGTCAGGAGCCAGGAGCTTCACCTGGGACTCTGAGGTGAGCGCAGGGGCCCAAGCTCTTGGGCCATCTTCCACTGCTTTCCCAGGCACATTAGCAAGGAGCTTGTTCAGAAGACAAGCAGCTGGGACTCAAACCAGCTCCTAAATAGGATGTAGGCGCTGCAGGCAGCAGCTTAACCTGCTGTGCCAAAGTTCAGGATATTAAAACTTTCTTTTAAATCCTGTGTGTATCTCACTTGCATAAATGTCTTAATTTAGAATGCCCATATTTTAATTGCTCAGGAGAACATGTGGCTAGTTGTCGCTGATTGTACACAATGGTTCTAAGAAGTTGTCTTTATATTATGTTCTGCGTAAAACACTAACCAACAAAGGATTCTTAAAACACTACTTAATCTTTACATTTCATTTGCCATTTATGATATGGGCATAATACTAATTTTTCTGCTTCAAGAAGTCATAAGAAAAAGTGACAAATTTTTAAGCATTTCAATATATACTTCAGATTATTAGAACAAATTCTATCTTAATCTTACAATTCAGCCCCTGAAACAATTAAAACACAAACCATCAGACAGCATTACTGTTTGTACATTGAATATTACTACTAATGTTGCTACTTTTGTATTGTGATGATTTTTTAATATTTATTTTATTTATTTGAAAGCATTACAGAGAGAGGTAAAGACAGAGAGAGAAAGAGGTCTTCCACCTGGTAGTTGACTCCCCAAGTGCCTGCCACGCCGGCACAGAGCCACTCTGGAGCCAGGAGCTAGGAGCTTCCTGTATGTCTCCCATGTGGGTGCAGGGACCCAAACATTTGGGCCATCCTCCAACACTTTCCCAGGTGCACCAGCAGGGAGCTGGTCAGGAAGTGGAGCAGCCGGGACATGAACTGGCACCCATATGGGATGTCTGTGCTGCAGGACAGGACCTCAACGCTCTTTGCCACAGTGCCATTCCTGGTGCTTTTAAAAATATACTTTGGTGGTAACTGTTTGACCTAGTTATTAAGATGCCTGCATCCCATACCTGAGTGTCTGAGTCCATACCTATCTCTGTTCCTGACTCTGGCTTCCTGCTGATGTAGACCCTATAGGTGTAGAAAATAGCTCAGTAATTGGGTACCTGCCATCCATGTGAGAACCCTAGGTTGAGTTCCTGTCTCCTAGCTTTGGTCGAGCCCATTCCTGGTCATTATGGACATTTGGGAAGTAAATCAGCAGGTAGGAATTCTCTCTCTCTGTTTTTCTCCCTCTCTTTATCTCTCTGTCTCTCAAATAAAAATATATTATATAATATCATGTAAATTATATAAATAACATATATAATATTATCTGCAATCTAGGGAAGAGTTAGGGAGAAAACTGCAGAGCAAACTTCATGAAAATTAGAGGGACACTGTGGATCTATCTGAAGGGTCTGGGTGTGCACAACTCAGGACCCCAGCAGCCAAGAGCCTCAGCAGCAGCTTTGGAGAGTGAGGTGAGACCACACTGTGGCAACCCAAGCCACTGGCAATAAAGCTGGGGGAAGAACCTGGCATGAGTCTGGCTTACAGCCCAGTAGGGGAAAGTGTAGCTGCAACCCCAGAGGGGGAAAAAAAGGAAGGGCATATTTCTCTCTCCCCAACCACCTGGCAGTGGCATCCTGTAACTAGCTGAGGGAGGGCGGGTGCCATTTTGAACACATGTAACAGCTCATCATTTTGTGAATGCATGCCAGGAACCAGCTGAGAGGAGATTTCTCTGTCTGGTTGGGAGAATTGACAGTGTGCTAGGCAATCATGACTGTGGAAGCTTGTGTGCTGGGGTGGACGGTGAAAACACAGGCTGCGTGAGAGGGCACAGGGTGTGGCTGGGTATCTGAGCAGTTACTGTGAGTGGCTCCACACATTCAGGGCTCCCTGATTGCCTGGTGAAAGTCATTGCTGATGGATCTATGTTCACACTGAGTACTGCATGGATCCTTTGTGTGGTTCTTGAAGCAGTGCAGATGAATATTGCGCCCACCCGGGCTAGTGCCTGGGCATTGATCTTCTTGGAGGAGAGGAGATGAACATGAGACTATGCCAAAAGAGCTTATCAAACTCTCTACTATGATTAAAAAAGAAGATGAAGAATAAGACGAGGGGAAGGGGGAGAGGGAAAGGGAGGAGGGAGGTGGAAGTAGGGAGGGGAGTAGGAGGAGAAGAAGATGAAGGAGAAGAGATTTACCATTCCCAGCTTGGTTGTCACCATGGACATTCCCCTCACCCTGGAGCAGTGAACAGAGCTCCTGGAACACATTGAACACATAGCTCTGGGTATTCACCAAAAGAGGAGACACTCCAGTAAGTCACAGACGAATAGCCAAAAAATAAAATCCATCACAGGGAAAACTAAAAAACCAACAAGTATCTCCACAAATGCCCAAAAATAAATGCAGAAACTCAAGAAACAAGAACAAGGAAGACAACATGATGTCCCCAAAGGAACACAACAACACTTCAATAGTAGAATGTAAAGATGGCCGGCGCCGCGGCTCAATAGGCTAATCCTCCGCCTAGCGGCGCCGGCACACCGGGTTCTAGTCCCGGTCGGGGCGCCGGATTCTGTCCCGGTTGCCCCTCTTCCAGGCCAGCCCTCTGCTGTGGCCCGGGAGTGCAGTGGAGGATGGCCCAGGTGCTTGGGCCCTGCACCCCATGGGAGACCAGGAAAAGCACCTGGATCCTGGCTCCTGCCATCGGATCAGCGCGGTGCGCCGGCCGCAGCGCGCCGGCCGCGGCGGCCATTGGAGGGTGAACCAACGGCAAAGGAAGACCTTTCTCTCTGTCTCTCTCTCTCACTGTCCACTCTGCCTGTCAAAAAATAAAAAAAAAAAAAAAAAAAAAAAAAAAAAAAAAAAGAATGTAAAGATGAAGAGGTTGAAGAAATGCCAGAAAAAATTTTCAAAAAATTGATCATATAATTACTCAGAACCAAATCCATGATTTAAAGAAATAAATACATGAAATGAATGAAAATTTTCCAATGAAATCAATCCTTGGAGCAAGGATAGTCTCTTCAACAAATGGTGCTGGTCTCTGTGTGCAAAAGTAGGAAGCAAGACCCCTACTTCATACCTTACACAAAAATCCACTCAAAATGGATCAAAAATAAATTTATAACATGATACCATCAAATTATTAAAAAACATTTGGGAAACCCTGCAAAGACATTGGTACAGGCAGAGAGTCATTGGAAAAGACCTCAAAGGAACAGGCAAACAAAACCAAAAGTGATTATATCAAATTGAGAAGCTTCTGTACTGCAAAAGGAACACTCAACAAAGTGAAGAAGCAACTGACAGAATGGGAGAAATCATTTGCAAACTATGCAACTGATAAAGGATTAATACTCAGACTCTATAAAGAGCTCAAGAAACTCAACAACAACAAAACAAACAACCCAGTTAAGAAATTGACAAAGAACTTATACAGGCCTTTTTTCAAAACAGGAAATCCAAATGGCCAACAACCACAAGAAAAAATGCTCAGAATCACTTGTGATTGGGGAAATATCAATAGTACACATTAAGAAAAAAGTTATAAAAATATATCAGAATTTTAATTAATATTTAAGTATTATGTAAGTTCAAATTACAATAACATATAACAAATAATGCTATGGAAGCAACTCTAGATTTCTCTATTTATATGATTGCTGAAAAATGAATTTATTAAATAAGTAAATTAGGTACATATCTAATGGTATTCAATGCAGATGGCATTAATTCTTTAATTTATTATATGCATCATAAGTAAAACCTAATTAATGGCTTTTAATTCATTCCCTATCATTTGTGTTTGTTGTTAACAAGGATTTTGTTGCTAAGAAAGTTGAATGTTCTATTACTGGTATCCTTGATCATTTTCAAAATTCAAACCCCTATTAATGCAGAGTGCTATGGAAAGATTAGTATAATGCCTGTGTACATTCTTTTTAACCTGTTATAAATTTTGAAAAAAATTTCATTTTGTTGGCATTCATAGTGTTTTGATGAAAATGTTACTGCCTTAATCATGATAGACTGATTTCACAAATTCTGACAATTTTTTGTCTCTGTATACCCATTTTACTGCATGATTTTGCACAAATAATTACTAATGCAGTTGAATCTATTCTCTCATTCTTTTTAATGTACTTTTTATTATGGTAAAATATACTTAAATCAAAATCTGCAATTTAACTCATTTTTAGCAATTTTTGTGTATTTATTTGATAAGCAGAGAAATTGAGTGGAAGGGATTGAACGAAAGAGACAGACAAACATGGAGAAAGAGAAAGAGATTCCATTGCTGGTACTCCACAAATGCCTGGCATGGCTGGACTGAGCTGAGGCTGAGGCTGGGAGCTGGGAATTCAATCCAGATCTCCCATGTGGGTGGCAAGAACATCACTGCTGCCTCCCAGGGTCCACATTAGCAGGTAACTGGAGTCAGTAGCCAAAGGCAGATAACAAATCCAGGTACTCAAATGGGGGATACAGACATCTTAAACACTATGCCAAATACCTGCCACAATTTAGCTGTTTTTAAGTGTACAATTCTGTAGCATGAGGTATATTCATACTGTATAATTACCACCATTATCCACCTCTGTAATCTTTATATCAGCCTCAAAGGAAACTCCATATCCCTTAGACATTAATTCATTATCCCCTGAAACCACTTCAGTTCCTGGAAAACACCATTCAACTTTATATGAATTTGACTATGCTAGGAAACTAACATAAGTGGAATTACACAATATTTGTCCTTTTGTGACTGATTTATTTCACAGCATACTGTCATGGTATCTTTTTTATCATGTTGTAGTTTGTGTCAAAGGTCCCTACTACTTTCAAAAATTAAATAATATTCTATTGTATATCATACTCTCTCCACCTGTTATACCACACATTGGGATTGAGGAGCAGAGCCACCAAACTGACCCTCCTTTTATAAAGAGACATATGTGTATACAGTGGAAATCAACTAATAGTATCCAAGTCAGCCAAGCCTGCTTCCAATCAGCAAAACCCTATCTAGATTCAATGTTAGCTAAATGGTTGTCATTATGCTTGCTTGTTTTTTATCATTATTATGAAGACTGGGTAAATGATACACAACTTGAGGAGGAAACTAAAAGATAAATAATTACATGAAACTCTAGTTGCTAAATAATTTATCAAAATAGAAATGTCATAGTAAGAAAGGTACCAAAAGGGAAGATCAATTCAAACACTGACAGAGTACTGTGGGGAATGAGAGGGAGACAGACCAGTAGAATTAGAATGAAAAAAACTGAATTCTCTTGTTTGAGAAAACATGATCTGTCTCCACTCACTCTGTCAAACCACAGACAGTATATCTGCCTCCAGAAATGTTTTTCCACAAATCCATCAGCTGAGAAAACAAAGAACATAGGGCAATGGTTTGTAACCATGCACGATCTCAAAGGTCACACATCCAGGCATACCCATCTTCCTAACATATAAACTGTAAAATTTTTATTGGCCCCTTAGCCATCTTTTCACTTTGCTCCACTCTTGGTGACCACAATCATCTTGCAAGCCCTTCTTGTAAGGAATTCCTTGCCTCCATAAGTCTATACATTTCCTACTTGATCCTTGTCACCATTTAAGTCAGAAATCATGTTCCTGAGGAACACTTTCTTTTGGTTTCCTCTCATCATCTTCCTTGAAAATGGAACTTTTCATATGCCGGTGCTGTGGCTCACTTGGTTAATCCTCCACCTGCGGAGCCAGCATCCCATATAGGTGCAGGGTTCTAGTCCCGGTTGCTCCTCTTCCAGTCCAGCTCTCTGTTGTGGCCCAGGAAGGCAGTGGAGGATGGCCCAAGTGCTTGGGCCCCTGCACCCACATGGGAGAACAGAAGAAAGCACCTGGCTCCTGGCTTTGGATCAGTGTAGTTCTGGCCGTAGCGGCCATCTAGGGGGTGAACCAATGGAAGGAAGACCTTTCTCTCTGTCTCTCTCTCTAACTGCCTAACTCTGTCAAATAAATTAAAAAAAAAAAGAAAGAAAATGAATCTTTTCAAATAACAAAAAAGAAATCATGGTTTGGATATTTTGGATAATATAAATATTCGGATATTAACATGACATTATTTCACCATGAAAATTCATATCCCAAGAATTTTAAATAGTCTTACAAATACACTGCTCCCCTTTGATTTTTTTCTCTATTATTCTTTGGACAGTAGTCTCACAGTTGTCATTATCATCATTATTGTCATTACTTGTGAAATGAGCCATGTAGCAGACTCAAGAAGAATCCATGGAAACTAAGTGCCAATTTTTATCCTGTAATCAACTTGAACAATCTTGCTGTTTTGGGCCTGATTAAGAAAGATCAACATCTAAAGGTAAAACACTGTTGATTAATTTACAATTAGAAAATAATTCCCACAGAAATTTATTACTTTTGATATGTCATTTCCCTCTGTACAATTTTTTTGTCTAACAGCATTATTTTCATAAATAGATACCCTTTCCCAGCAATGGTAAAGCATACAATACCACAGGGGTTTAATTAAATGCATCTAACTATGGTGAGCATGCCAAAGGAACATTTTGTTTCACAAAGAAAAAAAGTTAAAAGAAAAAGAATAAAATTTGGCACTAATTTCTCACACAAATATCATCTCAAAGATAATTTTTATCTGTTCTAACATGTCATGAGAAACAAAACCAAAACTAGTTTTTGACATGTGTAAAAGAAGTATGTTTGTGTCTTAACTCTAACTATGTAACAAGATATTTTAACTTAAGCAACATGAGCCACTAAGACCACAGAAAGAATTCATAAAGTCCACAATCTTGATTTGGAAAATTATATTCAAATTCAATTTTCCTCACTAACTTTAACTGATAAATTTTCTTTCAACTATAAATGTAGGAAACAAAGTAGAGCACTATGAGCAGAATCTGTGACTCTGTCACTAAGAGAAGTTAAAGACTTCTCACATTACACTGACGTTATGCACATCATTGAAAATGGTATTTATATTCATCACCATTTCAAAATTATAGTGATATGGGGCAGGCATTAGGGACAATTGTTAAAATGTGGCTTGGAACACCACATCCCATATTAGTGTCTGAGTTTTAGTCTGGCTCTGCTTCCTATTCTACCTTCCTGCTAATGTGCACCCTGGCAGGCAGCAGGTGATGGCTAAAGTATTTGGGTCTGTACTACCCACATGAGAGACTTGGATTGAGTTCCGAGTTCCTGGCTTAGGCCAGGTCCAGTCTCCACTGCTGCAAGCAACTGGGTAGTAAACCAGTAGGTAGAAGACTCTCTCTCTTTCTCTCTCTCTGTTTCTCTCTCTCTTTCAAACAATAAAAACTTACAGTAATAATCAGGCAACAATGGATTCTATTACTAAATGTAATGAAGTGTATGTATCACCATGTCACAATTTCATTTTTATTATGTTTTGAGAATTGTACTTATAATAGATTTTCTATAATCTTGGGTATTTGAGGCCTTTAATAACATTATTCAGAAAAGGGGTCTCTAGCTTCACTAGGTGTACCAGAAATACAGCAATAAGCAAAAAATGCATGTTAAACTTATTAAGATAGAGGAAAATAGCATCATGTTTAGGAGAACAAAACTTGATGAGTCACTGACTGAAAACATCAGAAAAACTAAAGAAGCAGTGTCTGAGGCAGATACATCCGCCTATCTCAGAGCTTGCAGATCTTCTGCAAGATCCCCCTGAAAAGCAAAGCAGTCTTCCCTCCTCTTCTGGTAGTTCTCAAATGCTGAGTCTCACTCTCCACGGAAGCAAGCTATCTGCTAAAAGTATGAGGAACTAAAAAAATGTATCACTGTAAAGTGACTTGCATTTTAATAGTATTATTGGAACAATCTCTCAACTGGTTGCCAAAATCTGACATGGAGGGAAAGAGAGGAGACACGTTCTATAACAGGAATTCCACAAACTCATGCTTGTCTATTTAGTTGCACTTCCAAACCAGTAAAGGTCAACTTCTTAAATGTATAGAGTTAATCTACATTTTTTACCCAACATAAAAGGTTTCAGTAAGACAAAGTGCTGCAATGACAAAATATCTTACATTGGTTAATTTATAAATAAAAGAAATAATTTCTCACAGCTCTGGAGGCTTGGAAGTCCAAGATCAAGGCACCAGAAGATTTAGCATCTGGTATGGGTTGTTCCTCATGTTTGGAACCTACTATGCATCTTTACATAGCAGAAGGACAAAAGGAACAAGCTTAAGGGCCTGATCCCATACATGGCCATGGAGTCCTTATGGCCTAATCACCTTCCAAGGACACCATCTCTTTGTGCCAATCACCTGTGGCTTAAGTTACAACTTAATGAATTTTAGAATGGCACACACTCAAATCACAGTATTAAGAAAATGAATTCTACCCATTTGCTAATTTGGAAAATAACAAAAATCACAAAGTTTCCTTTATCATATCTACAGGAGACCATCTGAAAATAGATATGTTCGGATCAGTATGCTACAGTTCAGATCCTTTCCAAAGCTCAATATCCATATGCAGGTCTTCAATCTATTTTGTTTTTCCCATTCCATGCCCTTCTTTATCGATTTGCTATATTTAATTAGCATATATTCATTTCTTATGAGACTAGCAGCAAGTGATATGAAATATCACATGAGATCAAATGATTCAAGCAATCATTCTTTCTCACTAAATCAATTTCTCTAAATTCTGGGGTACCCAATTGATGGAGCCTGAGGAAAATATTAAGATGAAATTTAAGTTTAAGTAAAACAGGCTAAAAATATATTCACCTTTCTCTGCCTACCTCAAGGGGAATATACTGCTGATCACATTGAAATGGAGGTATGTACAGATACTTCCTGACTTTTTATATTTGACTTCCTTTAGTCTCAAAACAAGAACACAGGGAATCCACCTTCATTTTACAGTCTGTTAGCACATTTCAAAAAAGAAAAGAAGAGATGATTGAACAGTTAGAATCTGTACGATTCTAATTATCTGGGATGCTAAAATAACGTTAGTAAGAATTGAAATTCTGAGAAGCAAATGACATCCACAGAAGAAGGTTAAGAAAAGTCTTGGCATCAGAGATTTAATAATGCATCTCTTCCCAATTACCTTGTGATAATAGGAATATTAAAGTTCAGTAAACACTATGAAGTCAACTGAAGCTGACTGTCTTCTATCAAGGTATAGATCTTTAATCTGTTTTGAACTGAAAAATGTCAAGGATGATAAATAAGCACCTCTGAAGTGTGAGGATTTACACATATTCTACTGCACTCAGCAATTAACATTTGCAATGTCATCTGCAGGAGGAAAATGTCACTGTTCCATTTGCTCATATCCAGGGCCCTTCTGCTTATTAGCCTCCTCCCTGAAGTTTTACATATCTCCAGAACTAATATCCCACAAAGAAGAATGTGTGTTTGATAAATCCAAACATTTTAACAGCTATGTAAATACCAATGTGAACAGCAATATTTTTAAAAAATGAAAATTAATATTTCTGTCCTTCTATGGGAAAAATATCATTCACTTCACTTGGCTCTTTCACACAGTTTCTGCTCTGACCCTCTCAAAATATCATTTATCTGCCAAGTTATATTTATCTAAAAGCTTCTAGGGCATTTAAATTAAATTACACTTAAAACTACTTGCAAGGTCAGAGGACAATTCCTCAGATTTTGGCAAGATCTCTGCCATTTGTTCAATTAACTCACTGATGATCTGAAAGTAAATCTGGCAATTAAAGAGAGGGAATTACATAATGTCCATCTCTGTGACAAGCATCTGAATTGTATCAACTCTCTGAGAATTCACAGAGCCAAAATAATGATGGGACGAAGGCTGCAGCTGAGGATAGGATGAGTATGGGGGTTGAAGAATTCTACAAAACGTAAGGTTGGCTGAATCCATAGATATTTCAGATAAAAAGGTTACACAGTACTCTCAGCTTGCAAAAGAGCAGGGCCCAGGCAGAGAGTCACTGCCTCATATTTGGTCGCTTGTTTGCTGTACCCAACCCTACAGGCATTTTGGGCATTTTGATAATTTCATTTACATAAACACTAAGATGCCTAGTATGTAAGGCAGCAGGAGGGGGTCTTCAAAAAATTCATAGAAAATGTATTATCTTTTAATTCCATTGCCCAAGAACTTTCTGAAGCATTTTCTCAGTCTGGTTATATTGCACCTAAACAATAAATACTTGCGAAACTTGAAAAAAAATCAGATGTTTACATTCTATTGATATATGATAGCCAGAGAGTAAGGCCTTTTAATCTGCATTTATTACACACACTTTAGATAAGTCTGATGCATTTTAAAGTACATCCTCAAGTATTTGCTGTATAGTTGGATGACTGATTGATCAAATCAACATAAGGTAAGTAGATACTTAGGTGGTTTTTCTGGAAAATCTGTTTGATATTTTCCTTGAACTAAAAATGAAAGAAAATAAAAAGAGGAATGGCTGCTTGTGAATCTATCCATACAATTAGTTTATCATGTTGTTCTTTCCAATAGAATATAGCATAATAAATTCAAATAATTTTTGGTAGAAATATCAAGCTTACTCTGATATAGCATGTAGTAGTCGGTAACAACAAATACTCCTATTACAGGCAAGTAAATTAAAAACAAATGAAAACTGAGTTTCTTAACTTTTTTGAACTTATATTCTTTAATTTCCAGTCCTTGATATCTTACTAGCCTCACTCACTAAAGAAGACTACTAAATTAGCACAACATACACTCTTTAATAAAAACTTAGAATATCTTAAAGGATGTACCCTAAAATTGGGATACCAAATAATGTATGTTTCACACAACTTTACAAAAAGCATGAGATTGTGATATTCTCCTAAATGATGTTTATATTTTCAATCAACCTCAACAAATGAAACACTTCAACTCAGGGAGCTAACAAAATGATAGGAACTAGTATTGGACTTTTGATTATGGAAATACCTAAATTTGTATTTTACAGGGAGCATATTTCTGCTGTGAAACAAGTTTTAGGTTTTTCAGTTTTGAATTCATTTTTAGTTTTTTGTAATATACAACTCTCTTGAGCCCAGCAAAGCCTTACTTGATAGATATTCTCTGTTATTCCATTTATTTCAGGAATGATTATGATATGAAGACATATTTTGGTGGTAACAAAGCCATATTGCAGGCTCAATAGCTAAAGTGGCAGATCAGAATGGCCCACCAAGGTACAGTTTTTGAAAAAATACTGCTGCAGGATGTTCAGCTAGGGAAAAAGAGATTGTTTTTGTGTGTTAGTTGAACATTCATTATAGTACTTAGGGGGATTGTTGGATGGTGTTTTGGAAACTGAGTCTTCTATGAACGTAGCAAATGCTTTTTCTGTGTTTTCTAGGAACAAAAGCTGACTTGCAAGGTGCCAGATCTTGGGAAAGTGATTCTGGGAAAACTCCCTATCCCGAAACGTGAGCACCAGATCCTAATCTCAGAACTTCAACCCTTTACCCATAGGTAGAATGAAAAAATAAATGAAGGAATCAGGCCTATATGAGATGATCAAGAAAATGAAGAAACTGTAGTAAACCCCAAACAATGGAAATCTGAGTCTAATGTACACATGAAATGGAGCAAATATAACAGGACACATTACCAGACTACACCTCTGCTTGTTTTTTTGTTTTTTTGTTTTTTTTGTTTTTTTTTTGACAGGCAGAGTGGACAGTGAGAGAGAGAGACAGAGAGAAAGGTCTTCCTTTGCCGTTGGTTCACCCCCCAATGGCCGCTGCGGCCGGCATGCTGCGGCCAGTGCACCGTGCTGATCCGAAGCCAGGAGCCAGGTGCTTCTGGTCTCCCATGAGGGTGCAGGGCCCGAGAACCTGGGCCATCCTCAACTGCACTCCTGGGCCACAGCAGAGAGCTGGACTGGAAGAGGAGCAACCGGGACAGAATCCGGCGCCCCGACTGGGACTAGAACCTGGGGTGCCGGCGCCACAGAAGGAAGATTAGCCTATTGAGCCCAGGTGCTGGCCTCTACTTTTTTTTTTTTTTTTTAAGATTTTTATTTATTTATTTGACAGGTGTGAGTTACAGACAGTGAGAGAGAGACAGAGAGAAAGGTCTTCCTTTTGTTGGTTCACCCCCCAAAATGGCCGCTACGGCCAGAGCTACGCCAATCCAAAGCCAGGAGCCAGGTGCCTCCCCCAGTCTCCCACGTGGGTGCAGGGGCCCAAGAACTTGGTACATCCCCTACTGACCTCCTGTGCCACAGCAGAGAGCTGGACTGGAAAAGGAGCAGCGGGGACTAGAACCCAGCACCCATATGGGATGTCGGCACCACAGGCAGAGGATTAACCTAGTGAGCCACTGCGTCGACCCGTACACTTCTACTTTTAGGCCATTCCTCGAGCTAGCCTGTGAATGAGGTTGAAATTCAAAGCAATGTTTTTCCAAAACAAGGTCTTGAAGTCCTGGAATAAAATCAGTCTCTGAACTTGTTTAAAGAGCTATTACCAAGAATCTGGCCTCTCTGAATATTCAATCTGCTTTCTTATACTGGCATCGTCTTCAGATAGGTTATCTCATAGAATGTCCACAGGCAGCTCCAAATTTCCATGCCCCTTTGGCTAGCAAAACATGACAGTTCTATTCATATTAAATCCTAATATGCCTGGCTTGTGTCACATTGCTGATTCCTATGTCCATCATTGCAGGAGAAGTTGAAATACGCTGTTTGGCTAGGGTCGGTTCCTTTGCCTAACTGTGGGCCAATTAGTTAGGCCAGTCTCATCCAAAACTTTAAAAACTTAAAATATTGGAGGGTTTGTATGAAAGATCCATAATTCTCTCATTCTAGGCTTCTTCCAACTTATTTCCCCACCATATTAACATGTGGCTTGCATTCTCAAGTTTTCTTAATCAGAACAAAGCAAATGTAGCTTCCACCCTCATATCCCTACAATTGAAAGAAAGAAGGAAAAAAGGGGAATGACAAATAAGATGTATTCTCCTGCCAAGTTGTTTCATTTACAAAATTCTACTGGAATCTCTCAAGTAATTGCTTACATTAGTCATTTTTATCTGCAGAAAAGGCTGGGAATTGTTTATTTTGAGTAAGCTGCTTTGCTTCCTTCCCCCACCTCCATAATTCATGGATTTGTGATTAAAGAGGAAAAGGAGAAAGGGTACTAGATAAAAAACTTCTCCAGAAGTGCATTTATGATAGACATTTCTGCAATGTTTGAAGTTTTGCAATATTTTGATTTTAAAAGTAAAGACAGGGAGTCTGTGGAATATGTGAAGGTATGTGAGTAGATTAAACCTACAACGGGGGTGTCCCAGTTCTGTATGATGGGATCCGCTTCTCATATTTTTCCAAGGTTCTTGAAACTGCAAATTTAAATCTCAAACTCACAGCCAGTCATTGATTTTAAAGAAATTTTTCAAGAAAAATCTTGATAAGGCCTCTCACAAATTAAAATGAAAATCAGTTTGGTTTTAATCTTATCCAGCTTTGATTGGACACTAAACATTAGGGAGTAATTTAATGAATAAAAGAGCCTATATTTTAGAAGATAATGGCATCGTAAAATAGAGACACTAAACTGAAAATAGGCAACACATATTCCCAATTTCTCCAGAGGGAAAGGTTTATTATCCCAAGCCCCAGACAGAGTGGTAATACTATCTTGTTATTGGGAGTTCTGCTATTTAGGACTCTGCCACCAGATGAGAATTCTGAAGAAATCATTTATTATGTAACAACATGGGTACCTCAGTCCCCTAATGTGCTATTAATTTCACATCATTTGATCCTACAGCACATTTTTACCTGAGTCCACCACATTATTTGCTTGTTTTTTTTTTTTTGCTCAGCAAAGGAATAAGAAGTTCTTACTAATTTGAAGGAATGGTGGAACATAATACAATATGGTGAAATAGCCATTCCCTTGACATAAACATCCATTAAATGAATAACAAAGTGTAGATTCATTCAGTTCTAAGAGTCACTGTCTTCACTATTGCTTCCCAGACTGATCACAGTTTGTCTGCTTTCGCCTTCTTTCCAATTTATTTTAATTGGCCACTAACATCACTCATTTTTAATACTGTAAATAGCTTCTCCTCAGAAATGATGTCAGTTTGAAATCAAGGGAGCAGCAAGAAAGCATATGCTCCTTTGGAGTTCTGCTGAACAACATGTCCTTGCGATGCCAAGGCCATGGCAAAATTTTTTAAATGTGTTTTATTTTTCAGAACTTTATCACAGCATCAATTCCTTCTTTTTAAGTTACAAGATTATGATTTTTCTTTGGACACAAATTTAGTGGGACAATAAATCAAGGTCCCCCTCAACTCCTGGCCAAGGCCAGATGCTGTCTTACTGGAACTTGAATCTTAAGCAGAAGGACTCAGATTAAAAGTAGTTCAAGTTCCAACACTGATATATTGTAAATATCATCTGTTTATATTACCTTAAGTTTCATAGTGATTATGGTCATTTATAAGTTTAGGTCTTCATCCTTTTGTTCATCTCTCTGGACTATCCCAAATCCTTCCAACAAATTCCTGCTTTGCTTAGGCTTATCAGAGTCTGTTTTTATTTTGTTGCAACTCAGAAACCATGACTAATAAGAGTCAAGAATGAACTTGTTTATAGCAAAAGACCCCAAAAATCCTTTTACATCCTTGAGTGCTGCACTTTTAAAGAAAGTAGTGAAAAGATAATCCTACCTGACTCTTCAAAGAAAAATGTACGTTGCTGAAAGTCAAAATAGCATACATAACACTGACTCTGGTGAGGGCCTTGACAAATGTCATTGTGGCAGAAGCATATCCAAAAGGGAGAGAGATCATACAGAGAGACAGAAAGCCAAAAAGCAGGGAGGGGTCATTCTTATGTATTTATGCATTTATTTATTTATTTACTCAATGGGGGATGGAGACATATTTTCCATCCACTGGTTCACTCCCCAGAAAACCACAATAGCCAGTCTGGTGGCAGGGACCCAAGTGGGTCCAAGTGGGTGGCAGGGACCCAAGCACTTGGGCCATCTTCTGCTGCTTTCCTAGGCACATTAGCAGAGAGCCAGATTGGAAGTAGAACATCTGGGATGGGAACTAGACCTCTGATTTGGGATGGTATCACAAGCAGTGGCCTAACCCACTGCACCAAAACACATAACAACTTCTCTCAGGAGAACTAGCCAAAGTTCCCAGAAAACTACATTAATTCCTTCTAAGGGCATACCTCTAATGACTGAATTATTTGCAACTAGGGTCCACCTCTTAAAGGTTGCATCACCTCCCAAAAGGCCACAATGAGAACCAAGCTTCCAAAACATGAAATTTTGGGAAGCACATCTAATCATATCCAACCCTAGCAGCTGTCTCTGAAAAAAAAGTGCTGTATATTTCTAAAACACTGGATAAAGCTCATAGTTTAAGCACCTCAGATCTGTCTCGTCATACAAATAGTTCTAATGAGTGTCTTATGCAATGAAGGAAATTTAAGCTTTGAACCATTATTTGCTTTCTCTGAACTATGATTTCTTATTTTTAAATATGAGATTTCCATATTGAAAATAATTAGATACCCTGACCTGAGAATCACAATAAGAAATTAGAGGGAGAAAAAAACACTCAGTGGATGTAACTTCATTCCAAGGGTCCAGGTATCTTCAATCTTTATCATTCTTTATGGCAACTTCAACACTTTTACAGAGTCAGAAATATAAACCCTTTCCCTAAGCGGCCCTAATCTTTGTTCCTAGGCCTCTTAGCTCAAAATTATACTTCATACGAAATTAAATGCGGCATTGGTTGAAATTTATTCCCTTTGAAAAGGTGGGGACAGAATTATTTTTTTCTTAGTGGATCAAAATATATGATCAACATTACAAAAAATAAAAAGGAACAAGCTAGAAATACCCAGGGAGAATATTTAGAGGGAAAAATAGAATGTTATGAGCATAAATGATAATGTTTTCCTTTACTACACATCCTTTCTCTCAACTTTGAATTTCACTTACTTACAGTAAAAATAGTTTCAAGCTCATCTCCACAGGAAAAAAAATAATTGAAATCTGAAAGCATTCTTTGTACATTACCCTTATCAATGTTCTGAAGGGTTTTTAAAGCATTGAATAACAAAAAATAGTTTTCATTATTCTAAAAAGAAGGTCATACTGGTATTTGACAATAATGACATATTTATTAATGGCACATTTGATTATTCATATGCAAACATAAAATTGGTATTTTTAAGCAAACTTTAAAGCCTTAAAAGAAGATATACAACAATAAATTTCAAGTGACAAAGTTAACTAAATGAGGAATAAAATTCTTTCATATGAAATTATTTTAAGGATGCTCAAAAGAGGAAATAAATAGAATCGACTTGTGCAAAGGTGAGAAAATAAGTATTGCTTTCTGTTTGCATTTCCAAACTTGGATTTTTGCATTATTTTTCAATTATGAATTATTCTTAGATAGAAATTAGTTTATACAATGTTTAAATGAATTTAATTTATGACTTTAACAATGACAAAACAAGTACCTAGCACCAAGAACACAGCTAAGGGAGCCTTACAAGTACTTTTTGAAAACCTCCACATGTTCTTTACTGAACATAGCTACTCCACACTCCTGGAAGTAACTATTATACTAAATTATTTAAGCTTGCTTGCTTGCTTGTTTTGTTTATTTATATGAAAGCAGGGTAAAAGAGAAAGAAAGGGTGAATATCTTCTAGCTACTGGTTAACTCCCTAAATGCATGCAACAGCTAGGGTGAAGCCAGCTAAAAGCCTGGGACCAGGAACTACACTTAAGTCTCCCTTGTGGGTGGCTCAAACCCAAATGCTTGGATCATCATCCACTACCTCCAGGATGCCTTAGCAAGAAGCAGCAGTGGAACTCAAACTCAGGTACTCTAGTATTGTATGAAAGCCTTCCAAGTAGCAACTTAACATGTTGTGTCAAAAAGTCCACCCCTAAATTTCTGTTAGTTATTTTATTTTCCTTAAGTCTATTTCTAAATGAATGTGTCCTTAGTCAGAAAGATGTCATACATGTTTTTTTAGGTTTAGATAAATAGAACCAAAAAGGTTGCTTTTTGTTTTCTTGGTATTATGTTTTGAGATCCATTTGTGTTTCATCATTAAAGAGGAAACTAACTCATAGAGAAATCAGAATAAATTATCTAATTTTTAAGTAAGGGATATTTGGACTTTTCTTCTTTGTGTTGTTTCCTCTATTAAGAAAAACGTTGCTGGGGGCCGGCGCCGTGGCTCACTTGGTTAAGCCTGCTGCTCCGGCATCCCATATGGGCACCGGTTCTAGTCTCGGTTGCTCCTCTTCCAGTCCAGCTCTCTGCTGTGACCCAGGAAGGCAGTGGAGGATGGCCAAGTGCTTGGACGTCTGCACCCAAATGGGAGACCAGGGAGAAGCACCTGGCTCCTGGCTTCGGATCCGCGCAGCTCCGGCTGTTGCGGCCATTTGGGGAGTGAACCAACGATAGGATGACCTTTCTTTCTGTCTCTCTCTCTCACTGTCTATGACTCTACCTGTCAAAAAAAAAAAAAAAGAAATGAAAAGAAAAACGTTGCCATAATTATGAATATTTTATAATTAGACATGCATAAGAGTTGTTCAAGAGGATCTGTTCAAGAGGATGTTAGTTCTTATGGCACATGCAACTTTTCTACTAGATAATAGCCAAGTCATGATATGCTTTCATCCCCAGAGCATGAGTTCTTATTGCTCCATAACTTTGAAAATTTCAGAGCTTTTAAGTATTTTACCAATGCACAATGAAAAATGATGTCACATGGTGATTATAATTTGCATCCCTCTGTTTACTATTGATACTGGGTCTCTTTTATTTTGATAGGACATTCATATTGACTTATTTTCAATTGATTTATATGATTCATTTATACCATCTGAATATTATTCTTTTGTTGGTAATAAGTATTACAAATATATCTTGGTTTTTGGTAAGTATCCTCATGGTTTATAGTTTCAATTGATAAATGCAAATATGTACCTTAAATATTAATTATTAATTTTATATTTTAGTTATGAGTTGTATATTGTTTGAGAGCAATGACTTTTGCTAAAATATTAAATTACATATTTCATATATCACAAGGAACCGATATTTATGAGTGTGTGTATCTATGGAAGTAAAATAGGAAATAATTTCATATCTGTCTTAGTAAACATGTGACCAAGAAACTTTTTATTATAAAATTTACTTTTTCTCCAGTTATCTATATAGTATAGTTGCAATATAGGCAGATTTGATATTTATTTGTATATATTGATATTTGATAAAAGTGTATATTTTATGACTTCTAATATTTCATGGATCAGTATATCTGTCATCAAGATTTTTTTGCAGCTGCTATTGCTTCTACCTGGAAATCATGTCTTCTAGGTCTTTGCTTGTCTCATGTTCCCCTTCATTTACATCTTTGCTCAAAATGTACTTTCACGACAAATTTAATCTAAGTTATCCCCAAGCTCCCAATGCTTCTGTATCCCTTATCACACTGTATCTTTACATCCTTCAGCACTACTTTCAATTTATATACATACTTCTTTATTTTCTGTGCCCCCCATGGTAATGTGGAGAAATCAGACCTGAGACCTTATCTGTTTTGTTCATTTCAACATCTTCGGTGTCTTTGGGCTAATACTTGAAAGATAGTTGACATTCAGTGAATGCTTATTGAAAGAGAAAAGGAGGCCGGCGCCGTGGCTTACTTGGCTAATCTTCTGCCTGCGGCACCGGCACCCCGGGTTCTAGTCCCGGTTGGGGCGCCAGGTACTAGTCCTGGTTGCTCCTCTTCCAGTCCAACTCTCTGCTATGGCCCAGGAGGGCAGCGGAGGATGGCCCAAGTGCTTGGGTCCCTGCACCCGCATGGGAGACTAGGAGAGGTACCTGGCTCCTGGCTTCTGATCGGCAGAGCACCGATGTGGCGGCCATTGGGGAGTGAACCAACAGAAGGAAGACCTTTCTCTCTGTCTCTCTCTCACTGTCTATAACTCTACCTGTCAAAAAGAAAAAAAAAAAAAAGAAAGAGTAAAGGAATAAAAGGACAAATTTTGCGATTATTTATGAAACAGAGAATCTTGGACAAATTATTTAATCATTCTGAACGGCAGTATAACATGTGAATATTATTTATTTATTTGCAGGCTTAGGCTTAGAGATAATGTATACAATGTGCACTTCACATTCCTGGAAAACAAAAAGTTCTTTGAAAATGGTAAATATTATAATATATAATCCTCCAATGAGAAGAAATAAGTGCCACATGTCATCAAGATATCAAAATTAGTTGGAGGAAGAGCATGCTCCGTCACCCTGCTTCCCAGCTGACTTTGGAACTGTTTCCTCACCATCCTCTGGCCTCACCAGAAGCCTGAACCAGTGGGGCCACATGATCTTAGACTGTGAATCTCCAAAACTGTGAGCCAAAATAAACCTACTTCCTTCATTTAAAAAAATTAAAATAACAAAATGTAATCATATCAACATAAAATTAGAATTCTGGATTCAGTTGATTATAGCAAAGGCAACATACAATATATATGTTTTAATTAAAGTGAGAATTCATTAGGAAAGCCTCCACTAGTGTATGATAAAACTTAACTTGAAAAAGAACCACTGTAGTAAGGTCTAGTGAATATGCCATTATCTGAAATTTATAGTTAATTAACTGGTAAAATTCAGAGAAGTCACTCTTGACAATAAAAATAAAAGCTCCAAATCAAATGTTGCTATTTTTGGCTGCTTCTAGACTTCAATCCTTTCAAATTATGAGGTTCATTGTAGGATATATTGATGAACACAACCACATTTTTCTTTCTTGACTTCTTAAAATAATCTTTGTTTTTAAAATTTCCTATCTAACACTGCAATTACCTGATTCTACAATGACTGAGTAGGTTCAAGTGTGAATCACTTGTTCAGAGACATCAAGAAGTATAACCTATTTTTGTCTCCAAGGCTAAGGAAAGACATCGACGTTCTTTTATATCATGAAACTCTTAATGCATAGCTCCAATAGGATAATACATCAAGAAGGATATATTTTGCTTCCCTCATTTGACCTAACATTCTCAGGAAGGGTCACTCCTATGACAGCTACTGGCAAACTTTGACAGTACAGTCACCAATTAAAGTGCCTCTTCTTCCTGATAGTCAGTACCCATTTTATTCTAGATGTACAATTTGGCCTCTTTCTGTCATAAATCTCTCCTACTGAATGGCAGTTTTAGGAAACAGACGCTGTTGCTTGATTTCTTTAACACCATGGGAGGGCTCAGCCCACCGAAACCTCACCGACACGGTACTCATTACTGTTCCCAGTACACAACTCAAATTAGAAAGGCACTATCCTTAGGCCAACGAAGGAAAAGATCAAGTAGATAATACTTTACAAATGATCTCAATGGCAAACCCATTAATGTAAAAATAGTGGGCTCCCAATTTATTGCAGTAATGTAGGCCAGACTGATGCATTAAAAAAATAATAAGGAAAGAATCTAAAACTTCTCTTTCCAAGCACCTACTCGATATCAGGTACTCAGATAAATTATTTAAATAGTTTACCTCATTTAATATTGCAACAAAATCTCTAAAGTGAGGAAAAGGAGATTTGGAAAAATAAAGCAAATTGCCCCAAATTTATACATTTATTTAGTAAACAATTACTGCAAGGTTACAAACTCAAGCTCTCACAGAAGTTAACCAGGTAAAACAAATGAATGAATTAGTTGTGACACTCATTCACTAAACAGGAATAAACATTTTTTGTCTCTACAATTAAGACTGTACTCTCTGCTTTTTCTTGAAAATTCTCACTCTCTTCAGTAACTTTTCATTTTCTCAGGTACAAATACACAATTATTTATTATATAAGAAAAGCAACAATGTGAAATAAATTATCAGTAGTTACTGACATAGTTTTGGAGTTAGGGAAATATAAGAAAAAAGCAAATTGCTGCAAGAAAGTTTGCGGCAAAATGGAGAAGCACTGTCCAACTGACAGTTCTCATGGGAAGACCGAGCCACTATGACCAGATCTCATCTCTCAAGGGAAGATGCAAGTTTAGATTGCTATATGAAATCTTCGAATTTTAAACTCTGGCTTAAGTATTTTAAGCACATTCTGCATAGGCTAAATAGAATACAACTTGAATCACCATTCTTCCAAAGATGCATTAAGTAAAAGATACAGTACACATCTAGGTTTGAAAAGTACCTGCCCCACATACCAACTGTATACTTTGACCTAGTTTCTCTATCTTCAGTTCTCTCATTTGAAAAATAAAAATAGAATCTTTATTAGAGTCATTAAAAGAATTACATGACAGAATAATCTTAAAGTATTTGTCACACTGTAAATGATCAATACTTATGTTAAGTGTGGGTCAGGATTTAAAGTGATTTTTTTCTACAAAGTTATCACTCCCTTTAATAATCTAAGGGTTCTGGGATCAGCGATGTGGTGTAGTGGGTAAAGCTGCTGCCTGCAGTGCCAGCATCCCATATGGGTGCCGGTTCAAGTCCCAGCTAATCCACTTCCGATCCAGCTCTTTGTTATGGCCTGGGGAAGCAGTAGAAGATGGCCCAAGGCCTTGGGCTCCTGCACCCAATGGGAAACCCAGAAGAAGCTCCTGGCTCCTGGCTTCAGATCGGCGCAGCTCTGGCCACTGTGGCCAGTTGGGGAGTGAACCAGCGGATGGAAGCCCTCTCTATATCTCTGCCTCTTCTCTCTCCATGTAACCCCGACTTTCAAATAAATAAATAAAAATCTTTTTTTAAAAAAAGATAAGCTAAGGGTTCTTCAAGGAGTTTTGGAGTCTTCTTCTAATTTTGTTTCTTCATATACTTGCTTTGACCACCTTATAAAGTAACTAATCCCACAAATTATCCTTAGCAAACATACTCAGAAATCTAAATACTGGTTTTGGTTACCAATAAAAAAGAAAGAAAAACCTAAATCAAATTTGCTTAAAAGACAAAGGTACTTTATTTACTTATATATCTAAGTAAGCTAAGGCCCATCTCTGCCACAAAGGTGATACATGTTTGTGGGTCCATATTACACTGTCTTCCAAGATTTACATACGCCTAAAACTGACTTATTTTTTACTCACAAAATGACTGTTAATACCTAGTGCTATCTGATTACTCACTCACAACTAGTAGGGAAAGAGATAATGTTTGCTCCAGAATTCCAAGAAAATGTTTTTCACTTTGGACTACTGCATGTGTTACCAAATAAGTGAGATAAGAGCCTCCAGAATGAAATGTGTTATCAATGAAATGGCACGCTGTTTTGCATTGCCCCTAAATGCAGTTTTCCCACTGCATGACCAAAAGGAAATTGGCATTTGTTTAGAAAAGGGACTGAGAAAAGAGCTATCAAAGAACGTATCAACAAATGTCTATTTACAGCAGTGTATTAGTCAGGATTCTGCAGAGAAATACAACCAGTACAATAAATAGAGAGAGAAATGAAAAGCAATTTATTGTGCATATTGACTGACTTGTATACAAAACCTGAGAAGTCCCACAATAGGCCAACTGCAAGATGGAATACCAAGAAAGCTCATAGTGTATCTCAGTCCAAGTCCAAAAGTCTCAGAACCAAGGAATCCCATGGTATAAAATCTCATTCCGGCCGGCGCCACGGCTCACTAGGCTAATCCTCCGCCTTGCGGCGCCGACACACCGCGTTCTAGTCCCGGTCGGGGCACTGGATTCTGTCCCGGTTGCCCCTCTTCCAGGCCAGCTCTCTGCTGTGGCCCGGGAGTGCAGTGGAGGGTGGCCCAAGTACTTGGGCCCTGCACCCCATGGGAGACCAGGAGAAGTACCTGGCTCCTGCCATCGGATCAGCGCAGTGCGCCGGCCGCAGCAGCCATTGGAAGGTGAACCAATGGCAAAGGAAGACCTTTCTCTCTGTCTCTCTCTCTCACTGTCCACCCTGCCTGTCAAAAAAAAAAAAAAAAAAATCTCATTCCAAGGAAAAAGACTTAAGAGCCTGGGAGAATGCTGATATAAGTACCGGAGACCAGAGGCCAGAGAACCTGAAGTTCTGACATCCAAAAACAGTAGAAGAAGGTGTCCTCTCTCTTGTAAATAGAGATCAAGAATTCATCCTTTCTCAGATATTTTGTTATAACAGTGCATTCAGCTAAAAGGATGGTACCTGCCAACATTACAAGCAGATCTTCTCCACTCAGTCCACCTACTAAAATGCTCTTCTCTGGAAATAAACTCATTGACCAGCCAGCATGGTGTCATTGTAGGTTAAGCCATGGCCTGTGATGTCAGCATCCCAACCGAGTGCCAATTTGAGTTTAACTGCTTCTAATTCAGCTCTATGAGAATGAACCTGGGAAAGCACCTTGGGAACCTGCCACCCACACAGTAAACCCAGAGGGAGTTCCAGGCTCCCGGCTTCAGCCTGGCCCAGCACCAGCTGTTGTGGCCATTTGGGGAGTGAACCAGCAGGTAGAAGATCTCTCTCTCTCTCTCTCTCTGTAACTATAAAATAAATTTTTAAATAAATAAACTCACAGACACACCTGGGACAGCTCACACATTCTAATAAAAAAAAAAAAAAAAAACTGGGTTTCCCTTTCAGCAAAAGAGGATGGGTTCAGCTTCCTACTGAAGCACTGAGAATTAATAATGCCTACACTCCTATTTGAGTTTTCCTTATTCCATCAAGTTGACGCTCAAAATCAACCATCACTGCTCTATCTCCACACCTACCTCCTTAAACCACAATGAATCTCCAAATAAAGACAATAACAAGGTAACAGTTCCTCTGAGCAAGATAAAACCATCCTGGGTACAACTGAAAACATACATTAATCCTTTTCCCAGAAGAGGAGGCAAAGTGCTCAACTGATATTTACTCCACTTCTCAAATAATATAATTTAAATATAAAATCAATGATATTTAAACTGAACTACAAACTGTATTTGTTGGAGGACTGACAGGTAACAAAAGCAATAAAAGTTATTTCCAGGTGGTATTAAGGATCGTGATGCCTTTTTATCATAAAATGCCACTTCTGCTGGTGATGTGGTGTAGTGGGTAAAGCCGACACCTGCTGTGCCAGTATCCCATTTGGGTACCCATTCCAGTCCCAGCTGCCCCACTTCTGATCCAGCTCCTTACTAATGCACTTAGGAAAACAGTGGCAGACAGTCCAAACTTGTTGGGCCCCTGCATCCACATGGGAGACCCAGAAGAAGCTCCTGGCTCCTGGCTTCAGATCAGCTTGGCTCTAGCCTTGCAGCCATTTAGGGAGTGAACCAGTGGGTGGAAGACCTCTATCTCTCACTGCCTCTGCCCCTCTGTAACTCTGCCTTTCAAATAAATAAATAAATCTTTTAAAAAACGCGACTTTTTAATATAAAACAAAATGTTACTTTAAAGCTTAAGAGCTGGAAGAAAACTGAACAAATACAATATAGGCTTTGGCATATAAATAAAATGGTCCCTAAAGAACATAAATGACATGTATAACATACAATTTAAAAGTTAATTGTAATTGGAATCCGTATTTTTCTTCTTGTATTTGTTTTTATTGACTAGCTTAAAACACATAAAAGACAAATCTCAAGCCTCTTTTCATAGAATATCTGCACTGACTAAATATTGTAAGAGCCATTTGTTAGATTTTATGTTTTAGGCAAATTTTTCAGTTTACAGAAAAATTAAGAAGGCACAGGATGGCGCTGAGGCTCACTAGGCTAATCCTCCTCCTTGCGGCACCGGCACCCTGGATTCTAGTCCTGGTTGGGGCTCTGATTCTGTCCGGTTGCTCCTCTTCCAGTCCAGCTCTCTGCTGTGGCCCGGGAAGGCAGTGGAGGATGGCCAAGTGCTTGGGCCCTGCACCCACATGGGAGACCAGGAGAAGCACCTGGCTCCTGGCTTCGGATTGGCACAGTGCACCCGCTGTAGCGGCCATTTGAGGGGTGAACCAACAGAAAAGGAAGACCTTTCTCTCTGTCTGTCTCTCTCTCTCTGTCTAACTCCGCCTGTCAAAAAAAAAAAAAAAAAAGGCGGCGGTGGCACAGACATTTCCAGTATATCCCCAGCACCCTACACAAATAAACTCTCCTTTGGCAACATCTAAGGCCAGAGCAATATATTTGCTACAACTGATGAACATTCACTGACACATAGTAATCACTTAAAGTTCATAGTTAATTTTAAATTATAAATATAAAATATTAGAATTCATCCTTGGAACTGTATAATCCATAAATTTGGACAAGTGTATAATGATATGTTTCCATGATGACAAAATCCTATCTGCTCCACCTGTTCTCCTCACCCCCAAGTCCATGACAAACACTGACATTTTCACTGTCTCCATAATTTTGCCTTTCCAGAATGTCATAATTGAAATTTACAGAATGTAGCCTTTTCATACTTGCTCTTTCACGTAATAATATTGACTTATCTTTCATGTCTTTTCAAGATTTGAGAGTTCATTTCTTTTTAGTCCTGATTATTATTAAAGTTTCGTTTTGTGTCACAGTTTATCTATCCACTCACCTACTGAAGAACATCTTCGTTGCTTCCAAGTTTTGACAATTAAGAATAAATCTTTTACAAACATCATTGAACAGATTTTTGTAAGGACATAGTTTCTAATTCTTTGGGCAAATACCAAAGAGGGTAACTACTGGATCATTCGGTAAAGGTAGGTTACAACTAAGAGGTTACACCACTCTCCATTCCTAGGAGCATGGAATGAGAGTGAGTTCTTGCCGCACCACACCCTTATCAGCATTGGATGTTGGCCATTCTAATGGGTCCATTGTGGAATCTCATCATTGTTTTAATTTGCATTTCCCTAAGGACATATGATGTGGAGCAACTTTTCATATGCAGATTTGCCATGTGTATAACTTTTTGGATGAAGTGTCTGTTAAGGATTCTGGCACATTTTTAATCAAGTTGTTTTCTTCTTGTTAGTTCATTGTGTATTCTGGAAAATGGTCCCTTATCAGACATGTCCTTCAGAGACTTTTTTTTCTCAGTCTATTGCTTGTTTTATTCCCTTAACTTTGCCTTTTGAAAAGCAGAGTTTTTAATCTTAATGAAGTTCAGCTTATTGAAATTTTTCAGGGATTATGCCTTCAGTATTTTATCTGAAAATCATTACCATGATCAACATCACTTTGAGTTGATTTTTGTATAAAGTGTAAAGTCTATGTTTTCTTGTTGCCTTCCTTCCTTTCTTTTTCTTCCTTCCTTCCTTTCCTCCCTCCCTGACACCCTGATTTTCAAATAAATAAATAAGTCCTTTTTTTAAAGGTACCCGAAAGTCAAACAAATATTTTTCATCCATAACACAACACTACAAACTAACATTAAAAATGACCACATTGCGATGTTTGAAAGCTACTGAAAAGTAAATAAATATTGCAGAAAGATTAGGCATTTGATGGAATGGTCAAAATGAAAAGAACAAACTTGAAACCAAATTAAATTATTTACAATTAGGGATGGGGAGGAATTGTTCTAGTCTAGAAACTTGATAAGTCTAGCAACTTGATAAGTCTAGCGCCAGTTGTCTTTACAGAAATGTATATATCAAGTTATCTTTATCATATACTTTTTTTTTTTTTTGACAGGCAGAGTGGACAGTGAGAGAGAGACAGAGAGAAAGGTCTTCCTTTGCCATTGGTTCACCCTCCAATGGCCGCCGCGGCCAGCGCACTGCGCTGATCCGATGGCAGCAGCCAGGTACTTCTCCTGGTCTCCCATGGGGTGCAGGGCCCAAGCACTTGGGCCATCCTCCACTGCACTCCCTGGCCACAGCAGAGAGCTGGCCTGGAAGAGGGGCAACCGGGACAGAATCCGGTGCCCCGACTGGGACTAGAACCCGGTGTGCCGGCGCCGCAAGGCGGAGGATTAGCCTAGTGAGCCGCGGCACCGGCCCTATCATATACTTTCGAACAACTTTTTGAATCACTTTGAACATATCTACTAATATCTTTTCTTATTATGTGCTTATCATATAACTATAATACTTGTCTTCCCTGTATATTATTCCATAAGAAAAAGAACCTAGGCAGTTTCCTTAAATATTTCTCATTCCAAATTTATTAGCTGGCACCCTGATGTATAAAGAAGATTTTTGTGAATGAGTTTATATTGTATCACCCATTCCTGAGAGAGAGACTGACATTCTCTCTATTACAATGGAAATATACTCTGCCTGCTACCCTCAATTACCTTGAAATACAATAATGCTACTTCTAGGAAGCCAGTCAGGCATCCTCTGTAGAAAAGGGCATATAAATGTATTCACTTTTCTATTTTCATTAAGAATTACCACCAATGAGTTTTGCTGTCTGCCTGATGCAGCAGACAAGTATTAACCCAATGGCGTGGCTCTGATCTTCTCTGACCTTATTCTTTCCTCACTGTTATGAGTGGCACTACCTTTTACAACACAGAGACTTAAGGTCATGACTGAAACTAGATTGCGGTTGAATCGCCCATCCTTCTATATTCACACTGAAAATTTGTTGCAGATTTGAGTTCAATCACTGAGACCAAATAGAATCTTCACCTTCAGTGTGCAAACTCTCTTAATAACTTTGTAGTTTTAAAAAAATAAATAGAAGGAAGGAGGTTTGAAGGAGAACCCCGTACATATGCAGATAAGCAAATCTCTTATCTTCTCCTTAGCAGTTTTCTCAACTCTAAATGAAGGGGATCCATCATTTTTAAATGCTCCCTGAAATCCTAACAATCCCAGAATCTATAATTGATTTCCTCTTGGGAGAGAAAAGCACTATATTCAAGTGTGTATCATCTGAGATACATATTATTTCTTATCAACATGATTTATCACCGAGGCTGTATTTTTAAAGCCTTAAAATCCAGGGCATTTCACAGTGTTTCATTCTCTAATGACTCATGCCTCACATCCTTGAACAATATATATGCCTTAGAAATACCTTTTGACAGATTTACCTACCACAACCTGTGTGCCTTGTTGTTTCAATCACAACATAACCAATATAAAACCCAAACAAATAAACAAAATTTCTAAAACAACCAGGGAACTGTGAACACTGGATCTTTGACTATGCTAAAGAGTAACTGCAAATTTTATGGGGTGAGAGCCAACATGGTGTGATGATAGTTTTATATTTTCAACACAATTCCAAAATTCTGTTGAAAATTTTACAAGTAAAGACGTGTGAAATCTCGAATTTGCTTTTAAAAGATATCTGCAAAAAGGGATAAATTTGTTCAAATTTACACATGAACTGGTAATTGAACTGTGGATTCATACAGGAATAACCATATATTCTATTTTTGTTTATCTTCAAATTTGCCACAATAAGATTTATTTAGAAAAATTAAAATGTGACTGAGAAGACTTCACAGCCCTTTGGATACTTAATATATAATGATTTCACTTAACAGAAGAATTTGCCAATGAGAAAGAAGAAAATGAGAAGTGGGGGGAGGAAGAGAACTAAAAGTACAAGAGGAAGAGAAGCCTGAAAACTGAAGGAATGTTAAATAATGAGTAAAGGACCATAATCTGGCCAATGCAGTGGTGTGATCGATAAGGCCACCACCTGCAGTGCCAGTATCCCATGTGGGTGCCAGTTTCAGTCTCCCAATCCAGCTCCCTGCTAATGTGCCTGGAAAAGCAGCAGTAGATGGCCCCACTGCTCTGGCCTCTGTATCCACGTGGGAGACCTGGAAGAAACTCCTGCCTCCTGACTTTAGACTCACCAATCCAAAGGTTGGAGCCATTTGGGGATTGAATCAGTGGAATGAAGATCTTTTTTCTCCCTCTCCCTCTCCCTTCCCCTTCCCCTGCCCCTCTCCTTCCCCTTCTCCCTCTCCCTCCCATTCCTCTGCCCCTCTCCCTCCCCCTTCCTCCCCTTCACCTCCCCCTCCCTTCCCTTCACCTCCCCCTCCCTTCCCCCTCTGCATCTCTACCTTTCAAATAAATAAATAAATCTTTAAAAAAAAAAAAAGAAAAAAAACATAGGCTTTGATACCACCTAAGGGCAAAACTCTGGTGGTATTGTATGGATGCATAAATGACATAAAGCAATCTGTTTTTAGTATTCCTCATCAACTCATAATATTTTCCAGAATAACATTACATTCAAGGAGGTTCAGGACATGCCACCCCAAAACACGGTACCTTGAAAGTCAAAGTCTGAGACAACTGAAAAAAAGCTAGAAGAATTTTCACCACGTCAGTGTCCCAGGTCTCGCTCTGTATTGCCTGGTCAAAAGTGGAAGGTAAAAATTTCCCCTTTTCTCTTCATTTCCAAAGTAACATTAGCAGGAGAAAAATATTTAGAAAAATAGCTCTTTGAATTGTGATGCTTGTAAACTTGATTTTGGATTACCCACTGATTACTGATCCTTTTGAACTCAGAGATTATCTCATTTAGTGCCCTGAGAGCTTGTCTTGGCCTTCAATCTTTCTGGGCACACAGGTTGTTAAATCTGTATCTGTACACAGCTAACCACTAGGTTGTCCAGGAATAAGGCCAGACAGAAATGTAACTTGCACCCTATTTGCAGTACTAATATGCTACCAGCCTTTGATGGCTCTGAGGGCATGGAGGTTCAGAGGTTGTATCTTAGTCTTTCCTTTGGCAGTATCTCTGGACCTTAAGAGGTCTGCACCTTTCAGAGCTTCCCTTGTGATACTTTCTGTGTCCATGTAAGGCTTACTAATTTTTGTTTTCATATACTTTAGGTTAAAAAAGGAGTTTGTTCTGCCAGGAAACTTAAATTTTTAGTTACAACTGAAACTTTATCATAAATGTAATATTAAATGCTTAAGGAGACAGATATGTTTACCCTGACTGGACATTACACAGTATATACATGGAAAAAAAATATCACACGGTAACCTCGTAAATATGTGTAAGTTTTAAATGTCAGCAGTTTAAAAAATTTTAAAGTACTAGAAAGGATATTTTTAAGAACTCTGAAGTCTAAAATTATAATTGGAAGTTGATATGCAGAGTCTAACAGGAATTCCTGTTTTCTTAAATTATGTCTTTTCTTTCTACTTGACCCTCCTCCCATGGGAACTTTCCAGTCAACTGAAAATCCATTCTCCACCACCCACTGACTATATCTCTGCCAACTCCATCCACCGCCTTCTTGCTGGCATGATTTTGCTGGAGATAGTTTGGAACTTCATTGGTCCCTTCAAGAAATTAAATTTGCTCCTGTATCCATTCCCTGGAATCCTTTCCTGTGTTCCCCTTCAAAGCCCTACCATTTCCTTCCTTTTTTCTACCCTTGTTAGACCTCTTTCAACTCCAGTCCTCAATCAGTTGAACTCTAGACCCCTGGTTCTCCAGAGTCAGGGTTCCCAAGAAGCAATTGTCTTAATGTAGAAGAAAATAAAGATTAATTAGATACACTAAATATTGTTTCTGCTCAGATGTGTTCTGGAGAGATTCTGACAGCTACTGGATCTCTCCACAGTCACTCTTCTAGATGTAGTCCACAGTTTCCTTCAAATTATGTAACAGGGTAACATAAAACCTCAAAAGCCTTCTTCACAAATAGTAGCAAAAAGTATTTGCCCTCATACTGAATAAGTACCCCCAACTTGACCCAGTCAATAGAAACACAATTCAAATAAAAATATAAAATAACTATAAAGCATGTGAGTTTGTATTATTACTTTACTGACTGATGGTTAAAATTTTATAATATATGCTATAAGATCTCTATTTGCATGTGTCTGTATTATATACATGCCTACATACTTATGTATTTATGTGTGTATGAAATTTTTATACTTCTGGGAGATGGTACCAAATTAATTTTTAGTATCTCTTAAAGGACTTCTATTCAAATTCATACAGAGATAAATGAGCAGTTACATAAATTATTACTAAATCTCCCAGAAATGCATAAACTAAATGATTTTTTAGACATGTGACCTATCATGTTCAATAACCAAGGCTAGTTTGGGGATTCTTGGTAAGTCAAAACAGGCATGTCCTCAGAACTGGAAGCATTAAATATAAGGTAGACATACAATTTTTTCTGCTTAGATTTACTAGCTATACAAGCATGTGACCTCTATTAGATGTGTGGTATTACAAAACATAAATTTAACCTAAGAACCAAGTGTACAATAAAAATGGATTGTTTTCTGCTTCTATGAGTTTTACTCTTTTTTTATTTGAAAGGCAGAGAAAAACAGACGAGACAGACTGGCAGAGAGAGTTCACTCTCCAAATGCCTGTAATAACCAGGACTAGGCCAGGAAGAAAGCTAGGAGCTGGGAACTCAATCCAGATACCATACCTGGGTATCAGGTAACAAACTCTGTAAGCCTTCACCTGCCCAGGGTGCACATTAAAGGAAGCTGGAATCAGGAGCAGAGCTGGGACTGGAACCTAGCCACTCAAATTTACGATTGAGGTATTACAACCAGTGTCTTAACCACTAAACCAAACACTCAGTTGGTGTTACACAGTTTTAGATTCTACTGTAAGTGAAATCATGCAGTCTGTTTTCTCTGGCTTATTTCACTTAGATGAAATCCTCCAGTTTCACTCACATTGTTGATGATAGAATTTACTTCTTTATTTTAAGGATAAAATTTATGTCACACTTTATCCATTCAGCAGAAATTAGGCATCTTCCATATCTTCCTAGCTATTATGAATAATGTTGAAATGAACATGGGAGTGCAGTTATTGCTTTGAGATCCTGATTTTACTATCCAGAAGTGAAACTGCTAGGTCACATGATAGTTTAACTTTCAATTTTCTGAGGAACTTACCTATTATTGCCAACAGTGGTTGTATTAATTTATGTTCCCAAAATCAGTGTACAGGGTTCCCTTCTATTTACACCCATACGACAGACTGGATGGATATATAGATAATTTTCATTGACTTATTTCATTTACTCATTTTATCTGAAATGTAGAAAGAGAGACACAAAGACAGATCTAGCTAGTGGTTGACTCCGCAAATTCCTACAACAGCCACAGGTAGACCAGAAAGAGATGAGGAGCCTGGAACTGAATCCAGCTCTCTCATGTGCCTGGTGAGGACCAAAGTATTTAGGCCACAATCTGTTGTCTTCCAAGGTGTACATTAACATGAAGCTAGAGTTGGAAACAGAGCCAGGTCTCAAACCCAGACGCTCTAATATGGGATGTTGGGGGGGTGGGGGGTCCCAGCAGCACATTAATCATAGAACCAGATGATTATACAAGCTTCATGTATTTCATATGTACAGATTTAGGAACATAGTGACTCTTCCCTTCCTACCCTCCCTCCCGCCCACGCTCTGACCCTTCCTCTTCCTCCCTCTCACATTCCCACTTCTAATTTCCATGAAGATCTATTTTCAGTTTACTTAAACAGCAAATACTTTTAATATTAACCTCATCAGATATATGATGTAAAATCATTCTCTCATTTCATAGATTGCCTTTACACTTGCTGACTGTTTCCTTCAATATGCAGAAACCTTTAGATCAACTTAATCCCATTTGTCAATTCTTGTTTTTTATTGTCTGTGCTTTTGGTGTCATATACAAAAATCATTGCCCAAATCAATGTGAAGGTGAATTTTCCATAGGTTCCTGTAATTTCATAAATTCAGGTTTAGTTTGGAACTGACTTTTGTATGTTCCATAAGATCAGTATCAAACCTTTTTTTCTGCATATGAATAGCCAGTGTTCCCAGTGGTATATATCAAAAACTGTCCTTTAGCTGGCACTGCAGCTCACTTGGCTAATCCTCCGCCTGCAGCTCCGGAACCCCGGGGTTCTAGTCCTGGTTGGGATACCGGATTTTGTCCCGGTTGCTCCTTTTCCAGTCCAGCTCTCTGCTGTGGCCTGGGAAGGCAGTGGAGGATGGCCCAAGTGCTTGGGCCCTGCACCCCATGGAAGACCAGGAGGAAGCACCTGGTTCCTGGCTTCGGATTGGCACAGCGCCGGCCGTAGTGGCCATTTCAGGGGTGACTAAAGGAAAAAGGAAAACCTTTCTCTCTGTCTCTCTCTCTCACTGTCTAACTCTGCCTGTCAAAAAAACAAAAAACAAAACAAAAAAAAAAAAAAAACAAAACAAAAAAAAACAAACCTGTCCTTCCCCCATTCTGTGCCCATGCACTCTTGTGGAAATCAGTTGACTCACTGATCTCACAGAAGCAGAGACTCCAGTGGTTTTTACCAGCTACTGGGAGGAGGATGAAATGGAGAGCTGTTAGTAAATGGGTATATTAGTCTGCTTTTCATTACTATAATGAAATATCTAACACAAGACACTTATTTCATCATAGTTCTGAAATTTCACAGTTCAACACTGTGCAAGCTCCAACGTCTGGCGTCTAACAATGCTGTTATCTGAGAATCCCAAGGCAGCACATGACATGAGGGAGGATGTTTATCTAGTGTTTGTCTACGTCTTTACTTATAAATCCTCCACAATATGATCATGGGAGTTCCACTTTAACTTGTCTAATCTAACCACTTCCCAAAGTCTGATCTCTAAACACTATAATAAGATTAAGTTTCCACTCTCTTAGCACCATTAACATAGACTATGAGGTACAAGCCTTTAACACATAAGTCGGGTGACATCCAAACTAATATCTAAACCATAGCAAGGGGTTCAGCGTTTCAGTTATGCAAGATGAATACATTGTGGGGACCTAATATAAAACAATGTGACTATAACTAACCACACTGTATAACATACAAAAAGGTAATAGTAAGATGGAGAAGAGAATGGAAGGCAGGAAGGAGAAGAGTTAGGGGGAGTTTGGAAGGGGAGTGGAGGAGAGGGAGAGGAAAAAAAGGAAGGATGGGAGGAAGGAAGGGAGGGATGGAGGGGGGAGGACAAAGAACTCTCTTAGGTAATGGATATATTAATTATCTTGACTTGGTGACTATTTTGCAATATGTGCTTGTGTGTGAGTGTATGTACATAAAAAACTATCAAATTGTACACTTTAAATATATATATAAAACTTTAATTCTTAAATTAACCCTGATAAAACATGAAAAAAATCCCTTTATGGATTGTGTTTAATTGTCACATTGAAACATAATTATCTAAAAACAAAACAGAAGCAGTTAAAGTAAAAGCAGCCTTAGAACTGGCAGTCCCGTGAAAGATGTCAAGGATTTAGAACTGGAAGAGCATGGAGAGTAGGGTGTCAGATTCACATTAGCTTTCGTGGATAACTGGGAAAAAGCTATGCAATGCCAGAAATTCCCATATCTCTATACAACAGATGCTTTTTTTCCTTCAAATTCCACAGAGGATCTTTCTGAGTGATAGTGAAGATCAGAATTATAGACTTATGAAAATGTGAAAATGTTCCCTCCACTATAATTTTCCACTTCTTCTGTCATGAGGTATTCTAATCCTACATAATCTACATGAGTTTCAAAAAATGTCACTGGCTTTTTTGAGGCCAAAGTAAAAGAATGATATTTGTCTGAACTATCTGTGATAATGAATAATGAAGAAAATAAGCCTAAAGGGGTAGAAGTGAAACATCTGGAAGAAAAATATCATGTCCTATATCCAGAGAATGAGTCAGAAAAAGA